>NC_080672.1:306062550-306662550 GCF_030247195.1 Topomyia yanbarensis | reverse complement strand
GGATTTTGGGTGTAGTATTCAACAAACACATTTTCGCTGAGCCGTCGGACAAACAGCCCTGTTAACAAAGAGTGTTTCCAAATAGCCACCAGATATTATCAGGGAATTTTCATTTTCACCTACACACGCCATATCTGAACTTTCGTCAGCACAAGGAGAAATCACTTCGAATCTTACTACCCACTCGAGAAAAAGGTGTTCCGCGGGCCTGCACAATCAACCCAAGAAATTTGTTTAGCGCTAATCACGGTTTTTGCTAAAGAACCCCCACAATATTACAAATAAAGTTTCTACGATAGTGCATGCAACTTTCGTAAACATTTTCCGTAAATCTCACGAACAATAATCACAATCATTCGAGTACTCAATAGTGCTGAATATAGTTACTATATTCATAGTTAGGTGGAGATACTGAGCTGAGCCAATTGAGCATGTCAAATGTCGGAACCAATCGAGCATGACGTCACATAAAAGGTTTGGGTGTATATGGAAAAAATATTGTGAATATCACCATAATTATTTTACTCTTTCCTTCTGTTATCGAGCGTAGAGAAACGGAAAAAAGCAATAGTTTTTCTGTAACACCAAGAGATATTCGCATTCTCACAACAACTCACGATGTCAACAACGAAACTATTAAGCTAGAATTTGAACATTTGCATGGGATGCCAGTGTTTTCTTCCTGGAATAAGCAAGCTACAAGTTTTCCGGCTTTTGTGTCCGCCAAACTATGAATATAGTAACTATAGTGCTGAGCACATGAAATGAAATCGATTTAATCAGATCGATTTCTGTCATATAAAAAATCAATGTTGTCTAATACCGATGGATCGCATGAAAAATATACGACAATTTTGTTCGGTGAACGAAAACGGAACCGTGTGACGTTTCAATCACGAAAAATGGTTTTGTTTTGTACAATGAATTTTGAACAATATACATTAAATATTTAAAAGTCCCGAAAATTTTCGTTTCAATCACGAAAAATTGTTTTGTTTTCTACGACGAATTTTGTGCAATTTACACCAAACATTTAAAATGACGAAAATTATTGTGCATTAAGTCGCCATATTTCTAGATCGTGATATGAACGAAACCAACTATTTACAATGTTCGAAAATGCTTCGTTGCATAAAACGATAGATGGGTTCGTGCATTGTATAATAATTGTCGTTCTATTTACGAATTTATTTTATCAGTGTGGGTATTGTGTCCTTATGCACGAAGAAAACATTGGTCTCGCCCAAAAATAAAATCCGGTTGGCTTAGTACCGAGACATAGCTCGGTATCAGCCTCTTGTTTAAGCGCTCACGTCAGACGTGTGATTTTAGTGTCTAACTGGGGCCAATTTGGCACTGGCTTAAACTTACACAGAGAAAAAAAATGTTGGTAAAAATAAGAGTTTTTCACTCTTAGCAAAAAACAACCAACGCATACTCTTAGTTTAAAAATAAAACTTTTGTTTTGAGTACTATTCTTCATTTGATTAAAAGGAAAACTTTTACTTTGATTATTATTCTTGATTAATTTAAAAGTTTTACTTTCAACCTAATAGTTGACGTTGGTTGTTTTTTGCTAAGAGCGGAATACTCTTACTTTTACCAATATTTTTTTTCTGTGTGTATCTGACTAGCATTAACTTGGTGTTAGTTACTGACGAGGAGAATCCGAAATACTAAAAAACCAAACTTCGAACAAGTGTTTGGCAGGAATTATTTAAGCCTATAAATGTGAACCTCGGGATAACTGTTTTCAAGAGCAAAACAGAGAAGATATATTTTATATTCGTATATTTATATTTGTTCCAGTTAAATATTTTATATTTATATTTGTTCAAGTAATATTCGTTTCTTTGAACGTTCAAGTTTGCCCTCGGGAGTGAATTCACCACTGGTTGAAAACCAGTGGCGTAGAACATTTATTCGCATCCATAGGTCAAATTTCTAGAACCAACGACGGACTTTAGTACAACTAGTATTGCTAGCCAGTAAAATCCAGTCGGTTTTAGTTAGTGTCCGGTTTCAGTGACGTGTCCGATTACACTAGTTTACAGTATTTCTGAACTAAATAGGCTGGTGGTCATTTTCAATGTAAAATCGTGTGCTGAATCCGAAAATTAAGTCCAAAAAATTTACAGTAGAACAGTTTTCGAGTTACAGTAAAAATATGAATTTCACCTTTATGATTAAAAGTACGTTCAGTAAAATCCAAGTATCTTCGGTTGTAGTTCATCGATGTGAAATATTATTATGCTGAGTTAAAGGTAATTAAATGCACTTTCGATCGTTAGAACATTATGACTGGTTCTGGTTCTGACGTTATTTTCGAATCTATTGAACTACTTCTAAATTTTTCGTCATTATTTGAAGAAAAATGAACGTTTGGTCAATATTTTGGGCAGGATAAAGCAACCCTAAAAATTATATTTTTATGAGAAATTAAGATCTGCCGATAACCAATGTAAATAAGCACTTGTTAGTTTAAATCGGATGTAAATTGTGAAAGTTATTAAATTTGTTGTAGAATGAAAATTTCTAGGTTTCTCTGGGTCAGCTTATTGAACCGTCTCGATTCCAATTTTTTCTAGGGTTTGTTTCATAATAATGATGGATTCTCTGTCAAAGTTTTGAGAGAATTAAATGTGGGGTAATGTTCGAACTCGTTTATCAAAACGATTCAAGACTTCTTATAACAATAATTTCAGGCTCAGTGGAGTATCAAAAATTTGGCATTAAAAATACCCGTAATATTTACATGTGTCATACAGAATCGTATATGTACAAAATAATAGTAAATGTAATCTACATGCTCCACAACGCCCTGATACACATATCGGAAACTTTTGAAGGCGCAAAATATTAAATGTTATTTGCTTCACGAATGATGACTTATCCACCTATAGCGGTATGGTTTGTTCTACTAACAATTTATTTTACGTTATTAAAACGTCTAGATTAGAGTGACAGAAAAAAAAATGACCTCCATCGGCCCACCCCTGAGTCGATTCCTAGTCCCACCAGGAGTGTCTGCTCCAAATTTGAGCCAAATCGAACAAGTCTAGCTACCGGACCAACGTTCTTGAAGTTTGTATGGGATTTTTCGACAATTTACATGGAGAAAACCCACTTGCTCACATTTTCGCCGCTAGGTGGCACTGTATACATCAGATTATCACCAAAAGTGAAACTTAAGAAGATAATTTTATTATTTACAACTTTATTGAAGACTGCAAAGCGATCCGACTCCAATAGGAAAAGTTATTAAACTTTTAACGAAGTGATGTCTGAGTCAGTTTTGCATGGGGCCTAGCAGTGCATGATAGTGTATCAGTACTAGGTTCTAACAAACTAAACATTTTTGTGGATTAATGGTTAGATTTAGCTGAATAGTATGTTCGGAAGAATTGCAGTACATAATACGAGTTATGTTTTGGTTAGAAAATTTTAGTTCAATCTGTGACCGCATAGATGGCGCCAACACTAACTTTTCAACGAAGAGAGATAGAAATTAGGTGTCTTCTACAAAGTTGTAGAACAAGAATATTGCAGTAATTCTTCCAAACATCCCAAGTAACCAATAAGCATTATAACGTAGCCTAATATCTGCTTTAGATCCACATATAAAGCTGTCCTTAAAAGCCGTGAAGCCCTAAATACTTATTTAATGCTGATATTATGCCAGAAAAGGCGAAATATAGTGCTATTACTGTGCGGAGATCGACAGCTCGTTTCTGCAGTACTAATGCTATTATATAGCAAAAGCGTACAAATGTCAAATTTGAAAGCCTTATATTGGCACTACTAATGCTATTAAAAAGCTTCAGTTGGTTGTCATTGTCCGCCATGGTTTTAAAACCATTTCTTATGTTTCCTTTCGGTATGATGAGCAAAAAGGAAAAATTTAAAAATAAAATATTCTGTTTAAAACCGTAATTGACTCTTTTCTAATGAATTGTAATGAATATCCTTAATGGGTTTTCGTTCTCACATGATATGAATGTTTACGAAAATTGCTTTTAGTAAGTCTCGAACTGAGGTACCTTGCCTCGTCCTTCACGGTAAGTGCGCTGCCTTTGCTTCCTGGACTATATTGCATATGTTCGATTGAAATGAAATATGCCGAATATAATATTCAAGAAGAGTTGAATAACAAATAAACCCACAGCATTACAATAGCATTATATCAGCTCTTTATATGCTCTATAATGGCATTAAATGCACTTGTAAAGCTTACATGCTTTAATGATCCTTGAAGCATGTACGCGTTATATCAGCTTTATATACGCATATAGAGCAAGCTATAATGCTATATGTCGGCTGTGCAGTTATGCATTATTGATGCTAATAAAAAGCTTTATTGCGTTGTTAATGCTGTAATGGAGTTTCAATGCAACATTAGTTCAAATGTATAGCCAATATAGTGCAATGACTTAATGCTAATGGTTACTTGGGATCTCGATATTCTATCTCTCTCCGTTGAAAAGTTAGTGTTGGCGCCATCTATGCGGTCACAGATTGAACTAAAATTTTCTAACCAAAACATAACTCGTATTATGTACTGCAATTCTTCCGAACATACTATTCAGCTAAATCTAACCATTAATCCACAAAAATGTTTAGTTTGTTAGAACCTAGTACTGATACACTATCATGCACTGCTAGGCCCCATGCAAAACTGACTCAGACATCACTTCGTTAAAAGTTTAATAACTTTTCCTATTGGAGTCGGATCGCTTTGCAGTCTTCAATAAAGTTGTAGATAATAAAATTATCTTCTTAAGTTTCACTTTTGGTGATAATCTGATGTATACAGTGCCACCTAGCGGCGAAAATGTGAGCAAGAGGGTTTTCTCCATGTAAATTGTCGAAAAATCCCATACAAACTTCAAGCACGTTGGTCCGGTAGCTAGACTTGTCCGATTTGCTTAAAATTTGGAGCAAGTACTCTTGGTGGGACTAGGAATCGACTCAGGGGTGGGCCGATTGAGTTTTCAAAAATTCTTTATTTTTCTGGGCAGTCTAGTCTAGATGTTTGTAATTTGAAATTATATAGGATTCACATTGGCTTCTACGATGTACCGATTTTACTTCAATATACTACAATATATTACATAAAACAAAGCGCAAAATATTCTACGTTCTTCCAATCATTCTGAAGTTCAGACTTTGAGATTTTAAACCTAAAATAAGTCTTGTTAGAAGTCCTACATAATTTCAAAACACGCTGGATGTTCTAGAAAAGAAAAAAAAATAAAAGTTCACAAATTATTAATTTTATAATACTTGACGTATGTAGTATCACATATTTTTACGGATTCGTATAGTTTGTATTAACATTGTACAAAACCCATTTGAGCAGCTAACGTTTCAAAATACGAATTTTATGACGTGTGCGGGTTTAGTTTACAACAAATTTCGTTTCATAAGAGCAGTATTGCATACCAATCATTCGATGACTTATAATTTCATTGAGCATGAAATTATTGTGATCAGAAGTCTTGAATCATTTGGATAAACGAGTTCGAATATTACCCCACATTAAATTCTTTCAAAATTCTTCTATTTACTTGTTTAACAGAATTCTGACAGCAAGTCACTCATACATGAAACAAGCCCAAGAAAAAATTGGAACTGAGACGATTCAATAAGTTGGCCCAGAGAAACACAAAAATTGCCATTTTACAAAAAATAGAATAATTTTCGCAAATTTCTTCGGAATCAAACTAACAAATGCCTATTTTCATTGGTTATTAGCAGGCTTTATTTATTTATTTATTAACAGATTAAGGCCGAAGTGACCTGTGCCGTATACAAAAGATTCCTCCATTCCACTCGGTGCATGGCCGCGCGTCGCCAGCCACGCAGTCTGCGAAGGGTCCGCAAATCGTCTTCCACCTGGTCGATCCATCGTGCTCGCTGCGCGCCACGTCTTCTTGTACCGGTCGGATTGCAATTGAGGACCGTTTTCACCGGGCTATTGTCCGACATTCTGGCTACGTGCCCGGCCCACCGTAGTCGTCCGATTTTCGCGGTATGACAGATGGGCGGCTCCCCCAACAGCTGATGCAACTCATGGTTCATTCGCCGTCTCCATGTGCCGTCTTCCATCTGCACTCCACCGTAGATGGTACGCAGCACTTTCCGTTCGAAGACACCAAGTGCGCGTTGGTCCTCCACGAGCATGGTCCAGGTCTCGTGCCCGTAGAGAACTACCGGTCTAATCAGCGTCTTGTAGATGGTCAACTTCGTACGACGGCGAACTCTGTTCGACCGAAGTGTCTTGCGGAGGCCAAAGTAAGCACGATTTCCTGCCACGATGCGTCTACGAATCTCTCTGCTGGTATCATTGTCGGCGGTCACCAGTGAGCCCAACTACACGAACTCTTCAACCACCTCGATTTCGTCGCCACCGATGCAAACTCGAAGCGGGCGGTTCTCATTCTCTTCTCGTGAACCTCTTCCTATCATGTACTTTGTCTTCGACGTGTTGATGGCAAGTCTGACGCGCTTGGCTTCTCTTTTCAGTCTGATGTAGGCTTCCTCCATCTTCTCAATGTTTCGTGCAATAATATCAACGTCATCGGCGAAGCCAAGTAGCTGAACGGACTTTGTGAAAATCGTACCACTCGTGTCGATCCCTGCTCTTCTTATTACACCTTCCAGCGCGATGTTGAATAACAGACACGAGAGACCATCACCTTGCCGTAACCCTCTGCGTGATTCGAAGGGACTCGAGAGCGTCCCTGAGACACGTGCTACGCACATCACCCGATCCATCGTCGCCTTCACTAATCGCGTCAGTTTGTCCGGGAATCCGTACTCGTGCATAATCTGCCATAGCTGATCTCGATCGATAGTGTCGTATGCGGCTTTGAAGTCGATGAACAAATGATGTGTGGGCACATTGTACTCGCGGCATTTCTGCAGTACTTGACGAAGAGCGAACCCCTGTTCCTGTGTAGATCGTTCGCTCATGAAACCCGCCTGGTACTGCCCCACGAACTCTCTTGCAATTGGTGATAGTCGACGGCATAGTATTTGGGAGAGTACCTTGTAGGCGGCGTTCAGCAGGGTGATTGCTCGGTAATTACAGCAATCCAGCTTGTCGCCCTTTTTGTAGATAGGACACACGACACCTTCCATCCACTCCTCCGGTCAAATCTCCTCCTCCCAAATCTTGGTAATCACCCAGTGCAGCGCATTAGCCAGTGGCTCGCCACCGTGTTTTAGTAGCTCGCTTGGTATTTGCTCAACCCCAGCGGCTTTATTATTTTTGAGCCGGCTAATCTCCTCCTGGATTTCTTGGAGATCCGGAGCCGGTAGTGTAATGTCTTCCGCGCGTGCTCCCAGGTGCGTTACCGTGCCATCCTCGTCGTCTGCTGCATCGCCGTTCAGGTGTTCTTCGTAGTGCTGCCGCCACCTCTGGATCACCTCACACTGGTCCGTGAGAAGATTCCCGTTTGTATCTCTGCACATGTCGGCCTGTGGTACGTGGCCCCTGCGCGAGCGGTTCAACTTCTCGTAGAATTTCCGTGTGTCTTTAGCGCGGTACAGCTGCTCCATCGCTTCGCGATCTCGGTCTTCCTGCTGGCGCTTTTTTGGTCCGGAAAACCGAGTTCTGCCTGTTCCGTGCCTGTTTATATCGCGCCTCGTTCGCCCTCGTGCGGTGTTGCAGCATTCTCGCCCATGCTGCATTCTTCTCTTCGACTAACTGCTCGCATTCGCCGTCGTACCAGTCGCTTCTTCGGTCCGGGCCCACCGTACTTAGTGCAGTGGCTGCGGTGCTACCTATGGCTGATCGGATATCTCTCCAGCCATCTTCAAGGGCAACTGCGCCTAGCTGCTCTTCCGTTAGTAGTGCCACTTCCAACTGCTGCGCGTATTCTTGAGCCACTCTGCCATCTTGTAGCCGCTCGATGTTTAGCCGCGGCGTTCGGCTTCGACGAGAGCTATGCACTGTCGAAAGTTTTGAGCGCAAGCATACTGCAACCAGGTGGTGGTCCGAATCTATATTCGCACTGCGATAAGTGCGGACGTTTGTGATGTCCGAGAAGAATCTACCGTCGATTAGAATGTGGTCGATTTGATTTTTTGTTACTTGGTCCGGTGATCTCCAGGTGACTTTGTGGATATCTTTGCGAGGGAAGAAAGTGCTTCGGATTACCATTCCACGGGAGGCTGCGAAGTTCACACATCGTTGGCCGTTGTCATTTGATACGGAATGCAGGCTGTTAGGCCCGATCACCGGTCTGTACATTGCCTCCCTTCCAACCTGTGCGTTCATGTCGCCGATGACAATTTTCACGTCTCGCAGAGGGCAACCGTCGTATGTCTGCTCCAGCTGCATGTAGAACGCTTCTTTCTCGTTGTCGGGTCTCCCTTCGTGTGAGCAGTGCACGTTGATGATGCTGTAGTTGAAGAAACGGCCTTTGATCCTCAACTTGCACATCCTTGCGTTGATCGGCTGCCACCCGATCACACGTTGGCGCATCTTGCCCAGCACTATGAAGCCGGGTTCCAGCTCGTTGGTTGTACCACAGCTCTGGTAGAAGGAAACCGCTCGATGCCCGCTTTTCCACACCTTCTGTCCCGTCCAGCAAAGTTCCTGCAGCGCCACGATATCGAAGTTGCGGGGGTGTAGCTCGTCGTAGATTATCCTGTCACATCCTGCGAAGCCGAGCGATCTGCAGTTCCATGTTCCGAGTTTCCAATCGTGATCCTTTATTCGTCGCCTGGGTCGTTGCCGATTGTTCTGGGTCGTATTCTCTTCTGTATTGTTCGTTATGTGGGTTTTTAAGGGGCGGCTTATAGGGCCTACGCCAACCACCTGTCTCGCCGGTGGGCCATCGTGCCAGGACTGCTTAGGGTCCCACCTGGACACCAGGACAGGTTTACACCTTCCGAAGAAGGGTAACCCCCCCTTCCCTGCCACCATACGACCAAATTAGCAGGCTTTAAGTTTCTATAAAAATATAATTTTTGGGAATGCTTTATCTAGCCGAAAATCTTGACCAAAAGATCATTTTTCTTTGAAAAATAAGGAAAAATAAGAAAAAGTTTATTAAACTCGTAAATAACGTCAGAACCAGTAATCGAATTAGAACAAAATGTTCTAGCGACCGAAAGTACATTCTATTACCTTCAATTTACCATAATAATATTTCATATCGATGCACTACAACCGAAGGTATTTGGATTTTTATTTTAAAGGTAAAATTTATTTGTTTACTGTCACTCGAAAACTGTTCTACTGTAAATTTTTTGAACGTTATTTTCGAATTCTACACGCAATTTTACATCAGAAATGGTGTTCGAATGTTGAAGTTCAGATTTTTATTTTTATTTTGTAAACTAGTGTTATAATTAGAATCGGTTGTGTCACTGGAACCGGAATACTACGCCGAACTTACTGGGTACAGATTTTGACCATCTTTCATCTTTCCCGCACCCATAATCTGAATCATACAACAACCATGCACATTTTCGTATTTTCCCGGCTTTTCTCGTCATCGTCGTCGTCGTGGTTGCCATCATCATCGTCATTGACGGGGTGGCGCACAACCAACATCAGCGCATGGTGTATGTATGTATGTACGTATGAATGGAGCTACTGTAGAGCGCGAGAGGAAAAACAACAACAGTAGCAACGAAGCATAGTGTTGCTTCTTGCTAGTGTATATGCGGTCGGATCGTTTCAAGTTGGGAGCATGGTAGTACTGGTCTGATACCGACTCGACTAGCATGAACGTGCACCGCACCGAGTCGGGCTTTCGCTCAGTTAGTCTTTGATCGTCGTCGAATCCGAAAGCTGGTCTCTGTTCTCTCTGTGCGTGTCTGTGATTGTGGTTTTGGCGAAATCGCCGTTCGGCGCAACATTGGAATGGATATAAGCTACAGCACATAAGGAATAACAACAAGTTGTTCGGTGCGTACGGTGGGTGTCCGCCCAATTGATGTTGAGATGTTTGTTTTGCTTTTTTGACCATAGTGGGATTGTTGCGATCAGATACCAACCAATTCCGCTGCGAAGATTGTGTTTACTTTACCGTCTATCGGTCAATTCGTTCGCAGGTGTCAGTGCATGATCGTCAGACGAAAAAAAAGTCGTTTATGGTGTAAACAGTGAACGCAGGCTCAGTGTGAGTGTTTCGAATCACGTTGGTGAATTGGTGTTATTGAAAAATAAGAAATATATACAGCTTGTCATTGAGAAGACAACAGTTTCGTTGTAAGTGCTCCAGCTGAATCCGGCCTAGAAAAGTGTCCAAAAGTTGGAGGTCGTGCGAAATAAGGTGAATAATCGTTCAGTCAATCTATGCTTAATTGTTTCTCGTGAAATGAAATGCCATTCGAACACCCAGGATAAGTTCAGCAACGGTGGCAGCATATGATTCATGTCACATTGAATGTGTGATATTCCTTATAGAGATTGCTTGTTTAATCGAGTGAACATCATCGAATCCGTTTCGGAGCCAGATAAGTAGAACGAAAGCTGATAATCCTCGAACCGTGGTAGAAATTCTCTATCAGCTCTAATGTATTCATTATTTATTCTGCTACCGAAACTGATAATCTGTAGGCTTATAAACGTAAATTGTACTATAGATTGAGGATGCTGCTGATGACTGAGGAAGGTCGGAATGTTTATACATATATAATTGTATTTAGCGGGAATAACTGCAAATGAAGTCGTGCTAATTGCTTTCACGTGGTAATTAAGTTATTCTGTAGTGTTGGTGGGAAACGGTCACGTTTAAGTGTACTAATCAATTCGACCGTACTGTGAAATCACAAACAGACGTTGGAAGAATTTGATTTTTATCGAAAAAATGCAATGCCATAATGAAAAATGGAATTAAAATTGTCGGTTCGTGACACCACCGCCGGCGAAGCTTACTCATGCAACCGTTTGTGTGTATTTTTTAAATTGTTTTCGAATAATGGCAAATACCGACGACTGGTGTTCGTGATGAATGTTTACCCTCTGGCGCATTGATCACAAAGTCAAGTTCAGTCGGAACGAACTAAATGTACTGGCTTATATTTTCCTATGTACATATACGTAACGATTTCCGTTTCACTAGGTACTACAATCAAATGCGTTGATCTGGTTGCAGGTTTTCGAACAGTATGGGTGGGGGAAGGTAAATTGTCGCTTCACAATGAAGCAATCGATTAATTATATGCTCAATGTTGTTGAAACGCTCGAGACCATGTGTCCCGCCGCCAATGATGATGGGTTGTGAACTGAAAAAAAAACTGCTATTCAATTATACCAGTTAACGGGGAAGTCCCATTCTCTTGGGCCGCCATATAATGGGGTTTTATTATGTATTTTAGTAGCACTGTTTTTGTTCGGAAGGCAATATAACGATTGATTTCTTGATAATCAATACCGATACATAGGACTACTTTTTTTTTTATTCAGTTCGTTTATTTGTTAAGGCACGTTTGCGGTAGCTTAAAGATGCCCATTTCTTTGTGCTACATTTTAAATAAAATAATCATAAGCATAAGAGTTCGCCTGTTATTGCTATTCCGCTATTGATCAGAAACAATTCAGATTGCACAATTTTCATTGGAACAACCCGCTTGGGAATAAAATGATGAGCCACATATATATTGATATCTACATGCTGATCAATACCGACGCTGGCCTCGTCCGAATGTAGATCTTATAGGGAAGAGAGGAATGTCACTGCCAGAGACCGTGGTATCCTCTGCGTGCATCACGGGAAGGGGAAATTTGCTAGTAAATGTGCCAATAACGCTATCGTGTAATAACTGCTCTGGACAGTCGGCTGCCGAGAATTTGGGAAATTTATCATTTTTTGTAATAAAACGATTAGCCAAATGAGCAACTTGAACTCCGGATAGCTGACTATGATGAGTATTGCTTATATTTTAAGAAATCGGTATCGTTCACTTTTCTATCTCGAATTACCTTTATTTTCTGAAACCACTCCAAAGCAAGAACAGTGTTCACCTGTAAATTTCGTCGATACAGGGGACATTTACCGCAAACTTTCACCTAGAACGCGTGAAAGACAAATGGTCAAGGCCGCCGAGAGGGGGGACGGGGCGTTTCCCCCCGGGCCCGGAGTTCTGAAGGGGGCCTGACCAACTCTGACGAAAAAATCCGGACACCTTTCAGCAACGAAGCGTAATCGTTCACCATACTCAGCTAGATGGTTCGCATAATGTACGGATTTTTTCGACAGAGTTGGCCAGCTTATGTATGAGGTAACTAGAATAGAGAAAATTCTAAACTACTGCATATTTGATATCAACTATGTTTATGCCTAATCAGAAGATCAGACTCGGGACGGCATAGCGGAATTTGTACATCAAATGCCATGTACGCAGCTCACCTGGGTTCGAATCCCAACCCCGCACACAGGAATAGAAATCTTTTATAGGAAAATTTCTACCCTAAATGAAGAAACAAATGATCTTAAGGTTAAAATGTCTATAATCGAAACAAAAATATGATCAGACTTGTAAGGATTAAAAAATTAAATGGTTTGATTAGAAGTCATGAGGTTGTCTTCAGATTTCACCAATATGAAATCGATTTTTTTTATTTATTGAATTTCCAATCTTCGAAAGTGCTGGATTAGTATCGAAAGTAATTATTATACACCGATTTTTGGAGGCGAACTCCGTGTCTTTGTTCAGATAATTCGGATTTCGCCCGGAAGAATTCATTGGATTATTTTGCAATTTTGAGTTGCCCTTTTGTTTACCAGGAATCGTCCAGCACCCAGTCCTCATAAACATCATCCTCGGGTTGCAGGCCCTAATCGATAAGGAGGGCCCCTCTTAGTGTTGGCCAATATAATTTCAAAAGAGCCATTTGGGCTTACTTTACCCCATTGAAGGTACGCTTCAATGGATCAATGTTCCTCAGAAAGATACTCGATAGAAAATGAAGTGTGCTTTCACGCCCCGTGTTTGTTTGCTGTGGAGAAGAGCGAAGCTCGCTCGGGTTATCGGTTCACAGCGAGAGTGGCTGGTGCTTTAAGATTCTTTGTGAATATTCGAGGAAGCGAAGTACTACACCCAACTAAATCAACAAAACTGTTCACAAATGCGAAAAAATACAACTAAATGTGAACGGCACAGAAAAGTGGAGTGCTTTACCAAAACATTACACTCTACGGTGAATGTGAAGAAAATAAGATAGTTTTCCTCCTAGTGCTACGAGCTACACAGGAAATAATAGCGAGCATATTTATTTGCTTTCAGGTTAGGTCTAACACACCAACACAAATAACGGAATAATTCATGTTTTTATAAACCAGAATAGCGTAAAATCCAACCACAACTCTTATTTGAAATTTGATCCATGTTTCGCAATTTTTTTACATTGTTTTATTTCTGCTTGGTTTTTTATTTTGTTAAAATTTCATTGATCTATTTTTTCAAGTTGTGGATTTCATTTATATTTCTACAACTTCAAGATTGAGCCTTTTTATCTATTTTCATACTTTTATTTTAGCTTTTTTTCTATTGCTATCACTACCACTTACCTTAATTTATAGTTTTTTTCTCTGTTATTTCATTTTATTCGCAATTTTTCGAGGAAATTTTAATTTCTTTATTTTATTTTTCTTATTGTTTCATGTTTAAATAACCTGCTTTTTCGGTCATTCCATCCAATTTGTAAAATTTGCCTATTTAGTACATTTGTTCTTATCACAGCCTTTCTCTATTTCCTTTTTTTCGTATTTTTTGCATTTCTACAAGCAATTTTACTTATTTAAATTCATTCCAATTTGTCTTATTGTTTTATTATTTACCTTTCTCGTATTTTCCTCCTTATTTTGTAGTTTTTAGCTTTCCTTTTTTCGTAGTTTTATTTTTTTCCCATTGTGAATTTAATATAGTTTTATTAATATTTTACACATTTTCATTAAGTTTTATGTCGTTATAGTTATTTCTTCATTGTTTCCATTTAACCTATTTTGAAAGTACTTGTTCTGTTGTCCATTTTCCTATACGTTTACTTTGATGCTTTTATTTTTTATTTTCCTAAAAAAACATTTGATTTGCCTTTTTTTGACACTATGCGCACTTTTTCTTCAGTTTACATTTAGTTCGATGTTTGAATTTATTTAAAACTTAATTTCTAATGTTTTTACAATTCTTTAAATAATTTAATCCATTTTATTCTTTTTCTTCGTGTTAATTTCTTCATTTTGTGTGTTTCTATAGTGTACTATGTTGGCTTTTTATACTATTTTTTGTTTTCCATTTTGTCCGTTTGCTCCGTTTTTGTTCAATACTTTCAAATTTCTTTATTTTTTTGTGTTTTCATCATTCCAATTTTCCAGTTTTTCAAAATTTTTCGACTCGTCCATTTTTTTAAGTTTCTGTATGGTTATTTTATTTTTATCTTTTATATTTACTCTTCTAATTTTATGCATTCCTAACGTTTTATTTACTTTTTTGATTACTTTAAATATGTCTTGCTTTTAATGTTTTTTTCTATTCAATTCCTTTATTTAATAAGGCACGTTGCGTTAGCTTAAAGGTGCCAATTTTGTTTTGTTTTACATTTTAAATTACTTAAAACTAGGGGATTACATATTGATTTTTTTCTAAATGAAATTAATGCGATTTTATAGCTATCTTATATATCTATACAAGGGGATAATATGTTTTTCGTAAGATTAGGGGGGTCATTTAGTTTTTATGGCAATATGGTTTGACGTTTTTATCAGTGAGATTATTGGAGCAAATAATGTTTAACTAAGGGGGACAATTTTTTATGACTATCTTAAAAGTAGGAATAACTAGAAGGCATGATTGAATTTTGTAAAGATTCGTAATTAGAGTTATTTTTTGTGGGTAGTAGAGGTGGGCATTTTCAACGAGATTATATAATATAATAGTTTAAACTAAAAGAGACAGGAAGAGCTACGAGTGTTACTTCTGGGTATAAGAGTCAGGGGAGGGAGGGTAGACAAAGATGGCAGGGAGAGAAAATTATTACAGTTTCAGGCATCGGGAGATCAACGGATGGATTACAAACTCGGGTGGCCTTCATCAGGAGGAATCATGTACTGGGACGCCGGGTGGTCCTCCTCAAGATGGCAGTGGTTTTTCCATACGATTTCGTAGTACGGCTCAGATGTAGATCGGCTACATTTAGAGTTAAGCGTGTTATGTTCGTGCTGTAGGTCCCGTGTTTGTTGGCTCATTCGATACAGATGCTTTGATACAGGTGGAAGAGGGTTCTGAGAATGATAAGGAAAATACGAAGGGGCGGTTAGACTTGTATATTGATGGTTTTCACAAAGGTGTATATAAGGGACATATAGAGGACATCGCGGCTTGCCAGCACATCTCGAACCGGGACGTTGGTTGGTCTTCCTCGGGCCAGCAGGGTATCCATTAGCCGAGACCTGGCGGAACTGTACTCGGTGCACGCCCAGACAATGTGCTCGATGTCGTGATAGCCGTCGCCACAAGCGCAGATACCACTATCCACGAGCCCAATACGCCGGAGATGTGCATCCAGCGTGTAATGGTTTGCTATGAGTCGGGACATCACACGAATGAAGTCACGACCCACATCCATCCCCTTGAACCAAGGTTTCGTCGATACCTTAGGGATTATCGAATTTAGCCACCTTCCTAGCTCCCTACTGCTCCACGAAGTTTGCCAACTTTTGAGGGTTCTCTGATGAGTAATACTGAAAAATTCGTTGAAGCAAATTTCTTAAACGTCACCTTCTAAGGCACCTACCTTAGCTAAGGAGTGCGCCTTCTCATTACCCGGAATGGTGCAATGAGAAGGGACCCATACCAAGGTAATCTGGAAAGAGTTATCAGATAAAGCACTCAGTAGCTCCCGTATTTTCCCCAAAAAATACGAGGAATTCTTTCCATGTTTCATCGAGCGAATAGCGTCAATGGAACTGAGGCTATCCGAAACGATGAAGTAATGGCCTGCGGGTAATGTTTCAATGGCTCCAAGGGTATACTGAATGGCAGCTAGTTCTGCGGCGTAGACTGAAGCAGGGTCACTAAGTTTTTAGGAGGCGGTGAATTTTTGATTGAAAATACCGAAGCCAGTGGACTCTTCGAGGTTTGATTCGGCAGTATAAAACATCTTAGAACAGTCGACTTCTCGGAATTTATTATAAAAAATGTTTGGAACCACTTGTGAGCGTATGTGGTCCGGAATTCCACTAATCTCGTCTTTAATGGATGTGTCGAAGAAAACAGTAGATTCAGAAGTATTTATGAAATGCACACGGTTGGGATTGTAAGAAGGTTAATATTCTGCGCCATGTAGTCAAAGTACAAGGATATGAAACGGGTCTGAGAATTGAGCTCAACAAGCCTTTCGAAATTTTCAATCACCACCGGGTTCAAGATATCGCATCGAATGAGCAATCGATATGAGAGTTCCCAAAATCGATTTTTCAACGGGAGAACGCCCAACAGCACTTCGAGACTCATCGTATGGGTCGACTGCATGCACCCTAAGGCGATATGCAAACAACGATACTGAATTCTTTCGAGTTTGATGAAATGTATGTTCGCGGCGGAGCGAAAGCAGAAGCATCCGTATTCCATTACCGACAGTATCGTTGTTTGATACAACCTAATTAGGTCTCCTGGGTGGGCACCCCACCATGTTCCGGTTATTGTACGAAGAAAGTTGATCCTTTGCTGGCATTTCTGTTTCAGATACCGAATATGGCATCCCCAAGTACCTTTCGAGTCGAACCAGACCCCTAGATATTTTACTGTGAAGACCTGAGCGATAGTTTGACCCATTAATAGAAGCTGTAGTTGTGCTGGTTCACGCTTCCTTGAAAATACAACTAGCTCATACTGTGTTATAGCATAGTACAACTAGCTCAGTTTTCTCCGTAGAGAATTCGATACCTAGCTTAATAGCCCAAGCAGACAAATTGTCGAAGGTTTTCTGTAATGGTCCTTGTAGATCGATAGCTTTGGATCCCGTAACAGACACCACGCCATCGTCTGCAAGTTGCCTTAACGTGCAGGAATTGTCAAGACATTCATCAATGTCGTTGACGTAGAAATTGTGTAACAGGGGGCTTAGACATGAGCCCTGGGGAAGGCCCATGTAGCTAAATCGTGATGTCGATAAGTCACCATGCGAAAAATGCATGTGCTTTTCCGACAACAAGTTTAGTAAAAAGTTGTTTAAAGTCGCTGAAACACCATGCTGGTGCAGCTTCTCAGAAAGAATATTGATCGAAACTGAATCAAAAGCCCCCTTAATATCTAGGAACACTGATGCCATCTGCTCTTTGCTAGCATAGACCATTTGAATTTCGGTTGAGAGCAACGCAAGACAATCGTTCGTCCCTTTGCCTTTGCGAAAGCCAAATTGTGTATCTGACAGTAAGCCATTTGCTTCGACCCAATTGTCGAGTCCGCCTCGATCATTTTCTCGAACAACTTCCGGATACAGGATAGCAGTGCGATCGGACAATACGAATTGTGGTCGGAGGCTGGTTTTCCTGGTTTTTGGATGGCGATGACCTTCACTTGTCTCCAATCGAGTGGGACAATGTTAGCCTCAAGAAACTTATTAAATAAGTTCAACAAGCGTCTCTTGGTAGAGTCTGGCAAATTCTTCAACAAGTTGAATTTGATTCTGTCTGGCCCTGGGAGCTTTATTGTTACACGACAAGAGAGCAAGTGAGAACTCCACCATCGAAAAAGATGTTTCGTTCGCGCTATCGTGAGGAGACACGGACCTATTTTCTCGCGCAACTCGTGGGATTGAATATGAGTCTTTTTAGAAATAATAAAAAAGTATGCAATGAGGAGGAGGAAACGATTATGGCGCTGAACCCCTTTGCCAAAGGGGGTCTGGCGAGGTCTCCCCCGACAGGGGCTGGCAATGGAGCGAAGGTGGCTGTAAACAACAGCACCGAAGGAGACATGGTTGTGGTGGGAGATAATACTACCAGCACGCTTGGCGGACCACTACCCGCGATGCAGGAGGTGGTCAAGCAGCTGGATAGTATTATCGAATTCACAAGCGGGAAGAATAACATCAGCAAGGAGCTTAAACAGAACCTGCTGGCGTTTCGCCAGGCTGTTCGAATCGCAAGACAAGAACAAGTAGCCTACATGGAGAGGTTGCCGGGAAGAGAGAAGGTCGATAGCGGTATCCAAACCGAAGCCTTCTCCTTCCACGGCGGAGCAACGATGGCGCAGGAGGCGATAGATTTCGCTTTATCGGCCACCAAACGCTTGATAGAGGGAAAGACTGCGAAGCGGCCTAGGCCTAGTGTAGGCGCGCGGAGCAACGCCAAACGACGTGCAACCAATAAGGAAAAACGTCGTTTGGAAGGCGCGGATCCGGGTGCGAAGGATCCCGCAGGGCGGCGACCCGAGAAGGCGACTTCTCAGCCTAAAAAGGCGAAAGTCGCCAATCGGGCGCAAAATGTGGAGCGACCTGGCACCAGTCAGCAGTCGCCATCGGCAGAAGATGGTGAATGGCAGGTGGTCAGTAGGAAGCGGAAGTCGAACGCACCTCGACCAGCTAAGAATAAGAAGGCGAGGGACAGAGGAGCGGCCCTGCTGGTGAAAACCAACGGGGGTAGCTACGCTGAGGTCCTAAAATCGATGCGGGCGGCCGAAAGCCTCTCGAATTTAGGACAGGATGTGCGAAGCGTCAGACGCATCAAAGATGACGAAATGATCTTGGTGTTGAAGCGTGGTGCACAGTCCAGCGGAGTAACGTATAGGAGGTTGGCCCGAGAGGTCTTGGGAAACGGCGCTCAGGTGAGGTCGTTGGGAGCTGAAGTGACTTTCCAGTGTAAGCAACTGGACGAGATCACAAACGCAGAGGACGTCGTCTCGGCCGTTAAGGGGCACTGCGGTGTTGAGAACTCTGTACGTATCAGGGAGCGGATGCTTGGCACGCAGGTAGATTACTTCAAGCTACCGGTCGCGGAAGCCAAAAAAGTAACCGATAAAGGGAAGTTGAAGATCGGATGGTCAGTATGCCCAGTTAGCATACCCCAGCCGCCTTCGGTGGACCGGTGTTTTAAATGTCTGGAGCCAGGCCACAAGTCATACCACTGTAAGGGCCCAGACAGGAGCAAGTTGTGTCGTCGCTGCGGCGAGGAGGGACACAAGGCGCTGAAATGCGAGAGGGCACCCAAGTGTCTCATCTGCGCTAGTAAGAAGCAGGGCCGCAACCATGTTATGGGCGGCCATGCGTGTCCCTTCGTGGAGATGGGAAAGAGGAAGCAATGGCAATGTCACACAGCTGAATCTTAACCACTGCGCACCCGCTCAGCAGCTGCTGTGGCAGTCGGTATCGGAGTGGGGGACAGATGTCGCCCTCCTATCCGACCCGTACAACGTCCCTGCCGATAACGGAAACTGGGTGGCGGACGGGTCTAGGATGGCGGCAATCTGTACAACGTGACGGTTCCCGGTTCAGGAGGTAGTACAGTCCTCTGCGGAGGGTGTCGAGATTGCCAAGATCAATAGTGTGTTCTATTGTAGCTGCTATGCCCCACCTATGTGTCCAATAGAACAGTTCAACCAGATGATCGATAGGCTTTCGTCCGACATGGTGGGTCGGAAGCCGTTTGTCATAGCGAGTGACTTCAACACTTGGACAGTGGAGTAGGGCAGCCGCTGTACAAATAGTAGGGGCCAAGCGCTTCTGGAGGCGCTTGCGAAACTCGACGCAGTGCTAGTCAATGATGGTTCCGCTAGCACGTAGGAATGGGGTAGAGTCGTGGATTGACGTAACGTTTGCCAGTCCGAGTCTGGTTCCAGATATGGACTGGAGGGTAGACGAGGGCTACACCCATAGTGATCACCTAGCAATACGCTTCAGGATCAACTATGGTGTGCAGCATCCGAGGGCGGGTAATCCCTGTCAGGTACGCGACAGCGAAGTTTTTACCGCGGCCCTGGGACTGCAGGCCAACACCGACAGTCTAAGCAGGGATGCGCTGGTAGCAGTTCCATCACGCGCGTGCGACGCCACTATGCCGAAGAAAACCCTGCCAAGAAATGGCAGACGTTCGGTATATAGGTGGAGTGCAGAGATCGCAGCCCTACGATCAGCTTGCCTACAAGCTAGACGTAGGATGCAGCGAGCCCGCCCTGAGGAGGTTAGAGTGGATCGCCGTGAAGTGTTTCGTGCTGCGAAATCGGCCTTAATAAGGCCATCAAGAGCAGCAAGAGGGCATGTTTTGACAATTTGTGCGAGGAGGCCAACGTGAATCCGTGGGGCGATGCCTACAGGATCGTGATGGCAAAGACCAGAGGGGGCTCATCATCCCCCGAACGGTCTCCAGAACGGTTGGCGAGAATTATCGAAGTACTCTTCCCGTCCCGAGCCATAAGTCCCTGGCCCCGGCGCCGCAAGGCACGGTGGGTACAGACGACACGATGGCCCCGGTGACGAATGAAGCGCTACTTGCAGGCGGCACACGCGATAAGCATAGTGGCGGAATGGATGAGCGCGAGAGGCCTAGAGCTCGCCCATCACAAGACGGAGGTGGTTGTTGTTAATAACCGTAAATCGGTACAACAAGCAGTTAACCAAGCGGGAGAAGTCGAGATAACTTCAAAGCGGAGTCTGAAGATTCTTGGGGCCATCGAGGACGACAAGCTGACCTTCGGCATCCATGTCGACTATGCGTGCAAGAAGGCTTCGACGGCTGTGGCGGCATTATCGAGGATGATGTCCAACAGCTCCAAGTTGTGTGCCAGTAGACGTAGGCTACTGGCAGGTGTCGCCGTGTCTATGGTGGACCGTCCTGGGCGAGGGCACTGGAAGTAACCAGTTACCGTCGCAAATTGGAGAGCACCTACCGCTTGATGTGTCTCTACCGCACGGTATCACACGATGCATCCTGCGTGATAGCGGGTATGATGCCAGTCGGGCTGGTCATCCGGGAGGACGAAGATTGTTTCGAATTGCGGGGCAATAGGGGAGTCCGTGAGCGTGCCAGGGTGACCTCGGCCGCCAGATGGCAGCGCGAATGGGATAACTCCTCGAGAGGTAGGTGGACCCACCGGCTGATACCTGACATATCGAGCTGAGTGGGAACACCCCATGGGAAAGTTCACTTCCATCTGACACAATTCCTGTCAGGCCATGGCTGTTTCCGACAGTACCTCCACAGGTTTGGGCACGCTGAGGCCCCAGTCTGCCCAGACTGCCCAGGTGTTGACGAAACTGCGGAGCACATACTATTCGTATGTCCCCGCTTCGACGTCGAAAGAGGATCTATGCTAGACGTCTGCGATATCCAACGGTTTGAATATTCTGCACTCTCGTTAGTACTGTTTCGGTTTTGCAAAAGCCCCAAAAAGTGCTCATCGATGTTTCTCTCGTTAGTCCGTCAACGAACCGGCGCCAGTAATTACGTTTCTTGGCTTTCATCAAACTCTTCATTCGCATTTCTAACGTCGCATATTGTCGATAGCTAGCGGGTAACCCGTCGTTCCGGAAGGTCTTATACGCGGCGGCCTTCTCCGCGTACACGTCTGAGCACTCTTTGTCCCACCACGGATTAGGAGAGCGTTTTTGTATGTTCGCGCCGGGTACTGGCTTAGTCTGAGCTTGATTCAAAATGATAAAAAACATTTGCCACTGACTTATAAAGGGTTAAACAAGAATCTTAGTCCAATTGTATCCAGAGACCGCGAGTAGGCTTAGGATGCTATGGTTTGTGTATGTCTAATCGTTACTCTTCTTTTACTTGGAACTGGCAGAATCAGGCGACCCAACGTATTCGTGTCTTGAGCACAACATATTCAGTGTATTGCCTCAATCACTAACCACGTTCCTTGAGCTACAAGTTATGCGTAAATTGTTGAAGCTTTCTACACCCAGTTGAAAAATGCTAAAGGAATGTGTTAAAAAGTCTTAGTCGTGGCACTAAGTTAGTGACGGATTCTGATGAGACAAGGTCGAATCGCAAAATTCCATAGCAAATTTAGTTATAAGTTTTTTGCCCTTCACACGCAAAAGTAGTTCTTCCCAATTTTCTCTTTAATGGAGAATAATTGGTTTTCGCCTAACTTTTTCTCTTAGAAAGAAGTCCAGCATCGTGTAAAATAATCGGTTTGAATAATCATTCGCTTCAACGATGCAATAAACATCCAGACACTATGCTGAGAACATGAGTCAATAAACATGTTTCGTGCTGGCCGGATCTGCGCAATAAGCACCCGAATTAGTCCCATTATCTCCGTTAGCAGGTACATTCACTTTAATTGTTCGGCTTTTGTCCAAAACAATAATCCTGCTAATCATAAGTGGTTGGATGAGTGGTCCTACCACCTCCTCGCCCATCCTCTTCCTGGCAATCAAAAAACGGAAATAAACAGCCATTAAACTGGCAGCGCACACAATAAGCCCTGATCATGAGCTCCACTTTCAAAGTACTTTTACATCAAACAAACGGATCTGGCTCGAAATGTTATGACGAACGTTATATTTAATAACACGCCGAGTGTGGATGGAATTAATGGGAATCGGTGATGGCTGAAACGCCGATTGAGTGTAAACATAAACAACAGCGCGCCTCCATCAACCAGGGGACCCCTTGGAGTGGACCTTCAGTGGATAGAAAAAAATTCGAAGTTGGTTTATTAGTCTATTTTTGGATGTTCTCCGGCTGTGAGAGCGAACGTTACTTGCATTTTCCATTGAATTGTTAGAATGGATTGAAATGGTTTCCACTTTTCGAAGATGAATTAGTGATGCGTTGGGAAATAGGATGATGGTATGTCAGGGCCGCCATTCTATGTCACTGTCAAAATGAATGGCAATTTGCCGTGATGAGTTGTTCATAATTGGCGCAATGTCAAATCGATAAAAACGAGGTTCTATAGTTTTCCATCTATCCTGGGAATAGATATTTTTTGATCCGCATTCCAAACTCCACGGGTAGGTACCGTACAAAGTAATAATGGAGCGTGCGGAGCAGCAAATTAGCACCGTCAAACCGACAGCCGTATGATTACGATCACAATAGGAATATTTGCATCGAATTATACTTGTACTGGCTTATGAACGGGCTCGGAAGTGGAAAATGAGACATAAAGCACAACTACTTTGAGCTACAGGCAGTCGACGACGGAGAACCAGGGCGCAGGAAACACGTGTTCCAGCGATGTTGGTGTAACGTGCCATAAATAATACGAATAGCGTGCCTTGAAGAGCCCCTCATCTGCTGCTCCGGCAACCCAAGCGACCAAGCAACCGTGTGCGACACCATTAGGCATCGCGCTATTCATCATCGTCGTCGTCGTTTTCGTTCGCTCGGTCGCTGCCTGTCGAAGTATTTATGGTGACACAGTGGAGGTGACAATCTGAGTAAATTGACTGCAAAAAATGGGAAAAAAACTGCGCGACGATCTGCTGCCAAGAAATGTTTGCATTCATAACGGATTTTCTAACTGCTGCAGGGATAAAAATGCACATCAGGAATGTGGAATAAACTGCTCCGTCTGTAAGCAATTTGTTCGCGGTTGACCTTCCAAATGGTTCGTGTCAGTGAATCTCCGTTGCTTGGGGTTTTTAATTGCAGGTTCAATAATTACTTCCGAATGAGGTGGTGTAAGAATGTTACGGATGCGCTAGGTACACTACGTTTGAATTTGAAACAGAATGCGCAAAAAAATGCAAAATTTTTATCACCTTGATTTTGAGTTGTTTTAATCAGTATTTAGGCTATTTATTATTTTGCTTCCTTTTAAAAAAGCAACATATACAAAAGACAAGTTATTCTTAGCATGGTGCTTGCCAAAAACTCGGCCGCTCTTGGATACCATTTGATCACAGTACACCGTATAGAAAAATTCCTTATTATCGGAAACCAGGGAGTAGACAACCATGGTCTACACTCACTCCAAGTATGCCTCCAGGTGAAGCTGAACTGAAGCTCCATCCATTCAATTGGTAAACAGACTGAGGATGTGAATTTCTCGGCATCTAGATGTGCAAGTTGATTCAATATAACTTGCGCGGGTAGAGGGTAGAGTTAAGCGCCACCTATAACAGACCGAATCAACTCTAAACGGTTTGAGCGTTTGCTGTCATCGTTAAAGAAGACATATTAAATTTTCGTTTTTTTATTTGCTTGAAGAAACTTATAATAATCGATCCTGTGCCCAAAACGCATATGGGCATGTTTATTTCTCCCAAGAATATCGACGTGGGATTCTTTGAACATTCAGACCCCAGCGTACGATTAGCCCCGCTCAGCCATCCTCAGGAGGGGCGCTAAAATCTTGATCGGCTTTATAGAAGAAGTTAAGTCATAAAATAAGTCAGGATAGGAGTACCATTCCCAGCTGTCACGTAAAGCAATCTGTACCAATCTACATCAAAATCTGTAATCCGTATCGTACAGAATCTGTGCCAAAAATATTTAAATAATCTCCTTTATAGACAAATTGCTACGTGTGGCATTACTGGTATTAATATTGCCGCTTAGGGAAATTTTTTCTTGTGACTGTTTTAGTATTGACCGTCTTGCTATTTTTCCCTATTACCGTAAAGGTATTACGGCCTAGTTTTGGGCGTACAGTAGAATGGTAATTATTTTCGCGATGTTGGAATTTTGTCCATTCCCGATTAAAAAATGATATCCAAAAAAGGCCAATATTTCGTTTATATGAAATATTTTTTTAAAGTTTTCATATTGCGCTCTAACTCCACCAGGTTTCAAGCATGTTCCAGTACTTCGGAAAACGGTTATGAATTGCCATGTAAAACTTCAATCGCTGTGTGACACGTGTTAAAATGGCCCAATTTCGCTCAAATTTTGCCCAATTTTTTTTGTTACCTTGATTCATATTTTGACTGGGAACGGGAAAAATACCAACATCGCATAAATAACTGCCACCCTAATACAGTGAAGACCCGTTTTTATCAGCCCCTTGGTGAATTTAAAATAAAATAAAATCGGGGGCTGATTAAATCGAGTCTTCACTGTATATAACTACCGAAATTCGTCATTCAACCGTTTACTATCGTTGTTAAAATATGGGGTTAAGAGGGGCGTCTGGTGTAGAGGCCAAAAATAATGGACTTCTAAAAAGGTCTCCCGTAGCCTCGGTGGCCACGCTGAACTTCTTTTGTTTTAAACAGCCATGCATTCCACGCACGTATTTGCTATAACACACGCAGATTTTAATCTATCGGCAACAATTTTCGAAAAACTGACGGCGATAAAAAATACAGTGTAAACAATACACTCTAAACTACTTCTACCCAAACTTTCAACAAAAAATACCCATTGAGTCATTTTCTACAGCGTTTTTTCCGTGATGAAATTTGATATGGGACACCCTTTAGTGTCGTTTTTCTCGAAATCGCGTTTTTCAAATTGGCGAACACGATAACTCAAAAACTAATCGACGATTTGACTTCATTTTTTTATGAGGATGCCCAATATGTGTAGCCTGTCGATGAACCACAGAAAACCGAATAATTTTTTTTTCTACCCATTATTTTCAAGAAAAATGAGCGAATTTTACAGTAAAATATGAGATTTTTCGGTGTTCATGAAGCCATTTTCCGAAACTCGAACTTTTTCTATTTTTTGTGATTCATTGACTTACTACTAGTCTAAGCTTTACAAAACTTATTGAATTTTCCGTATCAGACAATTTTGTCGAAAGTTATCGTGTTCTCCGCGGTGCTCCTCGACTTGGCAATGTTTGGACGTCTACTCTTGGAACGCTCGTATGTGTGGCTCTGTGTGACTGAATATATTTTTTTTCGTACAAAATGAATGTATAAAGCGATCCCAACGTTACACAAAATATCCATTGTTGTCTTGCTTTCAAAATCGTAAAACAAAATAACTTTCGTTTTGAGCACTTTACACCAGACGCTCCCCTTAATACTGCTATGTGCAATTACATGGTCTATTACCAAAATAGAATTTTACTCAAAAGTTATAGAAATTGGATTTTGGGTGTAGCTCGTCCACAGAGCCGTAGAGTGTGGTTGGCCAGGTTGGCCCTCGTCAAGGGCGCCAACCTTAAGGGGGCACTAAAATATTGTTATGCTTTATAAAAAGTGAGGTTAAGTCATAAAAAAGTCAGTATAGGAGTATTATTCCCAGGTACACACAAAATTACTGTTTTACAGTTGAATTGAAATAGAAATCCAAAGCAGACAGCAAAAAGACGCAATAACTGAGATTCTAAAAAAGACGTCAGGAGAATACGCTACGGTTCTGTAAGTCCAGAATAAACAACGAACAAGACAAAGAAAATTAATGCAAATTTTTTCCGCTCGTTTTCTCAATTATCATCGAAAAGATAACCCCATGCCGTATCATGAAAATTGAAGTTTCCTCGATATCTGGAGGAGTTCTGCAGTATTATAAAGTTGCCGATTCCCAACCTAGATCCAACCAATCCTGCACTAAGTTGAATAAGTTGAATCTCTGGTTGACATGTTACGTGAGATTTTTGGTGTTCCTGGATGCGTTGGAAATGCTTTGTTTTTTCTCAATTGTTTAAGTTCAGTTGCTATTCGCTTCGGATTTGTGGCAGAGCTTTATTTTGCTGGTATATCTAGCGGTCTTTCAAGAGAAAAAAAATATTGTTAAAATGACCCATTTGCTTGTAATTAGTGCAATACTCCATGCATGACGCGCGGCGCAAACAACTGATCGTGCAGACGATCTTTGTCAAAGAAGATGCAAAGCAATTTCGCCCGGTGCGATTGTCACTCAAAATCTGCGGTCACTGGAGTAAGAGGTTATTAAAACAGTCAATCCCGTCCTTCAGTACGCATGCCAACTTCGAGTCGATAACTACACCATCGATCTCAACTTTGTGAGCGGCTATGTAGATCCGTTAGTATTTCATAAATGTCTTGCCGCCAGTAACGTCATTTATTTGCTTTAGACAAAATATCACAATTCTGAGTTTATCTAAGCGAACTTTTGAGATATCTGACACAACTGAATATTACTGCGTCTTGCGGAACATTAGAATACGTAGCGGACTATCTTTGATCCTAAAGAAGATCGGATACGGTCGAACTCAGTTCAATGTGTTTGATTTTAAATGGCAGCTCGGAGTCTTTAGAGACGAATCTTGTTTGACATCCATTTTGGGATGATTTGGGTCAGTTCATGAGAGTTTATTTATGCACGGACCTAGAGCCTGACTAAAATAAAAAACTGAAGTATAGGAAGGAAGAGACAGAAATCATGGGGATATAATTTGAAGAACAATCTGAATTTAATAGTAAAGGAATAACGTCGTCATCTATCTTCACACGATATATGGCTGGACGAAACCTATTTTATGAGAAACTGGAACGAAGAAAATGTAAAAAAATTAACCAGCAATAGATCATAAGAGCATCTTTGTTTCATTTGCTTATGTAAAAAGATGAGTGGGTGAAATATGGAATTTAACCGAAATGCTGTGACCGCCCTTGGACTGGTAATTCTCATCTAATGATATGCACTGTAATCAATAACCCACCAATCAGTTTCTAAAACTGTCTCCTCAGTAGGGGACAGTGGGTACGCTTGATCCCACTTTTGTTTTTTTTCTCATAACTTTTCCATGAAATAAAAATTTCAATTGCAAAATTCGCCATCTTGTAGTCATTTAGAATTGTAAGAGCTGTGAATAATGTGTAAATGCTGTGACGGCCTTTGGACTGGTAATTCTAATCTATGTCATGTCAGTAATATGAACAGTTTTGAAAATTATGCCAAAACGAGGTTTTTGTAAAAAAAAAAAGTGTGGTAACTTGATCTCCCGCCTACTAGGGCTAAAGAAACAAAACACATAATGACCTATAGATACGAAAGTTGGGCTAACCAGAACCACCTATCCTGACAAATTAATTGATAAGACTACCTTTTTAGATGCACGACAAACTTTAACCACAGTTGAAAGTCGGGACAAGTATTTGCGGTAAATTAATGCTGGCTTTTTCAGACTTCAATAACTTATACCATCATTTGCACACGAAAAAAAAACATTTTACATCAATTGATAGTGCTTGGTACGTTATGAAAATGATGTTTTTCTATTTCTATACATTTCGAAAGTGTTTGAGAGAACGAATGATAGGGATCAAGAATACCCAGCGTTACAGAGATCAAAGATAACTGTTGTAGGAGGTGAACAAAATTTAATATTTTTTGTATGTGTAGTAAAACTTTTTATTCGAAAAATGTATTTTTCTAAGCATAAGCCCTTAGAAAGTAAACTTACTTGAAAATATTCAAAAATAATTAGTTCGACGATCTCATACAACCGTTAAAATTTTTTGTGAAAATATCTTCGAGATAGATTTTAGGTTATACAGAGAATGGGCAAACAAAGCAGTTTTTCCACACCGTGTGTTAGATCTTCATAAAAATCAATCAGCTTATGTGGAATATTGTTACAGTACTGCTGATTGATTTTTGTGAAGATCTAACACACGGTGTGGAAAAAACTGCTTTTTTCGTTTTCGATTTTTGCCCATTCTTTGTTCTACCTTAAACAAATATTTTCTAAAATATTATACAACTTTTCCAAACCAAATGTAATACATCAGATTTGATTTTTAAACATCATGAACGACCAAATACTTCATTGTCTGTTTATATTGTGGTAACTTCATGCGTATAGATGAGGAGATATGGCCAGGGAATCAAATATCCCCAAGGATCAAGTGTCCTCACTCTCCCCTATACTTGATATACTATAGAGTGCCAATATTTATGGTCTTCCTGAAATTTCAAACCGGACATACCTTAAAAGTTTTGATACATCAAAGAAAGTCCCCATGCAACATTTGAGCGCAATCGAAAAAGAATATCATGAAGCGTCGATCTGGTGTAATGTTGAAAAAATGCCTTTGTGGTAAAAGGAAAATTCTTTAATTGAGATGGAACTTGAGTTTGGAAATGCAGCTTTTACTTTTTAAGACAATTTTTTTAGAAATCCATGAACCCTCTCGCAGGTTGATGGAATTGACGGTATTGTAAACATCATCAAGCCACAATTGATTCAATTGAGTTATCTAAATATAAGGACCTTCGGTCGTTTGAGTTTCTATTTGCACCCTAGAGGTTAATTAGTTATCATGTTAATAATCCACCAATCATTATGACTATCAGGATTTGATTTATATAAAAAGCCCGCTTCAAGATGTTGATTATAATACGCCTCGATAGTGGTGTATCGAGGAGGCCGGGAGGGCTGATATGAGCCTTTTTCTGTTCTATGCCTTTCTTCTATTTACCCACTCATAACCAACAATCAACCAGTAACAAATAGATAACTGAGAAAGGATGTATGTGTGGTGGTTGGCGATTCAAGTATTAGTAGTGTTTGAAGTACTAATGTATGTCTTTCATGTGATTATCATAACTTCAGCTGTATCTTGTACCTGTCTAATCTATTATATCTCTCAGATATTGTCTTTTATTTCTTCTTTTCGAATCCTATACTGCCATTCTACACCCGCCTTCAGCTGGGTCAGCAAAGATGATGATAGTGAACGTCTTAACACTCACACATTCTCAAACGCGGTCTCAAGCGGGAACCTACAAAAATGCCCTCGCGCACGCGATTACGAATCGGTCACATCCGGAAGTCAGTCTTTGATCCTAGAAGCCTGGATCCATGCCTTCAGCTGGACCATCTAAGAAAATACTATCATACCTATTAGATAACACGTCTCATGGCGATATGACCGGGAGCCCTATCGATATAAGGGATCCCAATCTCTGTCAGAGTTTTAACCGCACATCGAAAATTTGATATCAGACTCACGGTTCGCGCGACCATTCAGGAACACACGCAAATATGTTACAAAATCACGTCAGCGTACAAACGTTAGAGCCCCTCGCGATTTTCCAAGCAACCTACGCCCACGAACTCGCAAACATGATTACACCCCGGTGATAAGGTGAACTTCTCAGCGCTCATAAACTTATCAAGCGTCAACCTACAAACTCCCGCGCTCGCACCATCATGATTCGGGATCGTCCGGAAGTCTATATACTCGGTACCAACAGTTTAGGTCCATATTAATTAAGAAAAAAAATGAAAAATTAAGAAAAAATAACTCTCATATCCACTAGACAAAACGTTCCATGGCGACATGAACAGGAACTTTAGTGATATGCTCGAGCCCTTCGCGATGATACACGCTATCGCGAGTCCCTGCGCCCGCACATACCTGAACCGTACAATGAATATCACATTCAGAATCACGGCCCGCTACAATTCGCCTAAAGCAGTGTTTAGTGGGCGACATTCGGTTGCATCGTCTGCAAATTGTAGTATGTGATTCTGACGGGGAGCCCTTCCGAGAACCTAGCTCTACAGCTCCAGTAGGACAACTCTCGAAAAAAAATTTTTTTTTAGAAATCCATGAAAAGTCAAATTCTGGTGTCAATTCGAAAAAAAGCAATTTTTTGATTTTTATTTGAAAATCTTAGTATAAAAATTAAAAAGATCCAATATCCGTATTTTACTGTATTTTTAAGATATTTGGCATAGAAAATAAATGAAAAGCGGCGTTTTCAAACTCCAGTATCAACTCAAATCCAGAATTTTCCAAATTCCATGAAGGCCATCTTTAAAAAATTAGGGTGGCAGTAGATTTCGATGTTTCATTACATCCTAAGTCATCTAGCATCAAAAATTCGAATTCAAGACTTGAATCTTCTAAGGGGTTTAAACACTGTAGAATTTTCAAAAAATCGATTTTATATTATTTATTAGTCTAAAATGTGCTTTAGGATGTTAAAAATGATATCCCAAAACATGGAAGACGAAGACAATACATAAATGTTCAAATTTTCAATTCTGCCGCAACGCCTCTTATGTATATCTTGTGTATACTGTAAACTTTATCAGCGTTTTTCTCAAAACCACTCTTTCTAAGGTGACCGGAAATGTGACTCGAACAAATGATTTTTGATCGCTTTGAAATTTTCACAGTATATTCAAAATTGATTTCTCCAGCGACGTGCGTAGGATTTTATTTTATTTTTGTTTAACTTTTTTTTTAAATGACAATTTTGTGTCGATTTTGATGATATTTTCAGCGTTTTTTTTCACTTAAAAGTGCGCTATATCGCGTAGAATCAAAATGTCGAAAAAATCCAACGTACGGCGCTTGCTATTGACATAAGGAATCAGAAAAACTTTAGTTTTTGGCACTAGGTCAAAAATAACGGGAGATATATTTCCGGCCTTCCAAAAAAAAAAAAATTGAATGAGGGAAAATGCTGCACAGCCGCCATCTTGTGATGAAATTGCTCGAAAAAATTATTTTGTGTAATTCAATACTTATGTTATAAATCCCATTTAACAAGATCTCGATTCACTTCTTTATTGCGCCAAGAAAAATTCTTGAAATATTCCTATTTTTTCGAGCTCTACAATGGAGTACCTCAACTCTCCGGCACTTGCACCGTTGTATTTTGTGCAACACCTTCCGAAACTCTAGCGAAATCTTCTTCCAGCACCAGCGGCTGCTCATTCGGGGAGCCATTCGCGCGAATGCCGGAGGGTTAAGTAGGGGACCAAAGAGGTGCAAAACTGAGACTCCGCCAAAGGCGCCAGAAGACCACGCTACGGCTCTGCTCGTTCAGCCTGAGTTTTACATCAAAGGATCAATCCTATGACAGAAAAAAATACGTCGCTGCGTTGTTTACGTTAAATGTATTTTAATTTTTTCTAAGGGTGTATATTGTATATCGAATGAACGCATTTCTGCACCTGTATCAAATGTATTGTTTTGAGAATAGTAGGTACTGTTTTTGAAACCAACTGTCCGGTCAATGTTATACACTACAGATGAACCAATTACTTTTCAAAACGTGTTAAAAATATTTCTTATACTGAACTATCCTTTGTTCGTGGTTACGGTTAATAGAACCATACTAAAATATTATTAAAACGTAAAATAGAAATAATAAATACTTTGTCCAATAATTTTCGCACCACAGTGTAAGTCGAATTTGAAGCTGAAAGCATCCACGTAATGTGTATTACCTTTCTTTCATTAATGAACAGCAGAACTAATTAGGGTTTCCAACTCAACAACTGTTCCATGTGTCATTTGACCTCATTTTCTATGTTGCCGTTCGTATCCCGGTAGGCATGGAATCCCACATTCATACACGAGATCAACATCCTCCTAAATCCTAGGCGATAGAGAAACTGTTTCTATCCGACCAAAACCGGTAAATGATGCCACAATCTTCTGGTGACATTTGCTCTAAACGGTCGACTGTATTTCGAATTCCAAGTTATGTGAACCCAACCGAAGGGATGCCTCCACTCCAGCAGCGCTCTTGTACGAACTATTATAGTATCCTTGACTCCAATTTTTTGCTTGTTGTGACTGTTTTCGCCTCACTCGGGAGAAAGTTCACCGCACCTAAACGGGACCCATGTGTGTAACGAAGTCTGATACCATGTGCGCATTGGGCATGGGCCATATAGGTTATCAACGCAAAACAGTCTCATGGTGACGCAAATGGATTTTAAGGTTTGCGCTGAATTTCAAATTACGTCGCACCAATTCCTTAGGACACAAAACTGAACTATTTTCAAATCAAAACTATTTTTATCCGACAAGATGACAAACAATATAAGACGGAAATGCGAATTGTCATATAACAAAAAAACGTCAAAAGAATATCGATTTATTTCCAATGAAAGATCTGTAATCAACAGAGTGCAGTATACTTTGAATGTGCTTTCCATTTCATTGCACTAACAGTGAGTAAAAATTCGTACATTCGTTACAGTAATGGTTATGATGACGATGAGAATTATGATGATGATGCTGTAGGGATCCTTGATACAATTCTACTTAATTGAAATGACCTTAGCCTCCCATGAACGGCCTGTTCTACTCTGTTCATCACACTCCATGAACTTCCCGAAATTCCGACCGTTGATATCTTCATATCATTTAGCATCTCTTCTGATTTTGATCCATCAGCTCACACCCCGCTTTTTCAACATTAGCTGAAAGCTGTTTATTTTTCCGGGAAACATTATTTCCTTGTTTTTCACCCAAGCCGTGTTTCGACCGATACGTCCCGGTAGGCATTAGGTGAGCCTTCGCCATTCCCAATAATGGACTACTGTACACATCAGACCGTAAGACGACAGCGTAAACACCGCAGTAACACGGTATCTGGGTCGAATCGTTCGCTTTCGCCGTCACTCCGCAGTCGCATCCGTTGTGGTCGAACTGAAAACAACAACAAAACTTGATGAACCCGTGTTTACCTACCGCTGTTTGATCGACTCAGCTGGAGAAGTGGTGTAAAATGCTGATTCGCTGTGTTGTTAATGTGCAAACATAATTTATAAATATTGCTGTTTGTAGTTTTTCAAAGCGCAATAGCTATTTCTATCTCATACCTATTAAAGTTTACAAATAATTTGGTTGAAGAATTAAGATTTCGAGGGGGAGCCTTTCGACCCCAGTACCCTATCACTTCGAGACAAAACCGATTCGAAATACAGAGGGAAAACGAAATATACCAGCGCCAGCAGTAAGGAAAAACCCCAAACCTAAAAATAAGCAGGAAAAACTAAGCAAATAATTATTTTCCGCTCTGTGGGCAGCACGCTGTTTTGGCGACAGATGGTTGAACTTGAAAAAATGCTTGGCCACGGTTCGAGGTGTCGTCGTCGGTTTTTCTGCCGGTTGGCTGCTAATGTCAGTGTCACACTTCTAGGTCAGTTAGGCAAGACGGTTGGATTGCTAGGTTTAGTGTGGAACGAGGAAGAGAATATATCCACCCAAAAAATGAAGGCGACAGCCAAAAAACTTAGCTTCAGGTGCGTAGAACGTTGACTTATGATGAAATTATCATTTCGTAAATTGTGAGAAACGTTTCTGACTTTGATGACCGCCGTTTCGGATGCGAAAATAATTGGTTCAATATGGTGTTTCGGACACTGCGGCATGAAGAACGAAATTCTGACACGTGTTGTTTATGGTGTTCAGTCACTTACGGATATAGACATCGAAACGAACTTATACTCTCTGCATGATTTCGATGATGTCATGTTGGCGTTGGTCAGTACCGTCTTTACGCATGGGCACACTGGGCCAGGGCCAGGGTCCCCGGGCTTTTAGGGGCCCCCACTTAGGATGAATATACAATCATAATTCCAAAAAACAGTTGCACTTAATTGTTTATAACTCTTTAGCGTGCGGAGTAACAATTGATCAGTTGCTCGGATTCACACATTGCACCTTATCCCATATGATTTTTAGAGAGCATCAGGCAATCAACCGGAGTGATGGTAGCAATAGGGAACGAGGCACTACATGATCAGGATGGTATTGGACCAACTCAAACGTCAATCCAACATTTTGATTCAAGTTTCAAATCATTTTGAGCAAAAACAATGAATTATTTTCTACAATGCTAGTTACGGCAATCAAATTATTCATTTAATGAAGAATTCAATCAACGAATCATTTTGAACCTTGAGTAAGGAAGAAACGTGGACAACCGTACTGACCGTTTCAATTTGATGGGGATTTGTTAAATCGTTGGGAGTGAATTGGTTAAAAAGGTTAATGTCACTCCTTTGGTTCTAAGCTCCTGGGATGGGACAGCGGTATTTAGTCCTGCCTTGGCTAATGAGCCTAGATTTAGCGCCTTTACTCACTATAATGAAATACGTATATAAAGTTCGAGAGGCACCAGGAGCGGCAACAACGTGGCAAAATTTGCACAAGGAAGCTGTACAGAAAGTGAAAGAAGATTTCGAAATTCGGTACACAGTCCTTGTTTGGCAAGCGATCCGCGCATGTGGAAAATTTTAATTTCTTCATCACATAAGGGATTGTGAATGGACAAATCTTCATGAAAACCTCTAAAAATGACACCTGGATTTTTTTATTCAGTTCGATTATTTGATAGGCACAAATGCGTTAGCTTGGCGGAGACCAACTCGTTTGCTTTTACATTTTGGATATCTTAAAACTAGGAGGTTACAATGTTGAAATATTTTTTATAAAAGAGGAAAATTTTTACAGCTATCTTAAAACTAGAAATTCAATGCTAGATACAACAGTGGGTTACAATAGTCTGTTTGGATTTTTTTTTGCAGCTATCTTAAAACTAGGAATCCAGCTTAATTCTCCTCCTGGACTTCTGAAGATTTCATGATACTTTCGAGGCCAGATTAGGCATTTTCCACTATGCTGTCGTAGTGTGGTACAGAATCAATTATGTTATTTTTGTACGACACTCCGTCTTATCAAAAATATTTTAGGCCTTCAGAATCAGGAATCAGTAGTCGAGAATTTGTACCTCACGGCCACGTGCATTCGATGTGTTTCCTATTTCGAGTGTTTTACATTACTGGTATTGAAATGATTTTTTTGAACCTTAAATTTTTATTCATTTATCATTTGGGTTTACATTTTGTATAATTTTGCAGTTAAAGTGATGTAACATTTGCTTTTCGTATTTGATAAGCTTCGTTGGTAGATGGTTGCATTTCTGTATGTGGCTGTTTATGAATGAACTGCTAATAGTTGTGGTAGTGAATTGTTGAAATGAATTGCGTTGTGCATATTAATAGGCTCGAGTAATTTCGAAAGTTGAAATGGCTAATTATTATTATTATTTTTCTTTCTGTATCCTTCTGCACTGAGTGCTTATCAACGATATCAGAGAGGCGACTCTACCATCAAAACCCTAGACTTGCCACTTAGCTACCAGCGTCGTCATTGAGATACTGATTCGTTGAATATGAAAATACGTATTGGTTTGTTATCTTCGCCTCTCCGAACCGTTCACTATAAAAGAAAGCACAAAACTTCTGTTAAAATATATAACAAAAATCTACCTCACCGGCAATTTGTGTACTAATCTATGTCACTTTTGTAAATCACGTAGTCGTCATCTATTAATAAGTTAGATTTTATTGGCATATTGCTAAATATTTTTCTTAGATTGTCATAGTGTCAGGACAATGATTCAATGAATCGTCGACATTGTAGAGTTGACGTTTAACTCTCCTTACTACATCATTCCTCATGATTGACGGAGGCACTCTTCAGCCCCAAACAACGTCTTACAACTATGAAGATCAGATTATATCATATGGGGTGGGAATAGCGCAGCTGGTAAGTCCATTACACTGTACGCAGCTCACCTAAGTTCGAACTCCCATAACCGCATATAGTATGTTATGGTCTTTGTCACTTTCGGTAAGATTGGTCAGAAATGCTAATATCTTTTTAAGATCTATCAAAATCATCTTCTGCTTTTCGACGGTACCTGGACATTTATAAGGCCACCTATAGTGATGGAAATCTAAATTTTTTTCTCGATATATTTTGATACCTACAGTATTTTTAATACTTTCACATGGTTGAATGATTTGGCTTAAATTTGAAAAATATATCTCAATGTGGCATAGATGGCTCCCTGATGCTGGGGATCATTTTTTGATCATCCTACTCTACAGCAGTATTCAGCCTGTTCAATTATAGGGGCCCCTCAACTCAGTTGTGCCCAGGGGCCCCGAGTGGTCTTAAGACGGCTCTGGCGTTGGTGCAATATTAATGATTCCATTTGGATTTTCACAGTACACTACACTGATGTAACCGGTGCTACATTTATTAAAACTTGGTTGTTACAATTCGATTACTTTTCTTACACTACACCGGTGTAGCACCATATGAAAAAGAAAACATTATAAGTCCAGAAGTCCAAAGTTACATACCGCCCGAGTGATAACATTTGCAGTGTACCAGAAAATTTTCAATTTGATAAGAAATTTTAACCAAATGTACTACTGGTTTTTCAGACCCACTAAGAAAGTTTAATTTGAAGAAACTAGGAAATTTTATTCGTGGGGGGACCTAATTTTGGAGGGGGGTTTCGGGAAAGGTGGTGTGTAATATGGGGGGAGGGTGATGACCCCTCACCACATACCCCTAACTACGATCCTGTTATAATATAGAAAACCTTTATTAGCCAAAAAAATGGCCGGGATTAGGTTGACGATGTTCAGAGTGATTGCGTAACCTTTCTATATGGGAAAGGCAACAATGTGAATTTGCTGTTTGGCCGCACTCTTCAACCCATAACTCCGGAGCCGAAAGTCGGAATAAAATGAAATTCAATAGCAGCCTATGGTAACGTTGTACATTTCATTTGACACTAAGTTTGATAAAATCCGTTCAGCCTTCTCCGAGTAACCGATGTGCATTTGTTGGTCACATACATACCTGCTTCAGAGGCAGCAGGAACAGGAAGGACAGGAGTCTAGGGACTCAACGACCCCCCCCTGCCCTACTGCGAGTTGGCGAGTTTTGCTTTTGCTTTTTCAGTTGGAGCATTCCCGATTTTATGCCGATCCGGCTCTGAACACTACTCCCCATGAAGGATAGTGTCAACCCTAGCATGACCTCCCTGCTTCATAGGTAATCATGGGATCACGAGTAAAGAAGTATCCTTCCGTCAAGAGCTCGACCTACCTCGAGCTCGTTGCTAAATCCTTGGGGTGCGAAGCGAACGTGAGAACCCTGTCACAGGAAGCCATAGTCGAGTCCTAGGGTCTAGATGAGATAACGACCGTTGAGGAACTGAAGAGTGCATTGATCGAGCAGTGCAAACTGGATGTACCTGCGATTATCCGGATTTGGAAATCGCATGGAGGAACTCAAACGGCGGCGATTCGACTACCGGTGACCGTTGCCAACAAACTGGCGCTTCGCGAGTTACCAAGCAAATAGAGCGATGCTACAGATGCTTTGACCTGCACCTGGTGTGGAACTGTAAGCGTTCGGGCAGGTCTGCACTGTGTAGAAAATGCGGGCACGTTGCTAGAGACTGCACTAAGCAACCAAGGTGCATGATCTGTAAACCGGAGGACGGAAACGACCACACGACGGGAGGCTTCAAATTCCCTGCGTACATAAAGGCGAAGGCAGGCCAATGATGATGGAGATAACCCAGCTTAATCTCAATCATTGCGACATTGCACAACAACTGTTGTGGCAGTCGACACCAGGAACGAAGTGCGACATTACAATTATTGCAGAACCGTATCGTGTCCCTCGCGATAACGGTAACTGGGTGGTGGATAGTGCAGGGATGGCTGCAATATAATCAATGGGCGGTTTCCTCGTTCAAGAGGTGGTGGATAACACACCCGAAGGCTTCGTGATCGCCAGGATCAGCGGCGTATTCGTCTGTAGCTGCTATGTTCCTTCGAGATGGACACCAGAGCAGTACAAACGAATGCTGGACGCACTAACGGACTTGTTCATCGGTTGTTGTAGGAGGAGCCGTGGAGTGGGGTAGCAGGCTGACCAACGTAAGAGGTTACAGCTTGTTGGAAGCCTTGGCGAAGCTGGATGTGAGACTGTTCAACGAAGGCTCCGCTACCACATTTCGTAAAGATATCCGAGAATCCATTATCGACATAATATTCTGCAGTCCTTCGCTGATGGATTACATGAATTGGCGATTTAGTGAGCAGTACAAACATAGTGACCACCAAGCGATCCACTACACCATTGGTCGGCGAAATTGTACGGTAACGCCGAGAGTGAGGACTGGCGAGCGCAGGTGAAAAATAAAGGACTTCGACAACGACCTTTTTGTGGAAGTACTTCGTGCTGACAGCGTCATTCCAATTCTAATTGCCTATGAGCTGTCGGAAACAGTGCGAGGGCATTTGATGTAACAATGCCGAGGGAAATGGAGCCGAGATGCTTGAATAAACGTCAGAAGACGCGTTCAGAGAGCAAGATCTGAGGCAGTCAGAGAAGAGTGTAAGGTAGCATTCCGGGTGGTCAGGGCCGCTTTTAAACGCGAGATAGTGCTAAGCAAGTCCACCTGCTACAAGGAGCAGTGCAGAGAAGTAGACGCCAACCCCAGGGGCAATGCTTACCGTGTCGTTATGACCAGGATCAAGGGTACAATAACGCCACTCGAAATGTCGAAAATTATCGTAGAGGGTCTTTTCCCGAAGCACGACCGAACGGCATGGTCGCCTACACCGTACATTGATGCAGACCGTGGAAATGCTGGTGACAATCAAGTTGTGGCAAAAGGGCTGAAAGCGAAGAAAGTTCCCGGAACAGACTATCGCTAAGGCAGCTCCGGTTCCGAAAAGGAATATCGACGGGGGACTTCATCCGCACAGTCATCCCGAGCGCGAAGAAAACATTGAAGCGACAAAGAAGGGGTTATCGCTACTGCGCCGTAGAAACGACAGACGTAAAGAACGCGTTCAACAGTGCTAGCTACGGGGCCATCACCGCAGCGCTGCACAGCGCGGGTTCCGGACTATCTGTGCAAGGTTCTGAAAAGTTACTTCCAGAACTGAGTACTGGTCTACGAAACTAACATGGGGCCGAGGTCGATTAGGGTCACGGCGGGAGTACTTCAAGGCTCCATACTTGGCCAAACGCTCTGGAATATAATGTACAACGGAGTGGCTCACCACAAGACCGAGATAGTGCTGGTCAGCAACAGTAAAAAAAATCCAGCGCGTCGAGATCAGCGTGCGCTGAAGCACCTAGGAATGATGGTCGACGATTGGTTAAATTACAACAGCCATGTCGACTATGTATGTGAGAAGGCTGAGAGGCAGAGCTTGGAAAACGAATCAGCTGAAAAAGAACGAACACTCTTCATTCGTTCTTCGATTCACGAACATACACCCTATTGAACCATTCACCACTGAGCTGCGGAGTTGACGGCTTTGGTTCACCACCACCGAGGCTGGTGAATCATTGCTGTTCTATAGTGTAGGTATATGAGCATAGCGTAATAGTACCCGTTGCTCATTCTCTCTCCCATTCGAAGAGATATCAACTGCTATGCATCATTCGTTCTCCATAGCAAGCTGTACATAGGCACCCAGATTCTCTTTGCTTGCTGGGTGCGAATGTAGGTACGAAAAATGATGCCGCCCAGCTGCCCCGGAGAACAGCGCTCATAACGAGAATGTGTTTGTTGTGTTTTATTATTTTTATTCGAGATAGGTACATGTTCTGTGCGCTTTTTATACACAATATTTTTTAGTTTTGTCTTCAACCTATTGAGTCTGTCGAATTGTGAAAATACAAATAGGGTTAAGGGAACATGGGGAGACTTTACCAAGCACGAAATTCAACAATTATTAATAACGTGTTCCATTTGGTACTTAATTTTTTTTATATTTTTATATTTGTTTCGATCCCATCAGCTAATTTTTCATCTTCTTCATTTCGTTTTTCATCTTGCTCCCTTACGCTTATATTTGAAACTTTAAACGCGATTATCACGATATTTGCGGTGACTACGAGTGCCGAAAGAGTTTGCAACGGATTTCAAAACTTTATTTTTGCTTGTTCGTAATTTAACTGCCGTGTCCTTGAACGATTCCATTTTTTCGTCAAAATTTTCATATTAATGTTATGGATTTGTTAATAATTTTTTTCAGGTGAAAATGGTGTTTTTTTTTGGAAAAATCGTTCCCGTTTCCAAAAAGAAGAGAAATTTCAATTTTTTTCAATCAATCGTCCAAGGACACCACAGAGAGATACACTAATGATTTTTATGGCTGATTTTCTGACACGTGAACCTGCAATGTAATCAGTACAGTTAATCCAAAAAAGCAATGCATTAAAAAAAATCAAAGCTCATGAAATACAATCGTTTTATATTTTTAACTAGTACTAAGAACCTCAACAATATGGGAAGAAAAGATAAAAGCATGCTATATGCCATTGTTTTTTGTTCTGATATTTTAAAATTCTCTTGGTCAAGCTCCCCAAGCCTTGGTCAAGGCTCCCGCGGTGGGTAGACTTGACCAGAAAAAACGATCACAGAAAAACTTTTGTAACTTTTGAAAAAGTAAATTATCAATTCTGAAAATTAATACGCAGAATACTTTTGCATATTACATTTCAACGAGTTTTGGAAGACATTCAATTATTAAACCAAAAACAATTTGTCTTATGGAATACAATATATTTTTAAATATTCATAAGCCAGTCGTTGTTCAAGTTCAACTCAGGGGTTTTTTTAGTATTACACAGAACTAGAATAATCGTAAAAATTTACGTGTTCTGCTCCTGACATACACGAGCATCAAAAATGTTTTAGATTTAATTTTAATTTATTATGACTATGAATTTCGTAAATCATGTTTGATTTAAATGTCAATGAATGCAATTTGTTAAATTGTGTCAAGTTTTTATTAACCAGTTGACAAATTTTGAATGATAGGATAGTAATGTTGATGGAATAGGAAAAAAATATAGTGTGATTTTTTTCCATTTAAACAAAATTTGAAAACATTTTTGGTTGCCTGGTTACAATAAAAATCTCGGGTAACTTAGAATAAAGGCATTAAAATCAACTGTCAAGATTCATTTGGAGGATATTCCGAATAAAACTTTATTCGCCAAGCTCGGAATAATTGCAGCGAACTAATCTGTTCAGATCACTAAAGCATTAAAGCGGGATACTAATTTCTTCTCAAAGATTAAAAGGCGTGTGTAATTTTGCTATTCCTGCTCAACTTTAGACGAAGCTCGAAGTATTTTTTTGATTATTAAATATTCCACAATATGCCGTACATTTTAAACACTCCGTTAGTAGGTATCCAATTTAATCAGGAGTCATAAATCTTGCTTATCGAATTTGTGGTTAATATTATATTTGTTAACATTTAACCTGTCTGTACAACATTTAGGAAAAGAATGTAGTACATCATACTTTGAAACATATATTGTCCTTGTTAAATGCGAATAACTTATAACCAAGTTTATAAACACTTCGTTTTGGTTCACGATTATAAAATTCCAAATATTCGTAAGCTAGAGATACAATGTTAGAAAAAAATGAACCTATATGTGTTTGAATATCCACGATTTCCCTAAATTTATAATGCATCGTGAACACAAGTTCAATTTTTCCCTCAAACCTCAGCATAATCCAATAAGCGGTACCTGTTGCCTAATGTCCGCTCCACAAGCCATATGTTCTTAACTGACGTGGCGAAAGACGCTGAAAACCGCTAATATGGCCAGAAGAATTTTATATTCAGATTCAGCATTACACAATGAATCTGAATGGTTCAACAGCTTGTATGTTCCTGAACCAATTTCACTAAATAATCAACCAAGCAAAGAGGAACCACTATTCAAGAGAGAAGAGAATACTGATATCCTCTCTCTCAATTATACTCACAACTGTTCATCATTATAATGATACGTGCTTATGCAAGCGTGTGTGGATATATTCGTTCCTGTTTCTGTTTCCTCGTGTTGTTGCTTCGGTATCCATAGCGGCAATTCGTTCGGTTGGGGTGAAGGCAAGCGTTTTACTGAACTGTATTGTGGTTCGTTCGGATTGAATTTGAATGAATGGTGAAAGCTCTGCTGAGAGGACAACTAACGCATTGGCAAGGATCATGCCGAATCACGGAGGAGCAAGAGGCTGCACGAGACTTCTCCTGGCGGGTGTTTCATCTTAAATACTGAGGTATGGTGCACCGACCTGGGCTGCCTCGCTGAACTCAAAATGGAAGCGGACGAAGTTGACAAGCCTAATGGCAATACATAACGATACTGTCGGGGGCGGTATGCGTAATTGCCGGGATGATTCCCATCTGCATCACTCTGGTTGAGAACTTGGAATGTTACTAGCGGAGAAATGCACGTAACACCTGGTCCGAGAGGGCTCGTTGGCTAAGTGGCAGCAAGACTGGGACAACGCGGAGAACGGAAGGTGCACCAACTGACTCATCCCATATGTGTCGGCTTGGGTGCGTAGGAAGCATGTAGAGGTGAACTTCCATTTGACGGATGCTTCCTAAAGTACTTGCATCGGTTTGGACATGCTTTGTCACCCCTTTGCCCGGAGTGTGCGAACGAGCAAGAGACACCGGAACATTACGTTCATCAAATGCCCCAGTTTCGAAGAACTTCGTAGGGGTATACCTAGTGTGACAATTGACAATATTGTCGAAGAGATGTGCCACGACGAGCATACGTGGGACACTGCCAACAGAGTGGTTACGAGTACAGGTCGGACTCGATTATCCGGGGATTTGAAAAAAATCTCACCCCGGATAATCGAATCACCCGGATAATCGAATCAAATTTTTTTTTGCGTTTTTTCATGAATTTAAGCTTCATTCGTGGAGAAATTGGAAATAAAATGACTAGGACAAATTTTCCTATTATGGTAAATATAAATGTACCTATTTTGGCCCTAGTCGATTTTTCAGACTTTCAGGGTGTGATTTGTATTTTCAGTTGGTTTTCATTTATTATTCATATTGGTAACGAGTTAACGATATGTATCAGTTGCTTATAGCTATTTGTACAAGAATTTGAAGATAAACTTTTTAATAAGGTATGTCTTTTGCAATACAAGTCAAACTCGATTACCCAGGGCTTAGATTTTCCGAGGTAACTGATTCGATTACTCGAATACCAGAAATAAATTTAATAAGTAAACTGGGGGTCGTCTGTTTCTTGGCTCCAGTTTAATTTACGTGGAGTGTCACATATCACAGCTAACATGTCTAGTCATTCTAATTAGAAGAGTGCGTGTTGCGCACCCACAAAGAGATCCTTGTCCTTGTAGCATCATTTAGTTGACATATGCTGGATTGTCAGGTAATAACTACGCGTGTAGTCTTCGCAAACTGTACCACTCATACTTGTCACTAGCGAAGGACTACCAGGTTCCCGGGCGCCTCAGCGAGAAGTACTGCTGGCGCCCTCTTTACATAGCCTATCATCCATCTTTGCTTGAGCTACCCAAGAATTGAAATCACCTCCAGTGACAGCCGGGTCTCTTTTCAGAATCTCGTTAACCATTTCTTGACCAACTTTTTTCTACCACGTATAGGGTCCCAAAACTATTTTTCCTTAAAACTGTTGGCGTCAAGAAACACGAAAAACCTGGTTTAAGAAAGATAGGTGCTTCTTTTGCTGCTGCTCAATATTTACCTTCGGATCTAGTCCAATTGCATGAAAAAGGTAATTGAGGGCAATCTAAATTAGAAAGTTTTAGCAGTTTTTAATAATATTCCCAGGCTAAGAAAATATTCCAAAATTTCATTTTCGCCGTTAACAGAAACTATCCCTGGCAGCACTGCTTCAGCGGAACCCAATCAGATTAATTGTAATAACTTCAGTTCTAATGCTAATATTTATAACTTTTAGTGCTCAAATGAAAGATCTTAGTAGCAGTTATTAGCCTTACTTGACGTTGTGTAAACCAAACGTTATAGTCATATAGAAACATGGTTGTTCATCAACCAGAAGGGCACGAACGGGTTAAAGATGCTATTGGAATTCTGAGCAGGAATCACTTATTGAAGGGGATAATGGGAGAAGAGCAATATTGTTTGTGTCAAAGTCCACTGGAACTCAAAGCAGGATATTCATCAGAATATTACACCGGATTCCAATGATAATAGGACCATGATTCTGTCAGTATCTGAAATAAAGCATAATCTTCAGCAGAATTCTATCCTGAGAAATATTCCACTAGACATTTAAGAAGCTTTTCTCTAGAATCCTACATCAAAATTCAGAGAAAAAGCCGTAGAAATACGTATAAATATTTAATCGAAGTTCTGAAATAGATTCCATTGGGATGCTAAGAAAACTTCGATCAGAATCTTGAAAAGTATCCAAACAGAATCCTGAGAAGCATGTCATCATTATCCCAAGAGTTAGCCAGAAACCGACCGAGCAATGTAGGTATAATGACGTTTTATGTGGCCTACAGTAACCGATGTATTACGAGGAAAATGTACTTTTAGTGTAAAATTAAAAAGTTGCATATTTGGCAATATTGGCATTAAAAACTTTTCATTTTTTTTTGGAATCCCTACACAAATCTTTAAAAAAATATCTCGCTGATTGATTCTAGTGCAAACAGTACCAGAGATATAATCCGAAGAAAAACATTTTTTTAAACAATTTGTTAAAATTAACCGTTATGTGCCAACGAGGGTACCCGGGTACCCACAAATTAAAATGCTCATAACTATGGCTTCCTTTAACCGATTTTGACACTTTTAGATGTTATAGATTCAGGAACTCGTCCACTTTTCGATTCTGTAACATTGAACCGGATGAATGGATCTGGTTCTTGGTGATCCGGATTTTCCTGAGTAATGTTCCAGTACTAGGGTATGATTTGTAAATTTAAATAATGCCCTAGCAAAATGAGTATCAAAACACTTCAAATTGTCTCGGAAGTCTATTATTTATTGTTACGGGACCCTATGGTAGTTTGAAAAATGGAATTGGAATGGAATGGCCATTCACGGCCCTACGGGAACCTGCTCCGGAATGTCCGTTCCGTGGTGAAATCACCAAATGGTTCCAATACCATGAGATACAGTCTATTGATGCTATGCCAAGAATTTTGATACCCATATTGCTAGTATTCCATTGATATTCACAAATAGTATCCAAGCACTGGAACATGCTTCCGGAAATCCGGATTCCCGAGAACCGGTTGAAATAACCCGATTCATTTTTACCAAGTCTAAAAGTGGATGAGTTCTTGAATCCAAAACACCCAAAAGCATCAAAATCGGTTGGAAATTACCTTAGCTATTGGCATTTCAGTTTTGGGGGTACCCGGGCCTGTGACGTAGTAAAAAATTCAGGAGCCCCTCCTCACTGCTTTCTTACTACATCAAAAACATTATTACCCCAAAAACTTGATTTAGTGAAGTTCCAAGATGTCACAAAGTTTCAATTTCCAGCTACGGATAAAACATCGGAATTTCATTATTTTTCAACCTAAAAAGGTATCCGGGTACCGCGTCGGACACATAACGGTTAAGAGTGTTCCCATGGACTGAGGGGCTGTTTAAACGACACAACAATTTAGGTTATTATATATTGGCTCTAAATGAACAATTTCTTCAAAACTGGTTCCAATCCATGAAGGTCGGTTCCAAGTTTTGTTTTTTAGGTCACTTTGCGCGGAATAACCCATATATAAGCTATTTTTGAGGTAGGTTAAAATTTGAGAGGAGGTTAACCCTAGACCTCCAAATTGCCCGAAAAAATGTTCTATTGACTGCAATGATCGAATTAGCACTATAATAAGACATTATAGTTGAAATTTGATTTTTTTCAAAACACCCGGATAATCGAATCATTTTCCCCGGATAATCGAATCACGGATAATCGAATCCCCGGATAATCGAATCCCCGGATAATCGAGTCCGACCTGTATAGTCTCCGAGATGCAGAGAAAGTGACGAACGGACCAACAAAAGTCGCCGTGAAACCACAAATTGCGGCATCCCTCAGTCGTCTCCGAGTAAGATCAAGTTTTCCATAGGAATAGGCTTTAGCCGTGTGTCCGATTTATAAATTGAATGGTCACTTTTTCCTGTACATTCCATTGACATTCTGCTAATTGTAATAAGGTGACCGGGATAACATTGTCGTGGTAAAAATGAATTTCTTTATTCCTATTTACGCCAACTTACGACAAACATTTACGAACTACAGAACAACTTGCAACTTTGAACACTACTCACAATTTAAAGCCTCAATCCGAAAAGACCGTACAATGTGTAAAGCAATTTTCTAGTTGTTCAACCCCCATCGAGCACATTTCTTGTCTTTGCCGGGCATAAAATTTTATCACTTCAGAACCGGGAATGTGTCGTGCCAGATACGTGTTTTACGACTTTCGAAAGTTACACATTTCGGACCAACGGCAGCTCCTCAAGTCGCTTTTCCTTCGAGAGTGGCGGTTGTTTATTCGTTTTTTCCCTGTGTTATGCTATCTATTGAGCATATGAAGGCAATCGGCGTGCATACCTCGAACAGCCAGATTGACAATTCCTAACAGACACCAGATATCGACAGTTTTCCAGCAAACCAAGCAAAGCAAGACATGCGAGGCAGCTAGTGCCGGCTTATTATTATCAGGGCATCCACCAAACGATTTCCCCCCGGGGCTAGAGAGCTTGGAGTCCCCGTGGACACAAACGTTTGTCTATGTTTGTGTGTGCGTGTATGTAGAGTGCACACAAGCCATTAATGGTTGGAGTCAAACTTTTCCGATCCTCAGCACTCCACCACTTGGCGTCGTCGTCGGTCGTGCGGAAGTTGATTTTATTGCGAAGAATACTGTTTCCGGCAGTAGTGCTTTGGACGGACAGGACATGGTTCTGCGAAGAATCTGATATATCTTTCGGTGTGGTACGTGAGTCGGGTGGTTTACTGCTTGGGGCTGGAGAGATTAGATTTGTGCAGAATTTCATTAAACAAAATTGCTAACACGTTTTCCGATTTTCTCCCATTTACGGATCCTAATTTAGTTTACGGCACAACGTAGCACGAAATTGTTATGTTTACGTTATGTTGTTAACTAATGAAATAGTAAAGTATATCATAGATGGTAAAACTTTTAAAAGCAATATCAATGAATTTGTATAATGTTAGTTAAGAATAATACGATTTTTAAGGTTTGTAAGGCTCTTAATATACGAATCGACATGACAATAACCATTTTCGCATACAAACCGTTTCGTTTACTGAGCAAACGAAACATAAGCGACAGAAATATGTAAAAATGCTTCAATTTCCATTTTCACCGGAAACGAGTAAACGACTATGAGCTCATTCCCCTACCGATTCCCCAGCTCTGAGTGACAAGGGGTGGCCCTCTTATTTTCTTTACCCTCATCAAATTTAGAATATTTTGCTACGCCTCAACCCATAACTATACACAATACCCATCGATAGCGTGAGCAAGTGAGTCAGAAGATAGCTTCAGGGTTTAAAATTTGCAGTCATATTTATTCGTCACCTGGAAACTCAACAGCCCACAGGGTGGGTGATTCGACAGAGTGGTAATTACGACCTGTTCGGATTTTATTTTGGCTGACAGTTTGACCTTAATTGGAATGCGGTGTGATGAAAGTCGTTTCACTTTGCCGCAAATGATAAATTATACTTTAGGCTGAACTGTAAAGCCGTATATTTGATTGTGATATGATTTGCGGTTTTTGAATCGAAGAACTCATTTTGTGTAATCGTTTTAAAAGAACGCACCACAATGACTTTAATTATGAAGCAAGTAGAATAAGAAACTTTTATAATAAGAAAATAAATCTCTATTTTTAGAGCCATAGAACGCAAGGAAGAGCAGCGAGTTGAAGGAAGAAAGTTTAGAAAAGCGTGGAATAGGGGTCATATGAGCATTGAGCAAGCTTAGAGTTTACCGACGACTTAACCCTTGTCTTCTACCGCAGGGGTCAGGATATTTTGACATTTTTAAATCACCTGAGTCTGCGGTATGTCCGGGCAAGCGTAGAGTGACTTAGTTGACCAATTACAAATGAAAGGCCTAACACCCAGACAGAACGCTATTAGCTTGTTTTTGATTCTGATGTTTAGTTTCCAAGATATAGATATTTAAATGTGTAAAAATAGTGTTTTTGCAGTTTTTTTTCAAATTAACTCTCGAAAATGGCAACATAGATCAACACTTTTTATATCTTTAGTCAGGGCCGTCGAGAGCCGCGTCGGGCCCCAAGGCTTGTATTACTGCCGGGCCCTTTTAAACCTAAGCCCTCTTGTTCAGTATGAGTTAGTACCTCTTCAGCCATGAGAAACTCGTGAGTCCGTGGTTTCTATTAGTCTCCGGTTTACTCATATTTCCACATCCACAGATAGCGTGCCAGACAGGTGAATTTCGACAGCTTCCTATTTCTATTAGCTACGCGTTTTTCAATTTGCGTGTACTCAGGAATCAGAAATACGTAGCCTCTAGCTTAAATGGCACGTTCCCCATGTCGATCGGAGATTTGTCCCTTGCCATGCATTGTCCTTTCATGATTTTCCTGACGGGAAGGATTGGGGAAGTGGTAAGGTTAGGGGTAAGGAATATACCCAAGAGACCAAACCGAAGCATTATTTAATGGTTTTAAATATATTCTAAATTCGCATACAAAACATATTCTTTACGGCTTCATAATTCTATGGAGATCATTAAAGCACACTTAATGTCGGAAAAGACGAAAGAATGTGCCAGAATAGAGCTAGTTCAGAAGCACCTTAATGGCTGTGAGCAATGTTAACATAGAGCTGTGTTTTTTTTAAATAAATTCCCTTCTTTATAGACACAGCAAAAGAAAAAAAATACCTTTCGATAACGTATCCACCCTTCCTCGCTTCTTTTGTTTGACATGCCGACTGTTTAAATTGACGATTTAGTACCTATAGAAATGGGATTCCATCTAGCACTATATCGACATACAGAACATACACATAATACTAAAAAGCTGTTGTAGATAAATGCTATGATGCTTTTATAGAAAACTCTAAGTGCAAATATATAATCCTATTATAGTGCTTTAAGACACCGAACAATAACAAATATACCTATGCGTTCCAATAATCACCTAAACTCGTATGCCTTCCTGAAATAAATGATGATGCAATAAAAGTAAAATCAAAATGCAAATTCTGCACGATTCTTCGAAAAAAAAATCAACTAAACGTCTAGGTAGAGTGATCAAACGCGTATACCACATTGAGATGAGCTTTTCGACTGTGGATAGAACCCCATTTCTATAGGCACTAAATCGTCAATACAAACAGTCGGCACGTCAAACGAAAGAAGAGCGAAAGGGTGAGTGTGTTATCGAAAGTTGATTTTTTCTTTTGCTGTATCGATAAAGAAGGAAAAGTTATTTTTAAACGGCTCTATATTAGCATTGCTGACATCCATTAAGGTGCTTCTGAACTAGCTCTATTCTGGCACAATAAGTGTGTTTTAATGATCTCTTTAGAACTATGACGCCGTAAAGCATGTGTTTTGTATACAAATCTAGAACATATCTAAAGCCATTAAATAATGCTTCGTGGTCACTTGGGCGAGGTCCAAAATCACCGTTCTATCTCAACACAATGCACTTTAAGAATAAAAATTTCTGTGAACGTGCTATAAAAAAACAAAATACAAAAATTATCCATTTTAATCACCGGGTAATTAAGGTCAGTTTACCTTCTCATCTCGCCCAGAGTAGAAACTAAATACCGTTCTGCTACAGATACACGGCAAAAACGACTGCAGACGAATTGCGTTGCTGTTGATTTTTGGAAATGTCCTGTGAGACCAGCTACTCGGAAAGTGAAACAATTACTAAATGTGCAGATTGTACTCAGTCCGGGAGAAGTTAACGCCCTGCAAATGCACCATATCAAACATCAAGGGGCACAGTCGTTTGTTTCGCGGAACAACGAGCAGCACACCAACAAAAACTACCACGTTAACAACATTATCCTCGTAGGGTTACTGCTCCCTAATTCATCTTAGCTCCTCTATTCATCTCATCCATTTAAACACGTTAGTTAGAGCAGTATCTTCTATCTCTATTCAACGTATTAGCTCAAATGGTAGGATGAATAAGGATACGTTGTACTCGACTTTTCGCTTCGCTCAAACGGGAGCATTCCACATGTTCCAGGCAAAAATTTTAACTGTGCTGCTTCTTAGGAACGTAGCAAAGATAATGATACCTATTTAAGCGCAATTTAGTAACTCTAAGTCGAGTTATCAACAAAATAGTGTAACATACTGACTAATGAGATGAATAAGGGCACGTCTACCCTATATATAGGCAAGGACTCTAGAGAGATGTGCTTACACGAATTATCTCCACACGCCCCGGACATCGTGATTAGCAAATTTATGTCAAGATACGGAGAAGTGGCTTCCGTAAGAGCTGTAACTTCGCATTTTCCCGGGTGTCCCTAATGTTGTTCTTGTGGTGAGAATGCTCCCGTAAAATCCAACTTTTTCATACGTAACCATTTTATGCGGATCAACCGAAAATGGGACGTTTCATCAGACAATACTGGTTAGACAACCATGGTAGGATCCTGCGCGAGTTCTATAAAAAGACACTGCACCAGGGAAAACTTTGTGCAAAAGCAGCTAAGAACAGCCCACCTACTATAACTGTAAACAGCACACCGTTATCTTATGCCAAAGCACAAACGGCTACAAAACCAATATCTACGGATCTGACAGTAACAAAAATCCCCCCCCAAAACAATCACGCCCAGTATCTCCAACCCAACAACCGGCACCACCAACAAAGAAGCGAACGTAGAAGAGAACGGATGCGTTTGTCTATGCGCTCGCATTTTTGGTTGACGCTCTATTGCTTTCTTCGAAAATACTTTGAATTGGCTTCTTAATATTTTGTAGTGTATTCCGTCGATTCAAGCAATAAAACTCGGTTTTTAACTTCTACACAAAGTAAGCAACTCCCTTAAGAACGTCTGTTTTAACGAATGTCAACTGTCAAATAAAGTTTGAATTTTTTATACTTTTATCATACAACAATTTAATAAAGCGAATGATTACAAAGAAATTAGTATTGCTATTTTTATTGCTCTTCTGTGTATCCCGGACGTGTTCGCTCATCTTCCGGGTAAAAACGCGGGCCCCCAAATACGACCCGGGCCCCAGGGCAATTGCCCTGGCTGCCTCCCCCTTTTATCGGGCCTGATCTTTAGATAGCCTATACGAATACCTTTTGAACGAACAATAGTTTGTTGAAATCGGACTACAGGCCATATTCGATTATCCGTAGTCTCGATTATCCGTAGACTCGATTATCCGTAGAAAATGATTCGATTATCCGTAGTACGACAATCCGAAGAAATTGTTTCGATTATCGGCACATTATTTTTTCTCAAGGCTACATTACACATATATAATTTATTATTTGCCTAACTACAGTTTTTGAAAAAAAAACTATTTTCTAAAAAATAATGAAAACTTCGTAGAAATACAGAAATTTTAATTATTTAACATATTTAACATATAATTCGATGCGATGACTTACATATTTTCGTACAGCAATCAATTAAAATTGATACTAGCTACAATTTCTGGAAGATCAGAATTTTATGTTCCCAAAAAATATTCACAAAAATACGTAGATACAGAAATATCGTATTTTCACAAAAAAAAAAAAAATAGCCAAAATACACAAATTATACAAAAATCGATAGAAATTGATATCAGCTACAATTCCTGGAAGCACAAAATTTTAAACTCTCGTAAAAATTACAATAATTTGGAGAAATAAAGAAGTTTCATATAATCAACAAATCTTTCAATTCAGTGCAGTGTCCTGTAAAATTTTATGCACCTAATAGATTGGCTACAAACTATAATTTCCTGTAGATGCCAGCTATAATTACTAGAAGAACAAAATTTTAAAATCTGTGATTTTTTTCTGTAATTTTTAAAATAAATATAATGACCGATTTTGTCATCCCCATTATGTATTGAAGATTGACAAGATCTGAACATATATGTTTCATATTGAATGGGACTATATAAAGTATGATATAAAACCCCACTCAACTCATCGGAATCAGTCTATTATCGCATCAGTTAAAAAAATCGACATTTTAACCCATTTAAGAACATCGACATTTTGAGTTCTTAGCTCACTTAAGTAAAAGGCTTTTGCTTTAATCCCACATATAACATAGGAGAATCAAACCACAAGACTTTGTCTTAAATGTGGCTGACAAAATCGGGTCAAAAAGCGGACAAATTCGGAGGTGGACAAACGCGGGGACTAATAAAATAGGATCTTCACTGTAATCAGTACTTTGAACAGCTTTAAAAAGAACAGCGCTAATAATTCGTTACGAAATAGATGCACTGAACATCCTTTCAGTGACTCGGGTATGTAGAACGCCGAACAATGGCCAAATGAAGATTCTGGATGTTTCCACCAAGCAAACAAGAGAAAAATTTACTGTGCGACGATGTATAACCAACTGAATCACTCAATGCCTTTGAGCATATTTATAGCTAAAAATTTCCAAGAACCAAGAATCAGCTAGTTTCTGAGTAGCTCTCCAAAACCCTAGAGCACATGACGACGATGATGCTGCTGCTGCTGATTGAACAACGCACGCTCCTTGGTTTTTTTTACTTGTAACGTGTGCAAAACTCATCTTCCTTGAAATCCATGTTTTAAAATCGTCCAATGCTGGTCTTTCGTTGGACCAATGTTAAGCGAAGCCCAGCAGACCGTTCAGCAGAAATCGGCCCTTAAAGGATTCCCAAAGTTTTGTTGTTATATACAAACCAGTAGTGCGTAATCATAAATTCAGTTGTTATTTCTGTCTGAATTAACCGAAACCAGTATTAAGTTAACTGAAATTTCACGCAGAGAATTTAGTTTTATGCGTCATGATTATTAGACCAAACATAAATATCCAATCAATCGAAAATAACTTGGCTATATAACTTATTTTCTTACATGTCTTACTATCACCTTATAGAATATAAAGAGATCGATATTCGGTATTAAAACGGTTTGATAAAAAAAATGTTCCATGAGTCAAACATAGATGCATGTACCTAAGATACTGTTTTTGAACATATAACAAATATATTTTATGAAGAAAAAAAACTTTTGTTTTGATTCGATTATCCGAAGTGAAATTTTTCTGCACCCTACCGATAATCGAATCTGGCCTGTATTACCAAAAGAGATATTTAACATTAAATCTGGACGACGGATTCTTACCGTTTCCCAATATCCAGAAATAATGAAATTAACTATTATCGCCAAAACGGCTAAGTTGAGGTCAATAGCATCTTCGGAGAATTCATTGTATTTGTATTTCATATGCTCTTTCTTTTGACATTATGTTTTCATTAAACCCCCTACAAGTGATATATTTTTCTTATTTTCCTTTAAGTGATTATATTGAGATGACGTCTTCCTGTAAATTTATAGCTCTTCCTTTTGCGAACAACTTTACAGAAGTGTCTATCTTGTATGCTTTAAAAATTACAGCATGTTATTTATAGGTCAATAATACATATAGTAATGATCCGTTTTAATATACCAGTCCAATTTTATATCGATAAAACAGAAACGGATATTTGAACATACTTTGTACTGAGATGGACGTCGAAACAAAATCGGCTCCCCGGCTCAAAGTATATCCAAGCTCGGCCACCGGGCCCTTCGTGATCTTCTTCCAGACCAAAGACAAAAAGTGTTTGAATCTGTTACAGAAGTTCTGACGGATCGGTATTCGGACGTGACAGAAATATCCAAAATTCGCCCTGATAAGCCTCGGTTGATTGACAGTTGAAATCAGGTAAATGATATTGTTGGCTACGGATCTTTTACGAAGGAGTACAGAGTGTATATTCCAACTAACAGGGTTGAAGTCTGCTGGGTTGTTTCCGATTCGAGTCTGAATTGCGAGGACCTGCATAAAAACATGGGACTGACTGTTTCAAAGACCCCATGCTAAAGCCAGTGAACATACTGGAGTGCAACCGTTTGCATTCAGCATCACTCGCAGCTGACGGAAATAAAACATACTCTTATCGGGTAACCTTCGCCGGTTCTGCTCTACCCAACTACCTCCTCTTTGACAAGGTTCGTCTTCATGTTCGCCTCTTTGCGCCGATATTTGATATTTGTACTAATTGCAAACAATTGGGACACACAGCCTCCCATTGTAGCAATAAGGTACGTTGTGGGAAATGCAGTGGGAATCATGAGGATGATTCCTGTGGAAGGGATGTTGAACAGTGTCTCTACTGTGGGGGAAACCCACATGATCTCCCGACATGTCCCGCGTACAAACAGTGCGAGGAGAAACTTAAGCTTTCGCTTCAGGGACGTTCTAAGCTATCTTTTGCAGAAATGCTAATATTTAGTGGAATTTTTGAAGCATTATCCTGAAAATCGATTCCTTTAAAATCTTACCAAATAAGTTGAAATGTGATGCATTGGCACTATGCGAGACTACACTTCCACGATTTTAATATTGTTCGCTTGGATCGAAAAGACTCTTACGGAGGAGTACTTTTGAGGATCAAAAAGATCTTTCAATCGAATCGACCTCCCCTCGACACCAGACATTGATGTTGTCGACCTTTGAATTGCTTCCACCTACATTCCCCCTAGAGCCTTAGTTAGCCAGCTATTTCTTGAAAATAATAGGAAGAAAAAATAATTATTCAAATTTCTTTGGTTCATCGACAGGCTCTACATATTGTGCATTTTAATAAAAAAAATCAAGGCAATTCGTTGATTCGGTTTTGAGTTATCGTGTTCGCCAATTTGAAAGGCGCGGGTTCAAGAAAAACGTAATTAAAAGGTATCCCACATCAAATTGCATCACCGAAAAAAACGCTGTAGAAAATGACCTATTCGGTATTTTCTCTTGAAAATTTGGGTAGAAGTAGTTTAGAGTGTATTGTTCACACTGTATTTTTATCCCTGTCAATTTTTCGAAAACTGTTGCTGATAGATTGAAATCTGTATGTGTTACAGCAAAAAAGCGCATGGAATGCATGACTATTTAAAACAAAAGAAGTTCATCGTGGCCACCGAGATGTCGGGAGACTATTCTAGATGCTCAATACTAACAACTAAGAGGATAAAAATGAAGTCGATTTTTTTGCTCACTCCATCAGACGCCCCCCTTAAGACAGATTTCTTCCGTTTAACTCCACTATAATAATAATAATAATGAAAAGCCAATATATTCTGCTTCTGGACATTCCACTAAGTCGCTCAAAATGTTTTGAAATTTGTAAAAAAATATATTCACGATTCTATTCAAAATAATGGTTGTATTTGTTTGAGGCTTATTTTTGGAAAAAAAAATCCTGAAGGTCAAAATGGTTACTTTTGGAACATGCTGACAATTGTGCTGATTATTACAAACGTAACTAACATGAAAAAAGCTTAAATACACAGATAAAAATATTTTGTTATTTTAAATTTATTTTCATGCACATATTTAGAGCATGAATATAAATGTAAAATTAAGTTCCACCACAAATACACACAACTTGTCGTGCATTCTTCAGCGAATTTTATTATAATTTTACACGTTGATTGAAGATTACAGTTTCATTAAACGGGATATCAATGCACTTTAATGTATTTTTAAAACAATATTGCTGTAAAATAAATGACACGCAATATTATACGAGCGAAAGTGTAAAATCATATGCTTCTTGATGCTCCCATAGAGTGCGTCGAATTCAACTTAATTTTTAATCAAATTTTTGATTCAAGCTTTGTATGTTTACATTCGTATTGATTTACATGTCATTTACATTTCATAATTTTTTTGTGTGTAAATCAATGTGAAACACAAGAAATACAACTTTTTTATATGTTTTACCGAAATAAAACATTATTAATTTACCGAAACTGTGAAAAACGCAATATTTTCAAGTAATTTGTGCGAGAGGTTTTATTTACAATTTTAATGAAAGAACAGGCTTAAATTTCTTGATTTTGCTTCTTTTTGTTAATTACCGGATATCACACGAAAAACTTTTTTTGTTACTCTAGCTCAGCATAACCAAAACATTACGAATCGAATATCCTGAAATAAAAATGTCCAACAAAAGTATTAAAACCGTTGCACACCAAGAAATAATGACATTTAAACGACATGTAAATCAATACGAATGTAAGCATGCTAAGCTTGAATAAAAAAATTGAAATTTTGAAAATTAAGTTGTATTCGATGCACTCTATGGGAGCATCGGAAAGCATATGATTTTACATTATCGTTCGTGTGATATTACATGTAATTTATTTTGCAGAAATATTGGGTTGAAAATGCATTAAAGTACATTGGTATTCCGCTTAGTGAAGCTGTAATTTTCAATCAACGTGCAAAATTATAATAAAATTCGTTGAAGAAAGCACGACAAGTTGTGTGTATTTGTGCATGGATAATTCATGAAAACAAGATCACGATTTCGTGAACTGAAGGATTTACGAAAACTGTGACCAAGTTCCTGAAAATTATGCATCATGAACCTCGTATTCATGAAACTATTTGTGTTTCCAAAAAAAACTAGATGGCGTCCAATATATACATGGCGTTGCATTCGAATGTCTGGTAGGGTTACTGAGGTTGTTACCTGGACATGTTTATTGTTTGCTGTGATCCTTGTTCACAATTTGGGAATAGACAGCCGACAGTTAAACGATGTTCATGATTGCAGGAGCTTATTAGCGATATTTGTGATTGCTCATCAAGTTACCGTGATATTTTATTCGTGAGTTTGTTATCGGATTTTTCTGGCAGAGTAGTGTGTTGTATGTTCATGATTTCAGGGTCTTCGTCAGGATCTAAATTTCTATTCACGTTATCGTGATATTGAAGTAGAATACTTCTAACGTTTCAATATGGGGTCCCGTTTCAAAAATTTCAGTTGAGAAATTTTCCCAGATTTGAAATGCGAATATCTTCCGTTCTACTGGACGAAATCGCAATATTTTTGCACTATCTGATCGGAAATTTGTGCACGTATTTCGTATTAAATTTCGGAATTAATGCGACTACTATAAATAAACCAAAACAAGGATTTTTAGAAAATCCTTCGGAAACAGCGAGGAAAATGCGCAATTTACCAGCATATCCCACGCAGAGCCGTCAAAAAGGAGCATGTAAGCGTTTCATTACATACGGGAATGTTATATATACAGGTCACGCGAGCTTGTTTTGTATCAGTGGGTGCTCGCTTACCACACGAGCAACATGCTCGTCCGGACGGTACAATGAGCGATATCATGTTTGCGTTCCCTACCAAGCGTCATCGCAAGGTTCTTCGTGATAAAATCCAGGGAATCACCAAATCCGCCATTCGGCGTCTGGCTCGCCGTGGTGGTGTAAAATGCATTTCCGATTTAATCTACGAATGCTGATGGTGTGCAGGAAAATGTCATCCGAGATGCCGTGACCTATACTGAACACGCCAAGCGCAAAATCTCAATGAATGTCGTCTATACTCTGAAGCGGCAGGGACGCACATTGTATGGATTTGGAAGTTGAAAAGGTAGAACTCACTTGTATCATTATAAAAAAGGCCATTTTCAGGGCCACCAAACTCATTTCAAAGAATAAGTTTGCATTTTCTGTTTCATGTACTGTTTCTCCCTGGAGAGCAATTTGGGTTAAACCCAAAATTATGATTTATTTCAGTACGCAAATTGCAAATATGGTCAGAAACAAACTGGAGTGAAGTGGAAAACATTTTTACTAGGCGCATTCAAAAAAGGTTTCAATTCTCAAACATTTTACCAATGTGCCGTATTACATTACTCTCTTTACCCTGAGTGTTCGATAATCTCCGTATTGGAAACACAATTTCAATTTTGTTCTTTATCAAAAATATGTGGTCAACCAACGAAGGGGTGGAGCTTCGAAGAACACATATTGAGGACAACACAAAAAAGGACGAGCATACATTGTGCTGTAGTCAGGTATAAAAACTCAGCATGCTGTTGCTCACGCTCAGTTCGTTTCCAGCATCGGCATGTAGTAGTTCGTTTGCAGCATCTCTCGCAAAATTCAAACTGCCGTCCGTTTGCTGCTGTCAGAAGAGTTGGTCAAGCACGCCATCTCAGATGGCACCAAAACTGTTACCATATACACCAGCTCCAAGTAAATTTCGAACACTGCCCAAACAAAAGGTCCTTTTCAGGGCCATCAATTTATCGACAAAGAATGAAATTGAAGTTTTGTTATTACAAGCATCAGTAAGTGGCTTGTCAAGAGCGTTGGATGGTAAGTGAGCCACTTGTGAACAATATCGAATACTGTCGCGTTCACGTAGAATGGCACAAAATCAAAAGTTATTTGTGATTTATAAACAGTTTAGTGTAATGATTCAATTTACAAAAATCGAACGTTTTCTAACGTTTCGATATAGGTGCTCCGTTTCAAAGTTTTCGACCAGAATGCTGCCTGTTTTTTCAAACGTGAAAATCTGCTGTTGTATTGAATGAAAACCTTCGATTTTTGCGCTGATTGGAAATAGTTGTGACTAAATCTGTATTATGTACAATTATTGAAAATAACGGATTTTGTGAAAGCTGTGGTTGGTCCGTACAATTCGATTCCAAGCGAGCCAGACTAGTTTTCGTTGGAAGATCCACCTCTGACAATAGAAGTAAACTATTTTATTTTGAATTCAACTACAACTTCTTGAAAACAGCACAGCTAAAAAACTTTTGGGAAAAACGCGCAAACCTAAATTTTCCACTATAATGGAAACTGCCTGTGTCCCGCCGCACAGCATCATCAAGATTGATAGTTATTCAAGCCGGGAAGAAAGAGTTTGTAAGGCTATGGAAAACGAAAATTTCATTTATATCTTACTGGAATATAATTGGCTGGTCCTGAAAAGAACTTGTTGGTTTGTGGTTTATTTTGGGTCACAATTTAGGCCTGCTCGATTGCTGATAGCTGTGAATTTCTCGCAGGGCGACAGTTTCTGTTCAGTAGTGATGAGGCTTCCTAACGCCAACCGTGACTGGGGCACTTTTACACGGCCTTCGTTGCTTACTGCTTGCGGGGAGGCTTTCCTTGAATTGAAATTTTGTTATTACAAGCATCCGAAAGTAGCTTGCCAAGAGCGTTCAATGGCAAGTGAGCTACTTGTGAACAATATCGTAGATTTCACGTAGAATGACACAAAATAAAAAAGTTATTATTTGTGTGTTTGTTTACAGTTTCGTGTTTACTAGGCGCATTCAAAAAAGGTTTCAATTCTCAAACATTTTACCAAGGTGCCGTATTACATTACTCTTTTTACCCTGAGTGTTCGATAACCTCCGTATTGGAAACACAATTTCAATTTTGTTCTTTATCAAAAATATGTGGTCGACCAACGCAGGGGTGGAGCTACGAAGAACACATATTGAGGACAACACAAAAAAGGACGAGCTTACATTGTGCTGTAGTCAGGTATAAAAACTCAGCATGCTGTTGTTCACGATCAGTTCGTTTGCAGCATCAGCATGCAGCAGTTCGTTTGCAGCATCACCCGCAAAATTCAAACCGCCGTCCGTTTGCTGCTGTCAGAAGAGTTGGCCAAGCACACCGTCTCAGATGGCACCAAAACTGTTACCATATACACCAGCTCCAAGTAAATTCCGAACACTGTCCAAACAAAAGGCCCTTTTCAGGGCCATCAATTTATCGACAAAGAATCGAATTGAAATTTTATTACAAGCATCAGAAAGTGGCTTGCCAAGAGCGTTGGATGGTAAGTGAGCCACTTGTGAACAATATCGTCGCTTTCAAGTAGCATGACACAAAATAAAAAAGTTATTTGTGTGATTTGTAGACAGGTTAGTGTAATGATTCAATTTACAAAAATCGAACGTTTTCTAACGTTTCGATATAGGTGCTCCGTTTCAAAATTTTCGGCCAGAATGTTGCCTGTTTTTCTAAAAGTGAAAATCTGCTATTGTACTGAATGAAAATCTTCGATTTTTGCGCTGATTGGAAATAGTTATGACTAGTTGTGTAGAATGTTCAATTACTGAAAATAACTGATTTTGTGAAAGCAGTGGTTGGTCCATACAATTCGATTCCAAGCGAGCCAGACTAGTTTTCGTTGGAAGGTCCATCTCTGACAATAGAAATAAACTATTTTATTTTGAATTCAACTACAACTTCCTTCAAAACAGCACAGCTAAAAAACTTTTGGGAAAAACGCGCAAACCTAAATTTTCCACTGTAATAAAAACTAGTGCCCCCGCCGCACAGCATCATCAAGATTGATAGTTATTCAAGCCGGGTGGAAAGGAGGAGGGAGGTTGTAAGGCAATGGAAAATTTCATTTATAATAATAATACTTTATAATTGGCTGGTCCTGAAAAGAACTTGTTGGTTTGTGGTTTATTTTGGGTCACAATTTAGGCCCGCTCGATTTCTGATAGCTGTGAATTTTTCGCAGGGCGACTGTTTCTGTTCGGTAGCGATGAGGCTTCTTAACGCCAACCGTGACTGGGGCACTTTTACACGGCCTTCGTTGCCAACCAGCCCCCTGTCAAGGACGACGTCTCTGTACAGCCAGCATCACTGCCATGAAAGGCAAAACATCGATTTTGAACCGAATGATTAGAAGCTGTATTTAGTTACAAAATGTCGATTAAATTAAATTATTAAATCATCCCACAAGATGCAAAACGTCGTGTGGAATGCTTGAATATCGAGCATAGTGCCGAACATAATTCTTTGTTTGGGGCTTTATAGCTATAACGCCCCATATATGTCGGTCGCTGTCAAACTCCATATGATGGTATAGGGTTGCCAGGAGGCTGTTGCCAACTGCTTGCGGGGAACCTTTCCTCCGGTGGACTTACGAGCGGTTTGTTTGGTACAGGCCATGTAGCGAAAAATGCTGATCAGCTACTTCTCTGATGCTAGTAGTAGGACGACGGTCAAACGCTCGCTTGCGTGCCTTCATTCCTAAAAGTTCAACAATATTTTCAAAGAATGTTGCAAATTGTCAACTTGATAATTCCAAAAATACTCCAAATAAACTATGAATGTGCTAAAGTCGACAAAATCGTATAGAAATTGCTTATTCCAGAGCAGAATTTACCGGTCTAAAGTGTATTCTACTTCACTCCGGTTATGTCTCTGACATTACCCACCCATCTTTTTTTAGTCACGAGTAGAGTTATTTATGTTCATGAATTCTGAATCTTAGTCACGATTTTTGATATTTTAATCACGAGTAATATGTTTTATCTTCATGATTTTAGGATCTTAGTCACAATTTTCGTAATATATTCGTTATCGTGATATTTTATTCTACAGCCTACTTTCAAATTTGGCACGTGGAGTGATGTGACTGATGTTTATGACATCAGCAATTTTATTATGATATTAGTAATTTCTTTTCGCCTTAATGAGATATGTCATTATCGGTTTTTGTACTCGGAGTATCGGGACAATATAAAAAGGAACATAAATTTGTGACTAATAAGCGGGATCTTGTTCCATGAACTGTATCACGAAGACGATTTATGGCTCTATAATGTATTGTTGGTGCTCAGCGCTCTTTTTTTGAAGTAGAATACTTCTAATGTTTCAATATGGGGGTCCCGTTTCAAAGTTTCTGCTGAGATATTTTCCCAGTTTGTAAATGCGAATAACCTCCGTTGTACTGATCGAATTCGCTATATTTTTGCTCTATCTGATCGGAAATATGTGCACGTATATTATATTTGATTCCCTAAACTGTACGACTACTATGAATAACGAAAATAATGTGTTTTATGAAAGTAGTAATTATCGGCGCTGATTGGTCCGTACAATTCGATCAAACAGCGAGCGTTGTTAGGACTGTCCCTTTGTCATCCAATGAACTATAGACACGCAAAAAGAAAGGGACCATAAGAAAAAAATCGCCAGTTTGCTGTTTGGCCTCGTAGTAGTTGCTACGTTTCGTGTAAGCTCGAAGAAATATAATCCATGATTGCCGCATCATTCCAATGATGCACAGGCGTGCCAGTATTATGCTTACAATGATCACACACCACAGAAAAAGCAGAACCTTCTTTCTTTCAAAGCTAAATAAGCGGATTTCAAGTGTACGCTGGCGATGGGGTGGTTTGGTGCGACCTCGCTATCTTCCTCTTTAACCCTTAAATGCGCAATGTTGTGTTAAAACAACATCCGGAAAATCGTCTAAAAAATATCGCATTAACGTGACTTAGCTGTGAGACAATTTTCACAAAATTATGAAAAAATTGATTTGCGCCTTTAAGGGTTAAATTATGTGTGGCGTGTTCAGATAAATTCATCACGCCGCGCGCTCCAGAGTGCACTGCGGTGGATATTTACACTAGAGAGTATGTATATTGGAGCGTACTCTTTGGATAGTTTTCTTCTGGCAAGCGGTAGTGCGGATGCGATCGACGATTTGATTAGTACTGGTTGCAGCGTTGTGTGAAACAGATGCTGTTCGTTTATTGGATACTAATATAAGTTTCTCCTGATAATTTGGTAACTGGGAAAACGTTATATGCGTATATGTTGCTATAAACAAGTTATATAACGATCCGTAGAACCAGATTAATTTTATAACATGTGCAGGTATGGCGGTATTTGTACATCCACATTAAGACCGGCTAATTTTATGTTCGGCTAAATGACTATGTTTTGTTTGCGAATTTCGCGGCTCAACAGGTGAAATGCTCCATTAAACGTAATATCCACAGTTGTTATTGTTTATTATCATACATAACAATTGCATGGTTATTGCGAAAATTTCACACTAAGAAACCTGGTTGGATGAGGTTTGAACATATTATTTCTTATAGGACATTCGCCTTAGCCCTCTAATGCTGCAATTCCACGCGCATATGGCCTTCCACTGACTTTTAACTTTTGAATTTTGCCACGCATGCATCGCAAGTGATTTATGTGAATGTAATGCAAGAGTATGCGTTGGGAAACGGCGACATATTCCCAGTAATTCACCCCTCGCACTATGCTTATCTTACTACCCACTCGAGCTAAAAGTATAACGCCAGCCCTGTCAATAATCGTAAGCAAAACATATGACTGGAACCTATGCTAGATTCATTTTATGATCTTGAAGAAATGCATAGATGTTTGAATATTTATCATTTCAATGTACGTGTATGACCATGACCATGTTGCATGAAATTGAAAATAATTAGGGATATCTTCTAAATATCACAAGCATGGAAGATAGATCCTACTAGTTCACGAACCCATGAATAGTATTTCATGATTTTGTGAAATATTTTACGTGCACGAATGGTCAGTCGTGATTTTTGTATTAGGAATCATGAACCAGTTCACGAACACATCAATAATTTTTGATGATTTTGTGAACTAGCAAGAATGGTAAATCGTGACTAGTATAATAGGAATCACGAACCAGTTCGCGAATACATGAATAATGTTTGATTATTTTGTGAACAATGTCTCGAGCACGGATATTGGATCGTGACTAATATATTAAGAATCATGAATTAGCTCACGAGGACTGTATGGATTCATGAATAAAATTCCGAGTTTCGTGAAACATTCACGAGAAAGTATGCAGACTGTTTCGATTTTGTGAACTAATGTTCCCAAATCTATGAATAACATCATAAGTTAACCTTTGGCTTTATGAATAATATTCTTAAAATTGTACTAGTTCACGTATAGAAAATCGATTTGATGACATGGCGGAAAACATGACTTAAGTTCACAAAACAAAAACAAATATTTTCAATAATAACAGCAGAGGAAAATTGAACATAGTTATAAAAGCCATGCTTTTGTTCATGGTTCTGTTTGCGTAACGCAAAAACGTGTTGGTTCCGGAATTCATGGCCCATTATTCACGATTTTGGGAACAATGTTTTTATTCCGTGCATTTTTCGCGGTATCGGTTTGAATTAGAGATGGTCGGGTTTCAATTTTTTCGAACCCGAACCCGAGCGCATCAAAATTTGAAAACCCGACCCGAGCCCGAAATTATAAAATTTGAAAAACCCGACCCGAGCCCGAACATTTTAAAACTTAAAAACCCGAACCCGACCCCGTACCCGAGAATGAAAATTTTGTAAAACCCGAACCCGACCCGACCCGAGAATTTTAAAATTTGAAAACCCGAACCCGAAAATTTGAAATTTGAGAAGCCCGATCCGAATCCAACTTGCTAATACGGAGAATCAACCAAAGATCTCGAAGATTTTTAATTCTAGGCACCCGAGCTGGACCCTTGACTCATCTAAGAATAGTAGAATCACTCGAATCTGAAGTAGCACCATACGCATTGAGTTATATCTGCATATGGAAAAACAAATCACTTCCGAGTAGAATCCGCATTTATATTTACTATTATTGAACGTCAAATTTGTAACGTGCTGAGAAACTTGATAAATCATTGATATCTTAACCGGAAATTAAGTTAAATCGGCGGCCAACTCATGGGGAAACAGAAAGCTTAATGGTCACAGTTTCCAACAACCTTGCCCGTCGTAATTAACCAAAATTTCTGATTTTTTATCAGAAACCATTCCTGCAAGGCAGTTTCGTATAATTTATTACCTGTATTAAATTAAGCTATGGCAATTGTCAATTCGTATTCGACAGTTTACATGATGTCACCCACGTTACTGGTTGGAACGGTCAAACCTGTATCGAAGGGTATCAATCATTTTCTGACGTTATTTTATGCTTCAGATTATACGGTATGCGCGCCAATAGAGATGCTTCGACATCTCCAATGGAGCTCTCGGAACGACTCCAAACTTAAAAATCAACAGAACACATAAAATTTTTGCGATCATTTCGTTAAGTTCGTGGAAATTCATGTATTTTCAGAAAGGAATCCGGATCATGCAACAGCTTGTTGTATATATGTACCACTGATTTGATAATGGTGCTATTATCCCATCACCATATGAGTGTCATGAACAACGAAACCTGGCGGAAGTGAAGCTAGGTTTAGGTCTGATGGAACAAAGACAGTTTCTAGAAAATAAATTTGGCCTAAACTATCTGCTTTTAAAAAAATAATGTGCCCTTTTTAAATTTGAGCCGCCATAATGACACCAAAGTACCACCAAATTTATTTTTCCGTTACAGTTTATTGCAAGAATTGCAAGAAATCTTTATCATAAACCAATTTGATTATTAAACTTCCGTGGAGGCAGGTACAACCTATTTGTTTCATTTGACCAATTTAACAATGCTTGCTTAAAGTTTGTTTGGGGTACAAATGTACCCCACAAAACCGTTAGCGTTAGTGTTTTGTCATGTGTACATAATTCAAAAAAAAATATATTTTTTTTAAAAGCAAAATATCGATACATAGTAAGCGAGAAACTTGTGTAAAATTGTATAAGTTTCAACTCTGCTGAATAATAGTATCTGTTATTTGGTATAACAAAGCACTATAGCAAAGCAACTAGAAAATGCGTTTGGATCGGTATCGTAATTTTTGCTTTTGCGGATGAAAGAGTCAAAACACATACGTGAATATGATTTGTATATACTATGCAAGACGCATCATTCGAATCGTTATCTTCTGCAGCCCAGGCTCTGGAACATACTTACTTTATATACACGTACAATGCACCGGCTCTACCTATTCCTTCGACGCCTTCCTGTTTCATCTCTGTTACTGCATATTGCTGTATTTTTAACGTTTAACGAAATTTAATAAGCTTTACAACGTCGTATAAATGGTCAAAATCGATTTGAAACTACCGGAGTTATAGCAATATGAAGGAAAAAAGAGAATTTTGACGTATTTTAAAGACTTGTTCTATACAAAATGAAATATTACCTAATTAAATAGCATAAACACGAATATTTTTAAACTTTACGATTACTTTACGAATGATTTTAGAATAAAACTATCCAATTTAATTATAAATTTAATAAAAATTAGACATACTAGAGCGATTTTAGTTCTGGGGTACGAATGTACCCCACAAAACCGTTTACGTAGAGAAAAAGTCGCTGCGGCCTAAGTATCGGTTTTAAAGTACTTGTCGAAATTTATATTCCATTATAGAAAGTTGAACCGATATTTTCCGATAAATTCCTGTTGACTTGGTTTATTACTAATTATCATGAAAAATAATACGCAAAGAGATTTTAGATGTGAAACACGTATTGTTGAATGATCTTTTATGAATGTTCGTTTAAAAAATTAAATAATTCAGGCAGTTTGCGAATCTGAAGAGACGGAATTTTATGCAAGAATGAAAAAATACAATATTTGAGCACCAGAAAATACGACGAATTCTAGCGATTCAGAGGTGCTAACATTTGGTACGGTTATATGCGTCATCCATTCGTATTACGAGGTATAATTCACTACTACAAAAAAGACTGCGTTTTGTGCATAGACGCAAACAGTGTCATGAAATGGATGGATTGTTTTGTTTAAACACTCGAACCCGACCCGACCCCGATAATTTCTAATTTGAAAAACCCGAACCCGACCCGAGCCCGAAAGTCCAAAATTTCATAAACCCGGACCCGACCCGAACCCGAGAATTTCAAATTTGAAAACCCGGAACCCAACCCGAACCCGAGAAGCTTAAATGTCCAGAAACCGAACCCGACCCGAAACCCGTCGGGTTCGGGTCGGGTCCGGGTTTCGGGTCCAAAAACCCGAACCCGACCATCTCTAGTTTGAATCGGATTTTGCCATATGATCTCACGCCACATCCTGTAACTCCGAAACCAGAAGTCGGATCGGGATGACATTTAATTTAATGTACGGAGATGAAACACCTTTCATTTGAGACCAAGTTGATGGTACCGAATGTGGGCAAAGAGACTTTGAATGGCTGTTAGTGATCTAGTACTACAAATCCAAGCAGTTGCGGTTACATTTTGAAAAAATATTCACCTTTTTACATTCATCGCAGTATTCGATAATATCGGGATTTGCTGTGTGATCGTACTCATTGTACTGAATTACAGTGTAAACGGACGTCGGATTCAAATAAGCAATTCAATGGCACCTGATGGGAACGTTGTACCTTTCATTTGAAACTAATGTTGAGAAAATCGGTTCTCTGAGAAAAATGATTTTTGCTCACATACACACATACACACGCAGCCATTTGCCGTACTCGACGAACTGAATCGAAACTGAACGACATATATTTTCGTCGAAATGAATCAGTGTGAATTGGGACGCCCGTTTTTATGTGCATAGTACAGGTATACCTCGATAGTACGTACACCTTCGCTTCATTTAGCGTACGTACTATCGAAACGTACGTACTATCGGGTCACAAAAATAACATTCAAAATATTACTTTTTATTATTTTTATTTAATACAAAATATTACTTTTTATTATATTGAATGAAACATTACAAAAATAATATTTATCACTAAATTCATTACCCCATTTGTGATAAACTGACCTATCACCAAGTACTTAATCTTAGAATGTTAGGATTTCCATCAACCAGGATGGTTGAAAATGGAGAATGAAAATGTTTCCTTGGTCTCGTAAAGTTCCTTTGAATTTGGTAGCATTGTCTTGAGCATTTCCTTAAATTTATTAGGATTTTTGCAGGATTTTATTGATTTTCGGACTTCTTTGAAGTTTTAGAACTATCCTTTTAGAATCTCTGAAATTCGTAAGATTTGCTTGATATTCATAGGAATTCCCTGAAGATTTTCTGTAATTTTGATTTTCTTGAGGCAGAAAGAGATGTTTTTTATATATTTAATTCGTGTAATAATAACAGTATAATTTATCAAACTTTAGGAGCTAACTAAAATTTCCCGTTTTTTAGGCGCAATAACAATTCTTCTCTGATACATACCGGATTTCAGATTGGTTTATGGTGGATACATTTTTTTAATCACACTCACAAGAACCCGAAAAAACTTATTTGGATGCGTTTTTCAGCTCTATGAGTACTACCAGAAGTCGTTAGCCTTGCGAATCTCGCCCATTCCATTCTAAACATTGTATCTCCTAGAATGTATTGGACTAAGCACTCACATTTTATGTGCATAATGTTTGAAGATTGTTCTATATTTTAACCTTCAAAATTGTCAAAAATGTTTGAAGAATGTCTCGAAATTTTACAATTTTGCTCAAAGTTAGTAAAACTTCTCAGAAGCTTGTGGGACATGCCATACTTCAAGCTTGAAGAGGTTCTTTGATATTCGTCACTTTTCTAATTCTGTAAGTTTTTCGAAATACTTCTTTGAAATTACTTGTGATTTCCATGAAATGCACTTGGCATTTTTTTAAAGTTTAATAGAATTTTATAAAATTTCCAGACGCCCCCTGATGTTTAAAAGATTTTCCATAAATTCTAAGAATATTCTTGAAACTTCGTGAACTTTCCAGAGTTTCTTAAAATATTACTTATATCGTAGGATTTTCTTGAAGTTTAGTACAGCTTGGTAGAATCACCGCGATGCTCCGATAACCGTTAACAAAATCTACTGAAACTGTAATAGTATTTCTAAATATTCAGTTCGCAGAATTTTCCGAGGTTACTAAAATTGTTAGTACAGGAAGTCTCTAAAGTATTTTCTAAATTCCATACGACCTTCCAAGATCATCCTTAAAGCTCATTGAGATTCGCTGAAGCTTGACAAAACCAAACTATAACTAATCCGAGTGTCGTACAAATTATCTGAAGTATTGAGGATCTCCTTGTAAGTTGGCAATCTCCTCCGAATTATAAATATAATTATAAATATTGTTAGATTTCTACGATAAATTTATGACTTTCTTAAAGTTTGAAATACTTTGCTGGACTTTACAGAACTACTCTAAGTAGCACTCAACTTCTCTGAAGTATGCAGAAACCCATAGAACTTTCATAAAATTTGTCCTATTTTGTTGAAGTTTACAAAATCAATGTTTGATGGTAGGTACTATCGAGGCAAAATGTACGTACTATCGAGGGTAAGTACTATCGAGGTATACCTGTATCATAAAAGATTCGTCCGACCTATGTCGCATTGCTTTTTTTGATATGCTTCAAATATGTTAAAGTTCCCTCAAGCATGTCCTCCAATAAACTCTAGTGAACAGTTGAAAATAACAAAAAGCACAAGGAAATACAGACGGTCGCCCACTTCAAAGACTTTTAATGACCAACGTGTCTCTACTTTTGCGTTACACCCACGAAAGCCATTACTCTTAATTCCGAACATTAACGAGAAAGCACTAGGAACAACCGTCATTAACTTCACAACATCACGCCCGAAAAATCCACGGACCGACGAACAAATCTTCCATAAATCAGCACGTAGTTTGACGATTGTTCGCCTGATTTATGATCGCCAAACAACTAATCTTCGATTATCTATCGCTATCCGTTTGATTAACTTCGTTAGCTGTTCCAGCCATAGCCTGTCTCCACCGTAAATCGATAGACCGAGTATATAGGGTTGGCGTTGGTAAAGAAGTCACATATCGCCCGGGTGCACAGAGGTGTAACTGGAACTGATTTCTGGCCAGAACACAGAATAAAAAATCATTGATTTTTTATTTAGTTATACATACTTCAAAATATATTGCATATTTGCATATTAAAGCAATATTTAAAAGTAACAATGCGTGAATGAATATTGGAAGGAAAAGGATGCAGGAATATGATATTTTAAGGGATTTTACATAAGATAACCAGCAATATCGATTTCTAGCGATTAATACATAAATAAATAAGGCAGTATTATTTAACATATTTGAAGCATAATAGAAGTAGTTAATCACTACAATTTGTCAAACCTCAACAAAAATTAACTGAAAATAATAAGTTTGTTATGTCTCGAAGCAACTCTAAGAAAGCCTTTTTGTTAACATTTTTTTCAACTTTCAATGTTAAAAACTTTATACAGTCGGGTTGGTGAAGCACTTATTTCTATATATCTCGATTTTTGTCAGTATTAGGCTCATGTTGTGTTTGTAAAAATGTATATTTATGCCTCTCTTCCTTTCTCTTTTCCTGTATTCTTCTGTCTGTGCCACTATTCATACGGATCACGTCGAAATTGTTCTAGGGAATAGAGAAAATCACCCTCTGCACTGATAGGCGGATAGATGCCAAATCGTATCCAGATTTAGCTATTATCTTTTTTATCATATCAACGTAAAATTACAGCAGCCAAAACCAATTTTGGCCAAGATTCGACCCCAGGCACCCCTGTGTGCGATGGTCAGGCGAATTTCGCTTTCCACTCAGCCAACTAGTCAGTTACACTGACACTGGCTTCCTTTTCTAGTGGACCGGAAAATTTAATGGCTTTCGAAATATAAAATGTTACATCGTGCTGTGAAATTTAAAAGTTTTCCCCGCTTATATAGTCTTGTGAGATCAGTGCAGCGACTATTCGTGCTTCCAGAAAACTTAAGAAAAGAACTCGTTCACAGCAGCATTATATGTACTGCTTGCCGAGAAGGAACCCCGCGCGGAAAATCGGTCCTAGGAAATTGCGCTGCGAAACAATAAATGTTGACTTTTATGGCTTTCATTTTCCGTAACTATTGCTGCCTCTTATTGTTCTGTTGTCCTCTCATGTGTAAGGGAACTCATAATTGTCATATCACGATGCTGACTGCTTCTGACTCGGACTGCCTTCTGGCGAAGATATGTAGCTACTATAGTACACAGTAACCCGCCATACCACACCAAAACCGATGGCCCCCGGTGGTGGGTCGAGTTCGTTCGAGTTTATGACACGTTTTTGTTCGGCAATAATTTTTCATAGACTTGAACTAATAAACATTATATGCGGGACATCGCCATCCGGAGGACGCTGTTCAGAAGTGACCGGTGGCGGCTTTGGCGTTCGGCTGGAGGTGAAGTTTGTTTGTTGCTTTGGTGTAATATATTTCGTCTGTTTCACAGACGCAGCTGGTAACATTGGACAAGTCGGGTTATTAACGGTACGATACCGATAGAAATAAAAAATAATGAACGTGGCAAGCGGAAATAAGACTGTGTTACATTTCGCGAATCGCCAAACGGCATGCAACCTGTCGGGCATATAATTATTTGTTTTTTTAGTTGAATATTAAGTTAAGGACGAATCGGGTTTGAATTGTTAATTATGAGAGTGTTATTGTAGTTTGAACATTCTATTTGAGAATTTATAAACTGGCAATTGCACAAAGAATTCACTACATTGTCCACTAGTTATAAGGTTGATAACACTATTCAGCGTTATTCTATATTACGAAAAATTGCTTTTTTGAACAAATGTGATTTGCATTCTGAATAATGACAGTAAAATCAAACGGACACGATCAAACTATATTCATGAGAAAAATCAATCCGTAGTATTGCATAATTAGGCTGATTATCGTTCTCCGGACGATACCAACCTAGAGGCCGTATGGCATCCGACGACTGAAGCCATGTCGTGAGAAACGAGGAAAATGAGTATCTATTTTATATGAGGTATCTTCTACAATTGACAGTATCAGTGCACTATTGCATGGCTCTTTGCAGTTTAAGTTGCATATTTTACAAACTAAGAGCTTTGGAATTAAACAAACAATAAATCGGCAGCCGATTGCCCAGAGAGTACACATAACAGTTCTAACACTAGATATATACTAGGGTGAAAATGATTATTTGAAAAAACTCCTAGCGGTGCAATTGAGCCTTTCGTATTTATCAAAGCTTTGATTTAATAGTTGCTTACGTTCACCTATGAGGCATTACGATTGTACCGGTTTATATGAAAAATTCCTATGTGACCGCAATAACCAATCTGTAACTACGGAACCATTGACTGCTACTGAATGACATTCAATAGCAGTCAATGGAAGTATTATATCATTCATTTGAAATCAAGTCAAGGGCAAACTTTTTAAAAAAAATATGTTTACTGGTGGTGCAAGACGGACAGTCTTGATTAATTCGATATATTTTATGCGTGCATCAGGAAACCTTTGTGAGCTTCGCGATGCTATGTGACAAACATACGCAAGTGAAGATTTGACAATTCTCTTAAAAACTTCAAGCTTCACCGTACATTCGCAGTTAGCCCATCTAGTGACCTACTGTGAAGTTTGCAGAATTCTCACTTGGTGCGTTGTTCATTATAGTGGCCCAAAGTTGCATGAAAAAAAATGCAAGGTGCGGAATCGGTTCTCACGGTAAAGAGGGACAAGTCTGTCTTTGCCAAGAGACATGCTGGTGAACTTGAGTGATTCGTAGTTATGCTGCCTAAGCTCGACCCTCATCATCAAAAGACAAAAATTAAGCCCGTAACGTATTAAGCCTGTTCTAACGACCCTGCTACTTCTGTATACTTCACATCCTTGCTCTTACTTTAGTACTATGGCTCAAAATTTTCATAACTTTCCCTACCCAGTAATCTCTAGCTAATCGAATGTCGTCAAAATGTAAAAAAATTAAAAAAATATAAATATATACATTAACTATAGGTCATTAGCGTAATCCCTAGTGCCACCTGGTGGTGCATTAGCCTGTTCTTCATCGGAAAGCCCTTGACATTCTGATCCAGTTTGCCGAAGCCTTCCAAATAGTCAGCATTTCGTGTTATTAAAAGTTGAAATTCATATAGTTATCTGCAAATCGTGCGTTCATCGTGAGGCGCTTTTTTCACTTTCGACAGAGCCATCCCAACTACAATCCATGACGCCCTTATGACGCGCTTATAACTTTGTCAGTTTTTGTTGGATTGAGGTGCAGTCTTCAGGTGTCGATTTGTTGTTACAAAAGGATTCTTAATTCTTCTCACGGAAAACAATGATCGATTACAGCGCCACCTAGATTTGAAAATGTTAAACTGATGCGTTTCTGCATACATTTGGTCAATTTTTCCCATACAAACTTTGAGCCGTTTGCGGAGCCACTTCCAGTGTATCAAATGAGCTGAAATTTCCAGGGAAGCTTATTGACCACCCAAACTATCATTTTCAGGTACAAGGTTTTGATTTAGAGATTTAAGGTATTTTGGGCCATGCTATTGTTCATGGTTAAATGGTGAGCACAAAATTTTGGCTACTTTGAGATCCACAGTTAGAACCAGTCGCGCGAGTGAACGAATTTTCCCATGAAATGCGTGCAACCAAGCAAAGCGTACATGTGGATTTTGTTTTGTGCTGATCTTCCCGCATAGGATGATCGTCACCTACGAGAGCTGCAAGATTGCTGCCGGCGCTTGTCAATCGCTCTCGCAGTAGATACTGTCAGGGTCACAGATTTTTCTGTAATATCACAGATTTTTTTTCACAATTTTTGATCACAGATTCTTTTTCACAGATGACAGATTTTTGGCGTTTTGATGAAAGTTTCACAGATTTTTGGAAATATTGTGATTTGTCACAGATTTTTTGGAAATTTATCACAGATTTTCACAGATTTTTTCCCGTTTTAGTCATCACAAATGGTAAAAAGATTTTTGTGACCGAAAAAAAGTTTTCAATGTGGCATCATTGGATACTAAACCAGATGCGTTTTTGCATTTTACTTTGTGCGTTTTATCGCGTGTGTTGCTCGCTGGTGTATAATGTAGCCGTCAGTGCTCGTTGGTTGCCTCGAGACGTACCACTGCGAACTCAACTCAATCGATATTAATTGTACTTGTAATTGTATGGAGCTGATACTTTGGCTACTAGAGTCATTTGAATGCCTTTTTCGTCGCATCTTGTACCACACATAAGTTTTTAACTGGTCAATCAAAATCAACACTTCGGAATCAGTCAGTCAGTCAGTCAGCTCATCTCGTCGCTAGGTAGACACCTTGCAAAAGCAAACTAACGTGTGCTAGTGATAAGTGTCGGTGCCCAGCAAAAAGCAGCCCCGCTGCACAGTGGTTACTTTTCGTCAAAATCATGCGATCAATTAATTACGCCTATACCGTTAGATTTGGGTCACGGATGTCTTCGAAGGAATTTGTGAACATTGCAAGCCCTTTCGTATGGTGTTGTTACTCTGATGATTAATCTCCCTAAAAGTTCGATATATATACCAACTTTCTTGCAAGGGACCATCCATAAATGACGTAGCATAATATGGGGCAGGGTGGAGTTGTGATGATGTGTGGCGACAGAATGGTCATGTTATGCTACGTAGCTTTTATAAAGGGGAATAGGGGTTGACCTGATGTCACGACAACCTTACCCATTTCATATAACTAACATCGTCTTTTACTTTTTTAAAAAAAATTACGGGGACAAGGGGTGGGGGAGGGTTACCGTCAAGCTACGAATTTACCAGGGGGTATTTAGAGGTTTGTGACGAAATGCTACGATGGGGAAGGGTTAAAAATCACTCAAAAATGCTACGTCATTTATGGATGATCCCCAAGTGCACATATAAAATTATGTCTTCGACAAAGTTGTAGAGCAAGCTTTTACCAACAACATTGCTGAAGACACAAAGTTTTCATTTTTAATATCTTCAACATTATTGCTGGTTGTTTGTGGATGATCCCTTTTAAGAAAATTCATAACTATAACTTTTAAATATCATTCTTAAAAGTTGGGTATGTTCTGTAAAAATGTTTGAATTATTAAAACGGACAACTTTCTAAATTACAACAACGGCTTATATCGTGTATTTTCCAAATTATTTTGCAATTTTTGAAAAATAAGGTATTTAAAATGGTTATTGGTTCTTAGTGTGGACACGGCTGAGTTTACGTCATTAGTGTTTTCGGACTACATCAAAAATTGCAATGTCTGTCATTTGCTGATATGATTAATCCTCCTATAAGTGAGATTTTTCAACTCAATTCTTTTTCTGCTGAAAGAAATTAGACGTTAGCAAGTCTTTGGAAAAGTTATGGAGATTGTCTTTTTCAATATTTTTTTCTGTATACATGAAATCTCTTCTTGTAATGTTTAAGAAGTTATAGCTCATTATACTTCGATGGCCCCATAAACATTTTTTTTTAAATATATTTTCAATTATCATTCCTACGGGTTTCATATATTCTACAAAGTTACTTAAATCATCAAAATACACTTCGTCTCATCAGAATCCGACACTAACTCAGGATATATTGGCTCGTTTCCATGTTATTCGAAGATTTGTGCTTTCTCATGCCGTATCATTGCTTTTCTGATGTGAAGGTGAAGAGAGGTGATAGAAAAAAAGGTGGGGCAATGAAAAAAGACAACACAATACAAGCACAAAACAAAATCCGGATAGGTAACTGCATTACTTCAGAGCAGTTACGTATCAAATGATGTGTAGTTCCGCAATCGGAATCACAAAGATCACAAGAATAATACTCAACACGTTGAATAGTAGCCATGTGCTAATTGAGTTTGCAATGCCCAGTGAGTACCCTGACTAGAATACACTCAGGTTTTTTACGCGGTTTTTTTTGCGCAATATTTTTTGCGCGGTTTTTTACGCGGATTTTGAAATTTACGCGGTGTTCATGTACGCGGATTTTTTTATTTACGCGGTATCCATTAACGAGGTTTCCATTAACGCGGATTCTTAAATTTACACGGTCTTCATTTACGCGAACTTTACGCGGGATTTGAAATTTACGCGGTTTTCATTTACCCGGATTTTGAATTTTACGCGGTTTTCATTTACGCGGCCAGTATCCCCCCGCGTAAAAAAAAACCTGGGGGTACTGCAGTTGTGTTTGGAAAAATGTAACAAATTCTTCATTTCTCACATCCGATAGAAAAGTTTTTGATTGAACGCAAGTATGCAAGCTACGCCAACGGTTAGCAAGGTCGGATGCAACCCAAGATCGAATTTTGTGCTTTATCCAACTTATCGACAGTGGTAGAACTGGTTCTGAACCAACAAGATAAGTCACAGCGCCTGCTCTTGCCAATTCGTCCTCCCATTTATTTCCAGTCATATCGGAATGACCGGCCCCATAAAAGGTACCCCCATTTGAAATGTTCTTAGAATTGATTTCGACATGCGATTGATAATTTCGATCTCGAATCTGCCGAACTAAGTGCTTTTATAACAGCCTGACTGTCAGAGCGAATTCCCTGTTGAAGTACCGATTGTACGCCACATAGAATCGCAAAGATTTCTGCTTGGAATACGGTACAGTATCTACCAAGCGAATGGGATTGGTTCAATCTCAATTGACTACAATAGACAACCAACACCGGTTCGGTCCTCCAACAAAGAACCGTCAGTGTAACAAACTACGTATTCTTTAAGTTTTCGCTCCATCCAGTCTTGCGAGGAGGAATTCTAACATTGAAAGTTTTAAAAGGAAAACAACGTGTGAGTGTAAGGTCAATGGGAGCAAGTATATACTCATCTTAAATGGGGTCACAGTCATGTGTGGCTAGTTGCACAATCTATTGGGCTACTGTTTCAAAGTTCACTAAGCTTAAGATGTTAGGCACAAGAAAGGGCTTCTTGTTTAAGAAACACATTTAGTGGTTTTATATTTAACAGTACCTCTAGAGCAGCAGTAGGTGTTGTCGTGAACGCACCGGTCATCGCCATCAAGACCATTGTCATAAGATTGTTCAACTTTGATTGGATTGTAGTAACTTCTCACTTCTGCCACCATACAAGGCACCCATATGCCAATATAGGTCCCGAACATTATCCGAATGCCGTCTACATTGGCCGAAGATCATGCAAGCTTTCCTGGTTCTGAAATCGATGTGAGCTACACAGAAAAAAATATTTTATAATTTTAAGTTTATTTTCATGCACATATTTGGAGCATGAATATAAATGTAAAATTAAGTTCCACCACAAATACACACGACTTGTCGTACTTTCTTCAACGAATTTTATTATAATTTTACACGTGGATTGAAAATTACAGTTTCTTTAAACGGAAAACCAAGGCACTTCAATGTAGTTTTACTTGAATACTGCTTTAAAATGAATGACATGTAATATTACACGAATGAAAGTGTAAAATTGTATGCTGTTTGATGCTCCAATTGATTTTAACGTAATTTTCAATCAAATTTTTTATTCAATCGTTGTATGTTTACATTCGTATTGATTTACATGTCGTTTAAACTTCATTATTTTTTAGTGTGTAACTAATTGAGTTTTGAATCAAGAATTACCCCAACGTACTTCACTTGATCTGCGACAATAATTTCAAAGTCAAAGAACTGTAATAAACGAGCTCTGGTTTTAATTCTTCGTAGCGGGAAAGGCACCATTGATGCTTTATTTGGATTTGCTGATAGTCCAGCATAAAGGCACCATTGCTCAACAATACATAATGCCTGCTGTATCAAATCAAAAGGTGTATTGATGCAAACACAGTATCGGCGATTCGGTTGCATAAAAGTGGTGACAGTACACCACCCTAAGGGCATCCGCAGACACTCTGTTTCCTTATCTCTACTTGACTTAACGATGACCACAGATGTTGGTTACTAAGCATTGCGTGTATCCCGTTCGTGATATATAAACGTACTCCATGACCTCGTGATGCTTCCAAAATGGGTTCGAATGACAAGTTGTCAAAAGCACCTTCAATATCAAGAAAAACTCTTAAGGTTGATTGCTTTTGCGAAAAAGATTTTTCAATGTTATACACAACATTGTGTAATAGGGTGGTAGTAGACTTCACCCGCTGGTAGGCATGTTGAATTGCATGCAGCGGGTGCTCGCCCAAGCTAACATCTCGAATGTAGTGGTCGATTAAATGTTCCACTGATTTGAGCAGGAAGGAGGTCAGACTGATTGGTCTAAAGCTCTTTGCCTCCTTTGGGAATGAATTTTACAATTATTTTCCGCCACGCCAACGGATGCATCCTGTTGACTACAAGTATCAAATTTTTATCAATAAATGCTTGAAGCATTTATATCCTCTTTGACGTAGACTGGAATGATTCAATCTTTTCCAGGAGACTGATACGGAGCAAAACTTTCAAACGCCCATTGGATCGATTCGGTTGTACCAATTCTGCGAGCAGCCCAAGAATCAGAACTACCTGAAAAGAGTTCAGTTGTATTCGTCAGTGGTGACTCTTTACAGTTAAAAGCCTGTAACTAAATAAGATTTGGAATTTGCGTTTCAATTTCGTCTCATCAGCATTCGACACTAACTTAGTGACAGCATTAGGCTAGAATTGACGATTTGTTTTTCTGAGTCCTGCGTGATGTACCGCAAGAAAAGGCGTTCATGTTAAGCTAATGAGAAAAAGCTAGCTTAGTCATATTAGTGTAGGATTCTGAGCATGAGCATGAGCATGATGACCATACAATTCGTAGTTGCTACTCCGTGATTGACCAGAACAAGCAAAATTGCACAGAGAATCAACGAATGGAGCCTGGGAGTAGCTTTCCATCCTCAATGTGCACGTTTCGAGGGTTCTAAATTTTGAGGTGGCAATAACGGCGCCGGCCACGTCCTTACAGTCATCGGGGAAGGAAGGGAATGTTAGTGTGACAACCGTTGTTATAGAGACCGTGTATACCTCTGCATCTCTGCGGTTGTCACGGGAAGGAATTTTGGTTAGTGGGATGGGATCAATAACTACATAGATCAGGATTCACCTTGATAAATGATACGATCTATGCAACTCTCTGAAGTGTTATCATGTATTTATTGCTCTGGGCAGCCGGCTGCCGAGAATTGAGATTAGATTTATCGTTTGTTGTATTAATACGGAAATTATTAGTGCGCGAAATATGCAACTTAAACTCCGGATAGCCGGCTGTCGGGAGTGTTGCTTATATTTAATAGAATTTTTCAATCGACAAGTGAAAATGTTATTTTTTCGTGTTTCTTTGTTCCGGTGAAACTCTACAATACTAAAATAATAAGATAGTTTTGGTACGATTATGCTTACTGCTTCAAGCTATCTCGTAATAAAAAAGTTGATACCCAATTACATTTTATTATAATTAACAGTTACCTTGATTAAATCGTGACAGTATCACAATAATGTATTACATACTTTCTCCTCAAATGAGTGAACAAAATGCCGACTCTATATTGCCTTCATTATGCACGCGAGATGTTGTGATATGTGTCGGTGAATCGCATAATAAATTGGTTCATAAATAGAGGCAATGTATCCCATCGGCTTCGAAAATCATACCCGCAGAAAATGATTTGCAATAAAATGTATACCGCAGTAATATGACAAAGACCCCACCACGGACACCAGTGAGGGCTCTGCTCCACCCCACGAACCACCCGGTCCACAATCCAAGGAACGCACAGAAAACGGCATCAACATCTCCGTCCCGTTCCGTAGAACCAATACAATAAAGGGTCGTGCACAAATGACGTAGCTTTTTTTGGCGACTTTCGACCCCTTCCTCCCCCCCCCCCTTGTAGCATTTGGTCACAAAATTCTAGCCTCACCTTTGTCAGCAACGTAGCATTCTATGACCCACCCCCCTCGCACAGCTGCCGGCTGACGAAAAAATTCAAATTTGTTTCGTATAATTCTTTCAAATTTTTTCGCTATAACAACAATTTGCATACACAATGAATCAATTACATGACAAAAATCGTGTTGACAGGTTTGTTTTGAATTTTATATGTCATGGATTAAATTTGTAACAGCGTACAAATAACCTTAACGTTTTTTGGATATCTTACAATACCGCGAATTGAAAAACTTACTACATGAAAAATCGTATGAAGAGTAATTTTTGTGAATTTACATTTATTTCTCTTTAGAATAGAGGAGTATTAAATTATTTTCTTTAACGCGTCGAAAAAAATTAAACTTAATGCTACGTCGCACTGCCCTTGCCTATGCGCAGCGAAAACCCGAATTGGATGCCCCAACAGTCGTCCACCATCCGAGCAAATACGATGACAAAGCCAGACCTACACCTATCCGATCCGTCCCAGTGACGGTCCAGCTCCATGCACGAACACCAACACTCCTCAACACGACTCAAATGCGAGCACTCACACCCGTCCGGCATGACACTGTGACGGACAACCGTGAACGCCCGTACCCGAACCGTACGAAAGAATAGCGGTGTCCGCGCACGGCACCGAAACGGATCGGACAGGTGCATATAGTGCTTAAAGACGGCAGACGATGCCCCGTCCAACGGGTCCAAACCGGCGGGGCGACAGCAAAAACATGAATATTACTCTATATAAGAAAACCGTACCACGAATAAGCTTACATTGCATTCACGGGCTGCCTGTATCAAATATCATACACATAGGGTCTTGATATCCGCTAGCACTGTTCGAGAAAAAAAATTGCTCCCCTTTCTCTTGAATGTGGTTGTACGTGTCAGCTCCCGAATCCAGAGACAAACAAAATGAACGATGCTGATCCGAGATCACATGAATTAGGCGCTATCCCTTCATCGCGAACACTTTCAAATAAATCACGTGACACAAATACTCCGTTGTCTTTCCACAATCATTTTCGGGTTCCCAACTATCCCAGTGTAAGTCCGACCTGTGCATAATAATACGAGCGTGTGCACGTCTGGTACTCAGTGTCGCTCATGCTTGCATGTATATATGTGTGGCATGAAACTTTGATCACCTCACTACCGTTTACTCCGTGTGCAGAGAGAGGAATAAAGATAGCATGTTGACAGACTGCTATCAAAGTTGCCAAAAATGCATAAAAATCAGTATGTATTCCGATTCATATGCTTTTTATAAAGCAAGAAACTGTATGTACGAATACACAGATTTTGGTTCAAAAATAGATATTCGCGTAATTCGGGACAAGGCCAGTACAGCCAAACGTCATAATATCCCCAAAATATAATTAAACCGAGACCAATGCGCAATATCGCCATGACTGTTCATTATGAGAAATTCAAAAAAAATACGTCAAAGCATCTGAGTATTTGAGGAAATAATAAAGAAATCAGCGGAACTTGAAAATAATGTGTGATCTGTGAAAGTGCATCGAACAATGCCTCCACTGAAAAAATCTGTGAAAGTGGTAACCCTGATAAGTTTGCTGTAAAATTTATTGTTGGCCTACCACCATCTTGTGAATCGAATCCAATAAGATAAATCTGTCTCCTATCGCATATGCTTTTCACTACCTTTCTGAATCGAATATTCTGGAATATCGTGACTGGTGGAATTTAACACATTCAGCTATATGGTCGGTATAGTGATGAATGAATCGAAAGCGATCTTATGGCGTCGCTACTTGTACTGTTATATAAAAAACAAGTCGGCTCCCCGGTATAAAATAGAATAAAAAGATACTTCCTTTGGTTGTATAGATGTGTGCCTTTTGGCAGAATGCAAATGGCCGGATCTCTGGAGATCTTCTTCATTCATTTACACTATCAAATCACTTCACTCGCGCAGTACTCGACTTAATTTCATTATCAACTAGTAGAACATGGCTTTATTTGGAAAACTAATATCCACTATAACTTTTAAATTGCAAATATCACTAAGAAATTTGATAAAAAGTCAGCTCAACATTGGTAGACGACATTTGCACAAGGCCGTGTTGCCGAATCTCCCTTAGTCATATTAGTGTAGGATTCTGATGAGACAAAGTTGAAACGCAAATTCCATAACTAATTTAGTTATAGGTTGTGTGCACTTAACGCGCAAATGTGTTTTTAAACCATCATTTGAATCCCAACATTTGAGACAAATAATCAAAGTGTCCGAGATTAGCTTGACACAGCAAGGGCAAGCTTCATTATACTCCGTTAACCGCTAACATATTTCTTGAGCGTTTTTTCAAAACGTCATATCTGCAATGAGTTACTCTCTGTTTATAGTTTCTCTTTCGATGTTTACGGCGTCACTATAACACTTTTCACTTATTTTACAGTCCAGATCGAAAGACGGTGGTTTTAGCTAGCATATTATGCAAAGAGCTGAGGGATAAATGTTAAAGTTACCGAATTATTAACAGAAGAGAAAGTAAACAAAGAGAGTAACTCATTGCAGATATGACGTTTTGAAAAAACGCTCAAGATTTTAGTCCTTTCACTCATTCAGTCTTTGGTACGGAGCTACACCTTGACTTAGTGACTCATGTGTTTGTCAACTTCTAGGATACAGGACCAGGAACTCAGTGTGTTAATACTTCAGCTAACCGAATGTCTCACGGCCTCTAGGCCGTTTTAGTCGATTAGACTGATATCAACCTTTAGTGAAGCACAGTCGTTTTAATTTTAAAATACAGAATACTATGGTTCTATATCGAACAATTTTCTATTCAGAAATTTCTCTCCGGAACTACTTCAATAGTAATCCAGTATCGATTTGTCTTGTTTAATTCCAAACATATGACTGAAGTCTCATTAATAATCAAATCCTCTTAGGCAATCAATCAATTTCTGTCCTATTTCCTCAACCGCGAAGCGACACAAGCACACAAATCTAAGCTAAAAGCACATCCATTTAGCAAACTGTCACTGATGTACACAAAGGTTCAAAAGCTTCCATAAAAATAATTGAATGGAATTTGTTTTGCTCCGTCACATAGCGTCGTTTTCCTGTGCATATCTGATGTATTTTATTTCACGTTCATGCCTCCACTATACGGTAAACAGGATGCCACACTATAAATGTATGTATAGAGTGACTAGGAAAACACAAATGTGCTTGAATTTCACTAACGACTCTATTCTGTGCTCTGCGTGCTATACCTACACCGGCGGCACTGAAGGGACAGAAGGACTTCGTCTGTAGTTGGCAACGGCAATAGATCTTGTTCTGCTTTCACTGTCGCTGTACGAGCCGTGAATAATAGGCTGTTTATTCGGAACCATTTTTATCGAATCAACCGCTCTCAGCCCGAACAAATGTTTCCTATTTTTTGCATCACATAATTTTAAGATCTGGTAAGACGAGAGATATCTTTGAACTAACAAATTAGTTTTGAACAAAAAACGAAAAATATTCATGATACTGCGTTCGTTAATTTGAATAATGATATGGGCTGGTTCCATGAAGTTTTATCTACAAACCATGTGAAAATTATACTAATGGTTCATCGAACTTCGACCTAAATATTATGCGTTATGGAATACCATATACCTAAAACAAGCACTGTATGAGAAAAAATCAGCAATCGTACAATATTTTGTACTCAAACAAGGACCATTATGTCTCATAACAAATAAGTTAAACCATTAATGCCAATCGTTTTTCAGCCCAGAGGAATGGAAATTGCACCCTGTTTCCGTGAAAACATGGACCATTTTCACACAAGCACCAATTTCAGGCCAGAACAACTTACGAGCTTAGGCAAAGGTTCAAGCGTTGTTAACCGCATTGAAACTGCCGCAGTAACGGAGGGCAGCAAATTTAAAATAATGACGCGTGGAAACATATCCTTTATGATTTTAATATGCAATATTACACTAGCCGGTGGCGTGCCTGAATACGAGGGGGAGACATGAACTGATATTCCTATACAACAAGAAATGGCCCAAAATTTTGCTTTTATAAATATTGGCATTGAAATGAGGTTTAAGGGAGATCGGTTATCTAGAAAGTTAAAAAACATGATCCTAGATTCATACGTTATTTGAACACTTATAACACAACAATTTGTAATGTATTTTTTGTGACGTCAGTTCATTCAAATTGTATACTTTTCTTTTAGAAAAATTAGACTTGCCAAATGCTCAAACATTTTCAATAAGATTGGCGTAAGGCGACTGTGGTGGTCCCCTCAAGCGTTGCACAGTCTGCTTCGGAATTTGGAGTCATTAACCTCTTGAAAAATCCAATTCTCGTTGATATTGTTAAATCATTGTTTAGCAATAGGTAAAAGTGCTTTTGTTGTATATTTGCTAATTTTTTTACTCATTCTTGCAACGGTAACGATTTCAATTCGTACGGTGACCCTCCAAGCGATAAGACGTGAAGTGAATTGCTGTGATGGAATAGTCCGAAGTCCGATAATCTGCTTTCGAGGTTATCTCTTCGAGGTTTTCACCTTTTTACTTATTTTGTGTGTGCGCGTTGATTGTAATTCGACCAGTAGAGCAGTGGCAGTGTTCCGTTTGTGGTTAGCTGCCTGAATACCGTTATACAAGTTAAGTAACACTAATATATTAAATTCCCCATTCTTGGACAGCGCCGGTGGTTGAGTGGTAAGCGTGACCGCCACTCATTTCAATTTGCCTCCGTTCAATTCCAGCCGAGGTCGTTGAGACTGTGGTCACGTCTTCCTTCGGAAGGGAAGTTAAACCGTTGGTCCCCGGTCTATGAGTTTGGTGGATCGATATCTAGTCCAGATAGTGGAGTCACCTCTCTGGCGTCGGTAAAGAAGAAGTGATCCAACTTCTATACTCTTACTAACAAAAATATCCTCCTCCTTTGATATTTGTGGAGTGCGCAGTAGTATATATTGATATTTGTGGAGTGCGCAGTAGTATATACGGCCTCTAGCAAAAGAAAGTATCGGACTAAGCATTCCTTCCCTTTCCTTCCCATTCCCAAGCATAATTATATCTACTTACTCTCTGTACAACTTCAGCTAGTCCAGATCGATAACGGAGTAGCAACCAGGGGTGGTCGCACAAGCTCAAGCTCACTATTATATCACATTCCCCATTCTTGTCTCATTTACCATTCTGGAGTGGATAATAGGCCCGTGCAAGACTTACTCTCCTGACAATTATTCGTCTTAGAGTAATTTGGATGGCAAAATAAAATCGACTCCCCGTCTGACATTGTACCCATCCTCTTCCATCTGACTAAAGACAAAAAATGTTTGAATCTATTGCAGATTTCTCAAGTTCTAACACAGCGATATACAGCCGTGACATAAATATCGATAAGTCGCCCTGCCTCAGCATATCGAGTGGTAGTAAATAATTTGAAGTAGGCAAATTATATTGCTAGCTACCCGAGCAAAGTCCAACATCAAAATTACAGCAAATAGACAACATATTTTGATATCAAGCATCAAATTGAAATCTTATTTTGATATCAGTTTAAACTTTTTCAGATATGACATCATATTTTGATCTCATTTTGATGTGCTTACATTCTTAGAAAAAAATGTTTGTTTCTATTTCTTTGACGAACATCAAATTGATTACTTATTTTGTTATCAATGAAATATTTCACCATCTCAATGAGTTTTCAATTTGCTTTCACTGATAACATGAATAGTTTTCTGTTTGATGTCATAGTGCAATTTTTCTGCTTTCGATTTTGATCTTTTAACCATTAAAACGACCAAAATGATAACAGCCTGAGCAATCATTCCCTACTACATCACAACATCAAGTTTAGTTCTCAATTTGATATCAGACTCTGCTCGGGTAACGGGCCTTTTACGAGGGAGTACGGAGTATATGCACCAGATAATCGGGTTGAAATTGACGGGGTCGTCTCCGCTGCCAGTTTTGAATTACACGCATCTGCTGCCACCCATGCTTGAATTACACGGATCTGCTGCCTGCCCATGCTTCAGCCAGTGAGGCCACTGGAGTGCAAACGATTGCACTCAGTCGCAGCCAATGGGAAGAGGACTAATGTCAACTCAGACTCTTAACAGGCGACCTTCGCCGGATCTTATCGGTCTAACTATCTCTTCTTCGACAAGGTTCATCTACCTGCTCGCATTTTTGTGTCGCAGGTCATGAGCTGTACTAATTGCAACCAATTAGGGCACAAAGCCACTTATTATAGCAATAAGACTCGTTGTAGGAAATGCGGTAGGAACCTTGTGGATGAATCATGCGGGAGGGATGTTGAAAAGTATCTCTACTGTGAAGGAAATCCTCATGATCTTCTGTTATGTCCTGCGTAGAAACAGCGCGAGGAGAAACTTAAGTGGTTCTTTTTTATATCGATTATAGAGGTTTTAACCTTAAGATCATTCGCCTCTTCGGGTTAGAAAAATCGTATGAAAAATTTCTAACCCTATGTGCGGGGTCGGGACTCGAACCCAGGTGCGCTGCGTACAAGGCAATCGATTTACCAACTACGCTACGCCCACACCTGAAAACTTAAGTGGTTCTTTCGGGAGTGCTCTAAGCGATCTTCTGCAAAAATGCTAAAGATAGTTACGTTACCGGTCTCTACGAATATCTGTTCTCACTTGTCTACTGACGAACGCGACTCTAATCACAAATAAACGCTCCTCTGATGATAAATACAACGAAACTAGCGGTCTGTGAACGCCCTCTATGTGGTGAAATCCAAAACTGAAATTTTCTTGTTAAAAGATGACTCATAGCATGTACCCAATTTTTCAAACATACTATTTTGTTAGGCTCCATGCAAAACTGGCTCAGACTCCACTTCATTAGAAGTTTAATAACATCTCTCAAGAAAGTTGTATTCATTTGCTCTCGTCGACAAAGTCGTAGACAACAAATTAATCATTCTTATTTTCACTTGCAGTGCTAAACTGTTTCATACAGTGCCACCTAGCGGTGAGAAGTTAGTTGGTCTCCATGAAAATTGTCGAAAAATCCCATACAAACTTCGAATGCGTTGGTCCAATTTAACTCAAATTTTGAGTGGACATTCCTGGTGGGCTTAGGAATCGACTCAGGGCTGGCACGATGGGAGTCATTTTTAAAGGAGAGTACTTCTAACGTTTCAATACTGCGGTCCTGTTTCAAAATTTTCCCAGCTTTTAAATGCGAATAACTTCCGTTGTACTCAACGAAATCGCAAATATATCTGTACTATCTGGTTGAAAATATGTGCACGTGTTTTGTATTCAATTTAGCAAAATGTGCAACTACTATAAATAAAACAAAATCTGGTTTTCAGAAAAACTTTCAAAAACGACGAGGAAAATGCGAAATTTGCAGGCCTATTTCAGGCTGAGCCGTCAAAAGGGAGCATCTAAGCGTTTCATCACATACAGGAAGGTTCTTTATATAGGTCCCGCGTGTTCATTTTTGATCAGTCGCCGCTCACATGCTAAACGAGCAACATGTTGACTGTATTGTCTGCACGGTACAATAAGCGGTAAACACTATGGATGTTTTTGACATTTACATACACTCGCACTTAAGTGACACAATCAAATACGGGCGGTTTACAAATAGAGGTGTTCGTTTCAACCATTCGTCGCTCGAACTCGAATACAAAACGAGCAAGATCTTGGCTATATCGTCCGGACGGTACAATCGTTCCTGTACATGTAAAGCTTCAAATCGCACAACGTCATGAAGAGTTAACGATGAACTTTGCACACAGCAATAAAACGGGTGCCAGTTTACACTGATTACAATGGAGTTTCGACAGTGGTGGCATTAACTTGCACACAGTTAAACCGTGTGAAACTTGCTGCGTGCAAAGTTCATCGTGCGCTCTTCATCGCACTATGTGATGTGAAACATTACATGCACACGGACGTGTATCCAATGCGGTTGGGAAGGGTGGTTTGGGATTGAGTTTAACACTGCAGGGTGCGACGTTTGTGTGCTGTTTGTGAGTTGCGTTGGGATAAATTAATTTTTCTGCTTGTATGTTCTTATTGAAATGGGTGAAATTCTCAGTCCAACATATTTTTGATTTGTAGGGTAATGTGCATCTTTACACACACGTTTCATATTTCGAATTCGAAAAACGTCCCGCGGTAGTTCTTCGCAATCCATCGGCACTGGAATTTCACAATTTTCCATCTTGAGTGTTCGGTGAATCAAGGTATGGGAGCATTGATATTTTCGGCGAGCGTCACGCAAACTCGCTCCTTCCTTGTTGTCGAACAGCTTTTTCGGCGCTTCATTCTTTTTCTTCTTCGTCATTATCTTTTCCGGACGGCCGTTTTAGATGCCAGGATCCGGTAAACTGTACTCACGGGCACGTTTTCGTCTCGAAAGTGGTCTACCGTAAACTTTTTTTTCCACAATGACCATGAGTTTCGAAAAACCGTACAACACGCTCGCGGAGTGCTTGCTATTTCGACGTCATCTACGATTGAACTGATAGCACCCGAGTGAAAAGAAACATGCCACCCATTTCTAGGGAGTCCAGAGAGCTTTAATTACAGAAAGGTATTGAAATCATTCTAATTTTTGTTGAACACCCGTTACTCTATATATAAAAAAAATGATGAATCATTACCAATTGTGAATAATCTTGATTACGCTCGTACTTGACACACTGCGCAAGTGTGCACGTACATTCATTGAAGGTAGACTGTTTGAATAAAGTAATAATGCACAGTTGGTTTATGAATACTCTCGACGGCAAGTCTCCCTTGATATAGTTATTTGTATTTTAACCTTTGTACAAAGTTTCACTATCCTTACAACTTGACTGCCCCCATTCAAACAGCACTTGACACACCACCGCCGAAACCAAAGCTACTTCGTTTGATATCTCATATTCTCCAGTGTGCCGTTCCTCGGCCGGGCTATGCGATTCCATACTGAAGCCAAAGCCAATCCGTTTTAGGTTTGTGGGCTGCGTCGTGTGTGTGTGTTGTTAGTACCATCTTTCGCACCGAACCCTCATGTGTATGTGCTGCCGACGAGTTGTGTGGGGCTCAAATTTTAGAATATGTTTAGCCTGTTCGTATAAGAAAGTCGGAGCTTGGTGCTATAAAGCAAATGTGAGCCAAAGATCGAAAAATATATTTATATTCCTATACATATGCAACCGCTAATACCGGGAGCTTTTCCGGGCCGGACCAGACAATATACTGCACAAAGTTCTATCATCTGTCGTAAGGCACGGGAAAATCCAACGACTATACGTCAACAATAAGAGCTTGAGACATGCTGCGGCGGGAATTGTTTATGCACGAAAATCAAGAAAAGTACCGTTTCACTATCTTTCTTTCCACATCAAGTAAAAAAAATGGTCAGATCCGGGGATAAAGAAAAATGGAAAAAAGACGACTTACACGATACCTTCCCTATTAGGAAGCAAGACGTGCCTTCCGCGGAACAAAGCCTGGGAATTCCCGCAATACGTGGCTGACTGTTGTAGGGAAAATGGCTGGCAAAAGTCGTAGCAAAAGCAGAATAATGTTAAGGAAATGGAACAGTCAACCGAAATAAGGCGGTAGCTTTTCTCAAAATATGAATATTTTACGGCTCGCAGTTATGTGCATCAGCGTAAAACTAAGTTAGGCATTTCTGTTTTCAGAAAGTGGCATTTCTCATGATAAAGTATTCGTTTCCGGGCGGGACTTTCTCGAGTGAGACAAATGAGCAAAGTTGAAAACGAGAATATTATTTGATTGCTTAAAAATTGCGCTCCTGTGAGTGCTGTGCAAAGAAGACGAATTGCAGACGTTTATATTTGGGCAGGTGGTTTTTTTTCTGGAATGTGAGCTTTTAATTGAATTGCAGTTGCCTCCGAACATGCCGGGTTTACGGTCTTTTGCTGATTGAACGTGGCAGCAGCACCAGCACGTGAACAGATGTAGCATTATGAATTACACTGCGAAACAAAATATAAAAAAAATTGGGAGCAGAACGAAAAAAAATGACGAAAGTTTGACGTCCCAGGAAACCCCTAATGAAGAAATTTTTGAAAAAATGGAACTGGGCTTCACAGTTTAAAACCAAAGTTTGTATGGAGAACTAGGGGTGTTCAAGAGGCAAGATATCAATTAAAATGGTCATCTTAAATCTTCGCATAGTCTTACATAAAATGCTTATTACATCGAAAAAATAATCGATGCAAGTTTTTAGTTCAATCGGACATCATTATGGGGGTGCGGCGTTTGAATATTGTTTTCATAATATAAGAAAAATCCTAATACATGAAATGTTGAAAATCGAAAAAAAATGTCGATATAAGCCTAAAAATAGCATAAAACATCAAGATCTTGTGTCAAAACAAATGACAACCGCAGAAAGCAAATTATAAAATGTTTTTAGATCCAAGAACTTGAAAATTTTTGAAAAAATTATTCGAAAATCGAAAATTTTACTATAATGCCCCATGATTGCAAAAAAATTTCCATAGAACTGGGCTTGGGAGCAGAACAAATAAAAAGATGGCAGGGATTTGAGGTTCTAACTAAATCACCGTGATGAAATTTTTGAAAAAAATGGAACGGCACTTTACAGTTTAAAACCAAATTTTTGTGAAATTTCTGAAAAATAGCATCTTTTAGGTGAAAATGGACATTTTTATCGAATTTTTCTAACGAATTGGGCTTGGGAGCAGAACAAAGAAAAATATGGCAGGGATTTTGGGTTCCAACTTAATCACCGTGAAGAAATTTTTGAAAATTTTGTTCAAAAATTTCTTGACGGTGACTTAGTTGGAACCCCAAATCCCTGCCATCATTTTATTTGTTCTGGTCCCAAGCCCAGTTAGATGGGATTTTTTTGCAATCATAGGGCATTACAGTAAAATTTTCGATTTTCGAATAATTTTTTTCAAAAATTTCCAAGTCCTTGCATCTCAAAACATTTTATAATTTGCTTTCTGCGATTGTCGTTTGTTTTGTACATCGACAATTTTTTTTTCGATTTTCAACATTTCATGTACTAGGATTTTTTCTTATATTATGAAAACAATATTCAAACGCCGCACCCCCTTAATGATGTCCGATTGAGCTAAAAACTTGCATAGGTTACTTTTTCGATGTAATAAGCATTTTATGTAAGACTTTATTCGAAGATTTAAGATGACCATTTTTATTGATTCTTGCCTCTTGAACACCCCTAGTTCTCCATACAAACTTTGATTTTAAACTGTGAAGTCTGGTTCCATTTTTTTTTTCAAAAATTTCTTAAACAGGTGTTTCCTGGAACCCAAAACATTCGCCATTTTTTTCGTTGTGTTCCCCGATCGTGTGTTGAACAGTGTTATTCATTCACTTGTTTGAAAGGCATTGCAAAAATATTAGCTATTTGGATATGGTCGGTGTTAAGTCAGACCGGACCAAGTCGCAAAACATAAAAAAAATGAAATAATGATACCATGGATACAGAAATTCTTCAGCTACATTCGACTTTTACCAGATTTGAAACATCTAACAAAAAGCAAGAATTATGACAAAAAGTATTTCCCGATCAACATGTAAAGGATGCTGCGATTAAAACTTTAAACTCGTTTTTCTCGAAATCAATAAATTGTTACTTAGTCCGGTCTGACTTAACACCGACCATATATTAATAAGATAAAACGCAGTGTTATCCGATTTTTATAGTTTATACCCATAGTAAAAAATTGCGATTCATGGAAATTTACAGTTTATTTGAAAATACATTAAAGCTTTTCGAAATTTTCGTCAAACCTCTTATTAATTCATACACTATCCTAAAAATAAGCGTTGAATAAAATTTTTGTGCTTTGATTTTCATTTCGAATCCAATCCATTACGACACAATTTTGAAGTGTATTCAGGAACACTTATCCGATTTTCATTTTACTAAATGAGCATCTAGTGTCAAAGCAACAATAACATAGTGATGATTGAAAAAACTTTTTAAATTCTCAGAACTCAAACAGTACTTTCCGAATTTTCCTAAATATTCTAGAACTCATAAATGTCCCACAAAACTTTATTTTGATAATAGGGCCTTATTTCCAAATTATTTCAATAAATAATCGAATAACGAGAATAAAGAAGTGCGCAAGATTTTTTTGTTTCAATTATAGAGGTTTTAAGCTTAAGGTCATTCGCCTCATTTTTCTGGTTAGAAAAGCTTCTTACCCAGTGTGCGGGGTCGGGAATCGAACACAGGTGACTCGACTTACCAACTACGCTATGCCATTTGACTTTGTCGAAATAAAAAATCTTACTGCACTCTGGAAAGCTGCCGCCGTGAGCTTGTTTTAACTGAGACTAACCGCTTGATTTCTCCAAAAGTTCAAACAGTTTATTTACTGATATTTCTTCTCTTTTTTCATTGCAGGTACTTAATTAAAGTTTCATCAAGTTTATTCAAAGAACAACATACAAAACTGCGACAGTGGCGTCTTGGGGTGTAGGTAAAATATGTCGATTCGTTTTTTTTTAAAAAAAGCTCAAATTGACAATTCCTTGTCCTATTATTATAGGTACTTGGTGAAAAATTTATATTCGATATACAAAGTTAATCGTTTCAGATATTTCGGTAGGGTTTATTTTATACCGTTTAAAATGTGCCTTAGATAGTAAAACAACGCGCGCGAATAATTACAACATAAGAATCAATCGTCCGCGGAGAAAAAAAAAAACTAATACATAATTGTCATTAACACTCCAGCACTCGCGCGAATGGCTCCCCGAATGAGCAGCCGCTGGTACTGGTAGAAGATTTCGCTAGAGTTTCGGAAGGTGTTGCACAAAATACAACATTCCTTCCATTCCCCGATGATTGCAAGGACGTGGCCGGCGCAGTTATTGGCATTTTAAAGTATAGAACTCTCGAAACGTGCATATTGAGGATGGATAGCTACTCTCAGATCAGGCACCGTTCGTTGTTCGTTGAACAGTAAATCTGTCCAATTTCGCTTGTTCTGGTCAATCGCGGAGTAGCAACTACGAATTGTACGGTCATCATGCCCATGTCCTTACTCAAATAAAAAAAATCACATAATTTTATCAAGAAATGCCAAAACATTATAAATAATATTCTAACAACAATTTTTAAGGTTTATTGATGTATGTGAATTTTATTCGATTTGATGACAACACTGTGTTTGCTTTTTGTTGCCTCATTTTATGTTTTAGTTTGTTACACTGCTGTCTATAAAAAAATCTTTACATGAGTCGGAAAATAGGTGTTCTGTTGAGTAACAATACAATAAAACGACGAATATAAAGGGATGATTTTTATGTTTAAGTATAATGATATGTATTGTATATTCGAGTGATCGGAAAACGGAAGAGCAAACCATGCTTTGTAAAAACTGGAATCCCTTCCCAAGCAACACATGCAACATGTAATGGCCGCGGTTTGTTGCATAACCATAAACTTTTGCTGGTGCGCTTTTTCAGTTGCTAAATCAGTTGAATAATGGTTTATGTACGCTTCTCTTCAACAATTTTTGTTGTAGAAACTGCTAATCAACAAGCGGTGCTGCTTGGGTTTGGTAGCTTTCTACAAAACTGACATGACAAATCCACGAGAAATGCCTCCTCCATTACACTTCCGTATAATGCTATTGACGCATGTTTTTATCCGATATCACCAATAGCGATATTTGTGCTGTCACATTAATATGACTGTTGATAACATGGACAGAAAATGCATCTATTGTTCGGCTTATCCGGCGCTTCTGACGATTTTAAAAGGGTTGAATCATACTGTGACTGAAATGAGCTTCTACTCATAATCGGTAGTGATGCAAATATCCATCACATCATTTGTGGCAGCTCATATAGGGCGTTGAGCCTATTTTCGCCATGTTTCTATTGTCACCCTACCCATTGGAAGCCGTTGGTTAAAGCAGCGTCTGCCATCTTTGTTCAACGCATTGAGTCAAATGGTAGCGCAACAATAGGGCAAAAATTTCACCGTTTTCAGCGCATTTATGTTATTATCTTACTTCTTAACAACGAAGCAAAGCTATTAATGACAATTTCTTCGCATTCCATTAATTGTAGGCCTAGTAATTAATGAATTAGTGTGGTGAAAATAGGCACTTTACCCTATCACTTTGAGAGATACTGGATTAATGGCATACATAAGTAGCACATATCTGCAGGTAGGGTGATGAGCCTATTTTGGCACCATTATGGAGAGGGTCGCACTATTTTTTGAACAACTTAAAAAGAAGCCATATTACCTATAACCTTTTTCAGAATAAAGTATCAGTGTACTGTTTCTTAAACATCTGTATAATGCTTATTTGGCAGAATTGTCTCAATTTTCAGCATAAATGAAAATAAATGTTCTATTCTGTGCATCTATTCCCACCTGAACGTTCCAATTATCGCCTCATGGGTGTGCCGATTTCCACCTCATCGAAAAACAATCTAGTTGAAACGCAATGCCTCATATTTCATTTGCGTCGATTCTAACTAGGTATCCAGATCATGGACGCCAACGCGTGATTTGTAAAACGAATTATTCTGCTTTTTTCAGCCGATCAAAACAAACGTAAACATCACGCACACGAAAGAAACTCATCAGCTGTTAGTAGAAGAGCGCCCAGAACTGCGCATGCAGGAAATAACCATGCGAAAGTTAACAACTGGAATATAAAGTTTCACATCACACATTATTTCCTCCCGATCTAAATTGTATGTGCAGATGAAAATAAAATATCTGCAATCAACAATTAGTTGAATAACTTGAAATAATTGATTGCTTATACCTGAAATTGCATTACATTATATTTACAAGTTCATGTTTTGGTTTGGCCGCACTGGTGATTCTTTTCTGTATAATGGATGCAAAAAGTTGGTTTTGATTGTAGTAGTGTATCAGCAAAACATGCCAATAATAGGAACCCCCGTATTTAGTTTTATCCTATTATAACACTAGGCCTATTCTAGTGTTTGACGAGTGCTTTTAAAGTGAAATAATCGTAAAAAGGTTCTCCAGCTAAAACAAAGGTATGTATCAGTGCAATATTTAATATATTTGTGCCGGAATAACGAGATATGAGGCGGTAAATGCTGGCTCGAAAGTGTTTATTTTGCTAAGCGCCGTTGCGTCCTGTTTCGGTTCACTACGCGAGTGAGGCGGATCAGCAGATATTTCAATAAGGTGATTTTGTTTTAATTAAAAGTTGGATTTAGAGGATAGTTCTGAATACGTATGTGCACAACAAATAAAGAATATAACTTGAGCTTTTTTGCACACCTGTTTTAGCCAAATCGATATTGTCATTACCTCATATGCTTGGTTCGAAACCAAGGGGTACGAAATAGGGTCACAATAGGCTCTACTGCCATAATAGGCACATCACCCTACCAAATATATAAAATCGTCCAACATTTGCACGATCCGACAGGGTACAAGTGTTTGATGTAACGATGATGTCCGTGATGTCCGAGTGATGTTCGCTCCGACAGCATTACATTAAACTCATAAGTAGTTCGAATCCTAAATCTCTTTACCGCACTGAATTGAAAACTTTAGTATGTTACTAAGTCGTCCAAACACAGTTTCCTCTATGTAAGGACAACCGAAAACTCGTAATTAAAATGATTTAACATTCTGAATAGTAGTCATGTGGTAATTGAGTTTGCAGTGGTCGATTAAAGCCCTGATCAGCATACCACAATGGTGTTTCGAAAAGTACAAGCGGTTTTGTGAAATCACTGAGCACGGTTTCTCAAAAAAAACTTGTGTTTGACGACAAGTTTGTAGTTTGTGGATAGCGTCAATAGTTGCCGTGTTCGGTTGAAGGCCAGGGCAGCGTCTTTTCCTTTTTCAAACTTTTTGAAAGTGGCAAAGCAGGCTCAGGAACAGTAAAGTAAATCTCTGTGCCTGCTCTCGCCGATTCATCGAACTCTTCAGTACCAGTAATATCGGATTGTCCCAGCGCCGAAACGAGGTTGACAGTACAACACTACCCATGATCGCATAGTTGTCCCGTTTTCTATAGGATTTCCTATCTTTATGGGACTGTTATGCGATCATGGGCAGAACAGGTCATGGACACTTTCTTGACCTTTAACTCAATGTGAGCAGAACAATTCAGTTTGGAATCCAATATAACTCAGATGTATTTGACTTAATCCGCACATAGTTGCTCAGAGCCAAAGAACTGCAAGAGACGACCACACTTGTTTTACGCTTCGTCGTGAAAAGAACTATTGAAGTTTTGTTGGGAATGACTGATAAATTAACTTATCGACACTACTGCTCGATGCTTGTTGCATTAAGTCAAGGAATGTTCCGATCCAAAGTCCGGCAATTAGTATTTGGTAATCGTCAGCAAAGCCGTAGTTTTGAATTGCACTCTAAATGAATTTCCTCAACAAGCAGTCAGTAATCAGGTTCCATAGCACAGTTTGCAACTCTGAAGACAACCACAAATACTTAACTTCCTTATCTTTGTCTGTTGCAGTGACGAGCAAAGGATGCGGTTACTAAGCATTGCGTTTATCCAATCCGAGGTATAAATGTAGATGCTCCATGACCGCGTGTTGCTTCCAGAATAGACTGGAAGTACACATTGTCAAAAGCACCCTCAATATCGAAGAATACAACCAAGCTAGATTGCTTGAGCTAGAAGGCCTTTTTAGTGTTGTAAACAATATCGTGAAACAGAGCGATTTTAGAAGAAAAGGACTTGAGCTGATTGGCCTAATACTCTAGGCTTTTTCATAGCATACCTTTGGGAATAATTCTAACAGTTATTTCTCGCCATGTTTTTGGGATATATCCAGTAGCAAGACTGGAATCAATTATCTTTATCAAGCCATGTTATAGGCTTGTAGAGCATGGAAAAATACATTTCGGGAATTTTTTCTTGACGTAAGAAAGAGAAGAATCGAGATCTCGTTAAATGGGATTTCGAACATAAGTAATGAATCACAAAAGATAATTTTTTCGAGTAACTTTATCACAAGATAGCGGCTGTGCAACATTTTCCATCATGAGCGTTTTTTGAAAGGGATCTACGGCCAGAAATCTATCTCCCTTAATTTTTGGCCGAAAACATAAGTTTTTCTACACTGATAATATAAATTCGCAAATATAACGAAATCGAGCATACAATGCACGAATTCATTCGTCGTTTTCTGCAATGAAGTATTTTCGTTCATTGTAAATAGTAGGTTTCGTTCATTTCATGAACAAGAATAGCCGTTTGCTGAACGAAAGCTTTCGTAAATTTTACACATTTAATGTACACTGCACGGATGTTATCGTTGATAACGACATTATTTTTCGTGAATTAAACGAAATGTTTTGTTTATTTGAATAAACGTTTGTGTATATTACGAACGATTCCATTGCTCAAACGAATTTATTTCGTTCATCTTAGAAAAGTTTTCGTATTTATTATCGTCTTATATTTTCATTCGATCTCTTGGGATCGATGTTTGACAATACCGATTTTTTTTAATTAAAGAAATAGATCCGGCAAAATCGATTTTAATGTGGTATGTAGAAATGGTCCGCTTGATGAACGTAAGTTTTCGTAAATTTTACTTATTTAGTGTACATTGCACGAATGTCGTCGTTAAAAACGACATTATTTTTCGTGAATGAAACGAAATGTTTTGTTTATTTTAATAAATGTTTGTGTATATTACGAACAATCTCGTTGGTCGCACGAATTCATTTCGTTCATCTAAGTGAATTTTTCGTATTTAATTGCATATTGTTTTGACATTGCTCCTGCAGAGAAAAACTTATTCATACAAAACCAACGAGCAGTTCTCGATGGCTCAACTGAATCCGTACAGCTCCGGATTCTGGATCAAATGGAAGCGAAAGAGGTTCAGGAAATCTTCCTGAATCTGGCGGACACGGATACGGCTACTAAATAGTCAGACCGAGACCGCCGTGATGAACAACAATTATCTGACGTATAGCGACAATGACTTCATATTCTACCTCTATTGAAGCTCCTTTGACGTTGACGGTTTGACGAGTGGTGCTCGTAAATATTATAAAGACTTTCGAACGATTCGTTTGCCTAATGAAGCCATTTCGTAATAAGCCAACGAAAGTCGTTTCGTGATTTTCACGAAAAACTCTTAATAAAAAATAAAATTGTTTCAATAGAACTACGAACGATTCATTGTATGTACGAAAAATTCGTATATTTTATGAAAATTTTCTGTTCGAAAATAATTCCTAGCGATTTACGAATATATTTTATCAGTGCACATTCCTTGTTTGGACGAGAGTCTTTGTTATATCCTGTCTTAAGGATTTTTTTGAACGTGTCCACTGGAAAACAGACAGAGAAAGAATGACCGGAAAACACCGAGAAAAGATATGTCCTCTAGCAGGAGTCGAACCTGCGATTTCCCAGTCTCTAGTTGGGTGCGTGAACCACTCCGCGCAGAAAAGCGGTGGTTTTGAGAAAAACGGAGTTAAAGTTTTCAGTACACTCGGGGTACACATAAGAGGCATTGTGGCTGAATTGAAAATTCAAAAACATTTATATATTGTTTTCGTCCTCCATTCCTTGGTATATCATTTTCAACACGCTAAAGTACATTTTAAATCAATAAATAAAAATTCGATTTTTTTAAAATTCTACAGAGATATAACTCCCTAAAAGCGGACGGAATGCGGGAAAACCTCACAATAATCTAATTTGATTTTTGATACTTCATACTATCATCAGATTTTTGAGTTTCTTTCATAATTCTATCCCCGACAGTATTGCGTCACAAGTTCTCCTCCAAACGACACAGAATTAATCTTGTTGAAATACTGTTTAGCGTGTAATGTTCAAATTCTGTAAATTTGGTGAAATTGCATTATATAGTTTGGTAAATTTGGTGATATTTTTTTTCTATAAATTAGCATAACGAGAAAATCAAGCCAAACAAACGTAAAATTCGAAATTATCCCATCGCAAACTTAGAAACGGCTCGAGGCAGCGAACGCCACAGTTTCGAGAGTGCCTGATATTTACCGCCAGAAATAAATTTAACATAGTTGAAAAAGACAAACAACCAATAATTCGGAATAGGCCAGGATTTTTCTTTGCCTGGCAAGCAATCTGCAGCTGCGACAATCAAAGACAGATTATGTCACACCCGGGATTATGAACCAAGACAGGGAATATATAACAAAGAGTGCGTTGCGTTGCGTTGCGTTGCGTTGCGTTGTGACGATGATTTTGGCGGATTGCACACTGACTTCATCATGTTTGACTGCTGATTATCTAATAAGAGTTGCTTAGGAAATGGTAAGTAGGAATTCATACCAATCCGACCCATATTAAAACCTCAACAGCATGATAGCCATCATTGCCGGCCGCCCCCATCTCCATCGTTCACGAGGAAGGATAAAGGATAAGGTAGACAGGAAGTGTTGATGCTCCACCTACTTAACGGAAGGACGACGATTCATCAGACTCTTCCATAGGTGTCGCGGAGTTGGTAGTTTGGAAGGGTATCAGGTCTAGGATTCGCTCCAAGCAAGCGATGCGACCTGTAAAGTATATTTTATTAGGTAGTTGTTTAGTTAGTCTTCGAGTGCACGATCACTCGAAAAAAAGAAGATCTTGTTTAGTTTTTGGTTCTTTTTAAACTCTGGGCAGCCGGCTACCGAGAGTATACTATGTTCTCTAAACAAAAGCAATTTGAACTCCACACAGCCGACCGTGGGAGTATTGCCTAGAAAAGCTAATCTTATCTGCGTAATGGGCCGGATCACTATTCATTGCAACAGTATTTGTGCAGAAATCGCTACTTCTTCTCTACGATATATTTATTGGCTTGATAACTACCGTGTGATAATACATTATACAAGCAAAAATAGCGCGAGATGTTATAAATCAAGGAAAGTATTTCTTATTTTCCATATCGGATTGTTTGTGGAATACGAGTATACGAGCGATAATAACGAACACTGAAGGGAAATATAAAGGATTGTTAACCTGATGCACGGGCCTGTTAGCAATAACGGAGCTTGAAATTAGGTTCATAAAAACAGACGCGGCGAACTTTCAATACGCATTGACCCGTGATCATAGATACTAATCAAATTAGTCGTATTGGGGCTAATTTCCGATCAACTATTCATATTGTCCCTAACAAACCCAAGCACTAAAAGGAATCTAAAACTAATGCTCTAAAGTAATCCGTACATCTTCCGACTGTAAATGTAAATATGAAAAATGCCACGGCTCATTTTACAATAATCTACTGAAGAAAGGGCCACTGCAAACGAAAACAGCTGCAGAAAGGGTCCACCAAATGGCCGCCAATTAAATTTGTTTTAAAATCTGTGCTGTGTACTGAAAATCTTCACTCTGCATCAGATAAACACAAATAAACTTGTATAAATGGCAACTCTGGACCTCAGTTGTCATGGAGAGGGGTGTGCAAATGGCTTTTTTGCCTATCGGTAATAATCGGGAACCACAGAATAAAACCAAATCGTAATGTTTGCATGCAATCTTCCATGCAACAAACTTTGTCATGAAATGCACTATCCCAGCTAAGCTCAGCTGGGAAATCAGCCGGAATGCCAGCCAGCTCAAACGCGCACACCGGGCCCAGACAACCGATTCTAGTTAGAATCAGTTACGTCACCGAAGCCGGAATACGATCAAGAAGCCAGCCAGCCAGAACTCCGGCTCATTTTCGAGCCCCACTGGGATATTCCACCCGTTTTCCGACTTCAATCGAATATTGGTGAAAGTGCTTTTTCGGCCGGGCATTATAAATTCATTTAACCTGGATGTTTTATATAATGGCTGAAATTGTATGTGCTTTATAGTGTGTTAAATTATACTCCCCCGTTTGATGGATCCTCCGGTGGGACAGTCTCTGGATAGAGGTTATGTCATTGAATCAGATAATAGGAACTATTTTCTATTCAAATGCACTCGATATCCGCAACCTCGCATTTCTCTCTTGTGTTCGATGCAAACTAATCTTTTTTCACTTTTCAATTATTTTTTAAATACGAAAACACTATCAAAACTTGTTTTTTTATTTTCAATTGAAAGCACACGATATCTGCACCATCAGCAACGAGGGGTCCAACCTATATCGTGTTTGGCCGCATGTGTATCGGGAATATATAACAAAGAGTGCCTCCAAAAACATACACACAATATATCCCACCAAATGTTCGGGGGTCTTCAAATATCCTTAAAGTAAAGGTAAAGTCGATTGTGTAGACATTTGCAGTCACACTTTCGCAAGGTGTTTTTAATTTTTTTTTTTGATTTTACGAAAATGACATGATAGATTTTCCGTTGATGGCACCAGATGTGAAAACAATTGAATATTTTACACATCTGCGGATCGCTTGCAAAACAAGGATTTTGTGCTATATTTCGACATGTTCTTCTTCCACTTCTTGTACCGATACCGCAAATTCTTACACCGTGCTCTAGTAGCCGTACCTGTTCGGAGCCTTTTGAGTTTTATGTACGTGTCGTTCAGAGGGTTTCATTGAAATGTTGGATTGACCTTTGAATCGGTTCAATATCCCACTGGGCAGGCAATGTCTCGTTTCCTACCGGTACCATCACTTTGCTTGCTCATATGATGCTCTCTAAGCATCTTGTTCGCATTGGATACGGTTCATTGTGCGATTCTGAGCTACTACCGATCAATTGCCACCCACTTACTAAAGTGTTATAAGGGCTAAGGCGCTGACTTTATCAGTCATTTACCAAATGATCGAACTTAGTATTTCAGAGTTAGTAAAAAAAGGCTGGCTAGCAGTACTTTGATTTTGCAATACATACTACGATTTACGCACGGCGAGCGTTCCATTTGAGGAAATTTATTCTGAACCATATTCTAAATGATGGCTCCCCTCAATTTCATGCAGTATAAGAAGATTTGTTATTCTAACGTTCCACCCAATACGTGAAATGATTTCCATTTTTATCCACTTCATTTCGCCACGACACAACCTTCCACGACACTGCAATCTCATCAGTCCAATTTGTCGCCCCAGATTCGAAGTACTTCTCTACTGCCACAAGTTATGCAAAATGCATGTTCTCTGAAGTACCTCCACTCGCAGTGACCTTTCCACTTCAGTTTATTCCAACATACCGACTACTCTACTTCCTATCCGCAAAACATTTGACCGTGATACTGAATCACGTGTGACACATTTGCACGGTGTGCATCAGAGGGCCCCGTGAAGTGACACGGTGCCCCATTGAATTAAATCAGAAAACGGGGCAGGTCCAGAGTAGGTCGGGAAAAAGCAATGCGGGGGCGATTTTTCGGGGTGGCTGAACAACCAAAACGGTAGACACAAATTTATTTATACGTTTCCTGCCACTTAGCTTCAAATACACAAAAGTCAAGGCTTTCGAAAATGGGAACGACGACGAAAAGCTTCGTTTTTCGTTGAAGCGATGTTGATAGATAGGTAGGTTTCTGCATAAGCTCGAAACAATATTTCACCGTAACCTAGTGTACTTGTTGTAAATTATGCCACCATTTATAATCAGTTTTGTTTTACCTTCTGTCAAGCTATGCTTCCTTAGATTTGGTTCGGTTACGTTCGACGTTCAGGACTTCCGCTGATGGTTTAGCACTTTAGCACAGTTTTGGTCAATCTATGCACGCGGATGTGTGGTTTTAAAAGTGCTTTGAGACTCGAAAATTTATTATCGTCAAGCAAGTTTCAACGTTGTAACAGCTCCGCAAGCGGAAGTGATGTCCGGGGAGCTAGCGGATAATATAAATGAATGAGAAAAGTTTTCCAAATCCATATGGTACTAGGGGTGCGCTGATTTTTTTTTTGCTTATTTCATTGAAATTTTTCAAGCTTGCTCCAATATTTAATATATTTGACTTCTTACAAATAGATAGATTCAAGCTATACTAGAGCAGAGAGTATAGGGAAAAAGACGAATAATGTAAAGCCAAAAATACCTTATTAAGTAGACCAATTGAGCAAAGTAAACAAACGGGACTCATAAGTACTGAATATTCATCGAAAGAGAAACTTCAAATTTTTGGTAGAATGGTAGATGCAAAGCGCATTCAAGGGTATATTAAATATAATAAATTTTATTATCAAAAAATAATAGTTTACGAATTATTTCATCTTGCCATAATGTTAGTGTTAAAATCACAATAAAAAGAGTGTTGCCGTTTTGACTGATGTTCACTATTCGTCTCTCTCCCTCTACCCTGCCTTGTACACAGCACAACTGGGATCGTGCATATAGAGTTAGACATTTTTCTAATTCGAAAATCAGTGGCGAGTGATCCCAAACTTAAAACCTCTATTATAGCAAAAGCGTTTTACTATCCACAAAAAGAAACCTAGAGAAAAGCATGCCAAATTACATGTTCAATACTTCGCTTACAAAATTGATTCATGTCAAATCCGGTGGGTTTTCGTGAGTTACCAAACCTTGTGCTGCTCTCCCTTCCAGGGCCGACGGAACACTTTTTTCCCGAGTGGATAGTATGATTCGGAGTGACGAAAGTTCAGGCATGGCGTATTAAAATAGTTGGTGACTATTTAGAAACGAGCTATATGGCCGACGGCATAGCGAAAATGTTTTTGTTGATTACTGATACTTCAAATGTTCCACAGCTAAGTATCAATAACTCCATTCTTTTAAATTTCGTTCCGTTAATTTTCCGTTACTTTCGATAAACCACTGTTTTCGCGGATGCTGAAGCCCTCATGATAGTGTTGGCTAATAGGAAGTTATCACTAACGACCGACATCCCATCAGGCTCAATGGAGGTCGATTTGAATATTGCTTCAGCGGCAAAAATAATGGCGATAAGTCTCCTTTCTGATGCAAATTATATCCATCTATAACAACCGGACTCTGAATGGTCTACTTTCAATCCAAAGATAAGCCATTTAACATAATCGATATAAGCATCATCTAACGAACACTTGGTCGTGTTCGAAGAAGTATCTTGCCAACGTACCCGCCCAAGAGGTAGAGATTAATGGTGTAATCTTCGACAGAGGTCTTAATTGCGAAGTATGGTTTTGGCTCCTACAAGAACCCTTTGCTTCAGTCAATGAAAATCCTGGCTTACAAGCAATTGCGTTCAGCAAAAAGCGAGGACTATAAGAAACTACTTATTTTGCATCCTCATATCATTCATTCATACCTGTTCGCCTTTTAGTGCCACGCCACCGACCACGACTGATTTCCACCCTCCCTGGTTCACTAAAGAGCGAGTGTCTGACCATCCCATTGTGGGAACATCTACAAATGTGCCTATAAATTTTCGAAAGAGGAAAATCATTTTCTCTCCTAAGCTTCCTCGTAAAGGTCTGAAAGTGTTCATAGAAGGGTGCTGTTACAAAACCTGTAAGTAGCTGTTTGCCCACTACTCGGGTTCTTGTTTGCCTGGCGGTCCCTTCTTGTCAGGGCGGCCTGGGTGCTTTTAGCAGAATTTCTGATTTCCGTAAACAAACAACAAAAGTGAACAAATAACAAAATTAATTTTTACCGTTTTTATTTTCCACAATCGCTCTCCTCCGCTGACTGTAGAGCTGCTGCTGCTACTGGCTGGTTCCCTCTGCCGGGTCAACAACGGCCGCGTATTCGATTGGTTTCCGTTGGCTGCTCCGGCAGCGGTCCTTGTCCTTTAGCTAGGGAGGTGAGCTTTGCTCCTTTATTGGAACCTCCCTAGCGACGGTGGTGACGAATCACTGGATAATTTACTCCCCGCAAAATATCCCAAAAGACACCGCAGTGTTCTTCCCAGACAAGGCCGTTGTCCCACATGCATCCCACTCCTTGGCTTTTAGCTGTAGAGGAGAGAAAGGCTCGTTCGGCTTATCCTCTACAGCGAGATCGGTGGGCCCTTAGTATCCTTTGCGATTAGCCGGGGAAGTGAAAACTCATTTACAATTAGCATCCCCCAACGGCGATCCTGCACCACTAAAACTATTGACTGAACCACGGGCCAGCACTTTCGACGGGAATCTTTTCCGTCACACACGCGCACTTCACTCACAATCTATTGTTACGGTAGACTTTTCCGAAAATAATCGACGTCTGTCTTTCCAACTTCTATCCAACTCGATGGCTGCCTTCCACCTCGACCGAAAACAGACATCAACACCAAAAAAAACCGTACCGCCGTATAGCTGTCATCACCTATGCGTAGCATAGCCAGTACGGGAATGTAGTCTAGGTTGGGACGGGTTTGTTTAGAGGCTGATATCTTGTTTCCATGACAATATTTTTTAGCTTGTAGTATACTATTTTGTAGATATATTATGTGGCTTAATGTCTGTGAAAGGAAGATGTTTACTTGCAATTTTAAATAGGACTCAGGATCAATTTTCTACATGACGGCAAAATGGCCAAAAAAAAGGGTCGCATAGGTTGGGACACCTCAAACAATTTAAACAATTAAAGGCAATTTAAACTTTAATGCACTATATTTCATTTTTTGGTTAATATTTATTTGTTAATTGGTATTTTAGAATAAGAATAAGTAACTGAAAGACTTATTAACTTCCATTTGACAAAGTTAATCGACTCACAGTTTTTACATGTAAAACTTGTACGCAATCTTGTACGCATGTGTGATTGTATGGTGTCCCAACCTATACCACACGCTTGTCCTAACCAACTTTTCGAAGAAAAAAAATTAAAGGATTATGTACAAGACACGACCGCAGTTACATTGAAAATGGAGCATTATTAACCCTTGAAGGCGAAATAAATTTTTTCCATTATATATTCGTCCTAATAAGCACAGTTTGCTAATAACTATGTTTTGGGATACGGTATGAGAATCTTTTGAAACAATTCGAACCTTGTCACGCCGGCGATTCGTTTCTGCTGCATACACACAGACGAACATTCCTCTTTCGCAGCTCATGTCAAATGAGCACTTTGTAACACAAGGTTATCTCTTTTATTAACTTTTTGGTGCATACGGAAGACCATCCTTTTGTGCGACAAATAAAAATATTTTCGTCATTCTTTTTGGTGTGGCTTTCGCTTAGAGGCAGGGTTGCCACATTCACTGATTTCCTTAAAGGTTTGGAGAAACTATCGGGTTGGTAGATTATTTTGAAGAATATTTGCATATATTATGATTCACTGGTAAAGGTACAGAATTAACAAGCACAAACTTAATACAAGTTAATAAAAGGAATTATCTGATTGAATTCATTTCTCCATTATGTATTCGTCCTAAAAAGACGGTTTGCTAATAACTATATTTTGGGATACGTGACGAGAATCCTATGGACCGATTTGAACCTTGCCTGCACGGTTAATACGCACGGCATAAACCAGCAATTCGCCATCTCGCTACTGTTCTGCCATCGTTGTTTGAAGCTGCGAACAAAATCCTTCCAGCGCACAGACAAACGTCCTCCTTCCGTAGCTCGTGATCAAATGAAATATCTAACAGCTATCCTAGAAGCAACAATAGCGATAATCCAACTGGTTCTGCCAGCAGAGCAGGCATTGCAATGAAGGAATTCTTTCAAAAACATTCCTTTTATATCAAGCGATGAATTGTATAGGACGCTTATCTTGAGATGAGATCCGTGTTAGGGAAAATCTTGCGTAAATTTGTGAAAATTGCATATGTTTTCCCTATTTATTGCATATTTACGGTTTTTCAATAGTGTGCTAATAAAATACACAGATAAATTTGATAACAATTTTTACTGGCAATTTTCTGAATCGATTGGTGTTCGAATCATGAAAATCCATCAATAATTAACAAAACGCAAGCGGAAACTTTGTCTGTTTTCTTACATTTTACCAATGTTTTCAAAATAATACGGATTTTTAAATAGCGTACAGTTGAAACACAGAGAACAGACATATAAGCTAGAACAAACTTTCCCGAAAAACCTGTGTAAACATTTAAATGAACATACGTTGAAGATCACCATCGCATACAGGTTCGTATGCGTGAGTCATCATTGTATCCAAGTTTGCATACAAGTTCCGTATAGCGATAGCTGGCCGATCGAAGCGCCGACCAGTGGCAAGTTGCTACTTGCTGTTGTCATTTCAAAGGGGCAGTTTAATTTCTTATACAAGTTGAAAACTTTACTTGTATGTCAGTTCTCAGTGGTTGAAATACCAATTTATAATTGCAACCAATTTCTAAGTTAGACTTCTGTGAATCTATTAGTATTTTAATGACGCAAATCCATCAAAAATTAACAGCGCTACAGTTGTTTAAAATTATGCCACATTTTCGTGACGCGGTACAAAGTCAGATTTTATTTTTACACCTAGCCCCAGCTCCATATAGTAGAGTAAAGCATTTTCAATGCTAAAAATCCAATGAAGCAAACGCAAAACCCTGATCGGTAATAACATTTTAGTTACTTCTTAACACTTTAAAATTACTTACGTTGAAATTTCGATGAAAAAGATTCAATTTAGGATAGCGCAAAAATCAGCACAACAAAAGATTTTTTGCTCGTTTTTTGACACTGCTTAGTGCAACTGTGACAATAATGAACTATAACTTCAACTTGGTATAAAAAGTGAGCCACGTTCGAGTCTAGTATGTGCTAAAAATAACAGATGACAACACTGCATAGGAACGAAAATATCGAGCTGTCCCAACCTATACAGCGTCCCAACCTATACGACAAGCCCTTACACTTATTTCAGCAATAGGAGAGCGGTGGCCTATCTAAGCCCTATGTTACTTATATACAAACGTTCAACAAAATTTACTACACCTATCTGGAGTAACAAAATCGTTCACGAACAAAAACATAAACAAAAATTTACGTGAAAAGTGAACGATTTTATGGAACAGTGGTGAGCGTTATGTTGCATAAACAATACACTCTACGGAGAGAGTACGCACATATAGGTATATTGTCACCCAGTGCTAAATTGTTACCCTGGTATCGGAAATCTAAGATACTAGCAGGAATTACCACACGGGACATCAAAAACCTAAAGTGTTCCTAAATTTTTCCCAAATTTTACGCAAAGCATTTTCATTGTGTAACCCCTCATTAACAACAGATGTATATCTTCCACAATTTTAACATTATTCGCCAAGGGACGAGAAAACACCATGGAGGAGCGCGTTTTTGGGGATCAAAATGTGCTATTCTTTCAATCGGATTAACCTTTGCTCGGTACCAGATATTGAAGTTGTTTCTTGTCAAGTTCGAATCAAAGGCAAAGATTTATTGGCTTTGTTTCCATATACATTGCACCTCTGTTGGTTCTAGGAGGTTTCAACTTCCATGGTATGCCATGGGATGTCTTCACAATGATAACCGATCTAGGTTACTGCATGATATTTGCAACAATTTCAACATAACCATCTTGAAAACGATAGAAATGACATGAATTCCTACTCCAACAGCGCGGCCAATTGATTGAAAGAGCTACACGTCCAGTATATCTGAAATCATCGAATAAAATCTAGAAAAGGCTCCAATGGAAGAGTACAAGGTTTTGGCTGGCTTGATCGTCGACACTGCGATTAAAGGTCAGACGAAACAAGTACCCGGCGCGAATAACCGTGGACGGCTTCCCATACCGCGGTAGGCAAACATTGATCAGAATTGTACGCGAAAAGGTCCTTTTCAGGACTTTTTGAACGTCGGATCTCCCGAATTTTTCCGAATAATACGTATATTCGGAAAAATTCGGGAGATCCGACGTTCAGAAACGCAGAAACGCAAGTTAACAACTTTATGAAAGCAGAAAAACGCGATTATTGGCACCGATTCGTCGACGAATTAACGAGAAAAACAATGTTTCGTCTGGTGGCTACGGCTCTACGTTGTATATTCGATTCAATTTTTGATCGGAATAAACGAAACCAAGAATCCGTATCAACACACCTTGCTTCAAGTGGATGGATGCAGGTCGTGACTTTATTCGGGTGATATCTGCGTTGAATGCACATCTCCGGCGTATTGGGGTCGTGGTGAGCGGTCTCTACTCTTGTGGTGACGGTTATCGCGTCATTAACGATGTTGTGTGGTCGTGCGCATAGTGTTCTAGCGCCAGATCTCCGTCAAATGAATTCCTTCGGCTCGTTTCAGTCCAGTTGGTTGATATGCTAACAGTTTCCTGGAAATTTTTGGGCCCAAAAGATTTCCCAGCAGATCCAAGGCAATTTTGTTCGTGATGCCCTGGTGATCTTCTGTTTGCCAAAAAATAGCAAGTTTAATTTCTTCTCTACCCTATCCTTGTTGCCCATCCGCTCTTTACTTTTCTTGTTACGGTCTCTGCTACTCTGATGTTGGAATCAATCCCTCTTGTGTATGTCTTTTGCCTTCTTTATAATATACCTAATAGTGTTTCTCCTTGTTTCAATTGTCAATCAAATAATAGTTCTTGTTAAAAAATTACAAATTGTATATTTAATTTTTAATTCTTACAGTATACTTTAGTCTGAATAAAACTGCATTATTATTGTTTGTATATCGATCTGAATTCCTTGGTTTAAGATGTAGATGTGTCAAAATGTTCCCTTAACATTAATATAAAAACATCAAATCCCCAATATAAAGAAAATAAATTTGTACTTGGTAAATCTCAGATTTTTGTTTGTTTCAAACTTTCGAGTGGGTAATTGTCTCCTCGGTTATTTTCGAGTGGGTAGTACTACTCATACTACCCACGTAGTCCGCCGGCCCTGCTTATACTGAAAAGCTTGGAGTTTGGGTGCTGGGTTGCGTAGCGTTCCATCATCTTTGCATAAGGCATATTTATGCAAAGAAACCGCTATGCAATTATAAAGGACGAATTGCTAAGATAATGTCAGAGAGCAAAAAAACATAATCTGCGATTTCAAGCCTTTCGGTAAGTTCTCGAAAAGAAGTAAAATTAAGTTTCTTGTTTTTCGAATTTGGAGTGGCGCATGGAACGCAGATCGTTTGTAGACGGCAGTCTTCCCTAGAATTGCACCAAAATATAGTGTACGCGTACGGTCATGTTCCGGAAACAACCATAGTGTTGAAGTGCGGACCAAAGGGAAACTTCATGATTCGTCTTTTCCGCTTTTCCAAAAATCTTCTGAGGAATTAAAAGCAGAAACCGTGTTACTTGCATAATCCATGCAAAAAAATTGTTCAAAAATAGTCTAAGTCGTACCTTCAAAAGGACTGAATATTTTTAATAAAACTCCGAAATTATCCCTTTCCTAAAATTGTCTTTTGCATTGAATGTAACGTGGTTTTTTACGGATTTCGCTATCAACGCAATTTTTTTTGCATGGTTTTTTACACGGTACATATCCCCTGTGTAAAAAAAAACTTTAGTGTATATTTTTCGCTTTTCTGTGAATTTGCCTAGGTAGCCCAAATCAGAAAGCACCTCCTCAACCAAATTCTCTTTTTTGTTTCAAACTGAAACAATTCTTTTTCTTCGACGAAGAGTAAACTTTTTATCGCACCTTTCCAATGATATATAGAAATCAAAATGATTTTTATGAACAAAATAAAACAAAAACCGGCCCCCTAGCCTATATTTTAGATCAATATGGAGTGGAAGTTGGAGTTATTAGAATTGGAATGTTCAACTTCAACGAACAGGAGTGAAAATTCATTAGCAAGTAAACTGCATAAATTTTCAATCAAGCAGAAGGAAACTGGAAACTGGATCCTGTGTACACAAAGACTCCGTATGATTGGATTAAATTTTGCCTCTATATTAACACTAACCCCACCCATTCATGCATATCAGTAGGTCATTGCTTCATTTATAACAATATTGTCATGCTAGTGTACTATTCAGCGTCCCCGCATGCCATTTGGGGACGTTTTGCAACAACTCAACAAACAAATTAATCGAATTAGAATCGCTTGTTCGTTCGCCAATTTGATAAATTCAACACCGCGTCGGCTTGCTGCCTGCGTGTTTTTGCAGATCACTGTTTATCGTAGACAGCTGCTATTATCGCATCTGTTCGTTAATGGATATGTTCTGTGCATTTCAACCGGTTCGATGATTGTGCGTTAATTATCTCATACTAGCGGATGTTGCACGCTGAATTTACCGTGTGCTAAATTAATAGCATACGTGTTAAGTCGGACACGATTGAGTTCGAATAATTTCAAAAGCTTCAAGCTAAAGTTAATACGCCGGTAGCATTCGTTAGGAAATCATCTCTGCTTTTCAAATTTCACGGTTTAGTTTTGCCCCTTTTTGCCCGGAGAGGTTTAAAATCGACATTTTTAACCCTTAAATGCGCAATGTTGTTTTAAAACAACATCCTTAAAAATCGTCTACAAATTATCGCATTGACGTGGTATAGCTGTGAGACAATTTTCACAAAATTCTAAAAAGGTTTGCTAATATAGAGATACATGGGTGCTAGTCCAAAATAGCAACTGAATAAAACGTAAACAAACAAAGCTGTACCAATGGTACATACTACGAAATTTAATTCAATATTTGTGCAACTATTTACAAGTTACTAGTGCAAAACATAAGCAACTCCACTTCGAACAGCGGGCATAAATAATGTTTATCTTCTCACACTACCTAACCGGGAAAACTGTTGATATGCTCTTTCAAAACCACTTAAAAGTTTGTAAAGGGTTCTTTTTTTGGAATTTTAAAACTACAAATAAATAGCTGAGTTTTAAAAAGATGAGAGCTGCCTATACGTATGAAAAACTAAGAGGTTTTTTTTCGATTATTTACAATAATACAAATAATCGCCCGGAAATTAACTGACGTGCTTCATAACTTAATAATTCTATTGAAAACAGTATAACAGATTCCTGGTTCAAAGACAAAATATAAACTGTTTTTCTTATGTAAAAACGTGTTTAATCCACCTAACAGTGTGATGAGACATTTCTTATAACTCTTATCACTCTCTTCGGATAATATATCGTTTGAGAGCATTTAGAACTTGATGCTTCGCGATGTTTTTGATAACACATACTACATGGGATAGTGGCAGGACTCCGAGAATCGCTCAAATCAGCATAGGACAACATCAGTGCTAGAAATCTCAAACAAAATCAATGGGAAAGCGAAAAAATGGCCCATAAAATAGACATATAGACATACCAACGAATTATTGTTAATGCTCTGTTAATAAAATATCTATATTGTGGTGGGAAAACTGAATTTTCCTAAAGGGGTTATATTTTGTACTGAAAGAAAAAAAAAAACGATTTTTTTTAATCGAATTGAAGTTTATATTTTACTCAAATTTCCATCGCGACTGAGAACTAAGAAATCAACGCTTTTTCTTGAAAAGGGCGATACTAGCAGTGATACCATTCAAAGAAAATCAACAGTGAATATTTCCAGACTTGGTTTTATTTCCTATTTAAGAACTATTGTGTTTTTTGACATCCTAGCTTGCATGATTCAGTGATCGAAACACAAAGCTTCATAAAGTATTTGAAATTATTAAATTAAAATTTGTTTTTGCTATTGAAATTGACAAAATGATAGTATCGCCCCTTTGGCGATTGTTTACTTTGTCGGTCCCATCTATCAGCATTGAAGTATCGCCCTTACGTTTTTTTACAACAACTACCGTTTTACAACACCGATTTCGTCCGGGTTTTTTCAATAGAGATCATTGTTACTATTTACAGCTGGTATCAGTCTGATAATCCTAAAAAATACGAAAATAACAGTTTCGCCTCCAAACTGCTAGCAAAAAAAGTATCGCCCTGTTTGCTTGCATGGAGCGTGGAGGGCGAAACTTTAAATAAACAAACAAAAATACAGTTTCGCCCGTTGTATTTTTTGCTGTAGTTTAAGAAAGCAATATCGTAGAATCAAAATTTTTAGGTTAATTTGTTGCGTTTCAAAGCCCTCATTCGCATGTAAGAAAAAAGCCCTATGTTTACATTTGTAAGTATCGCCCTTTTCACAAAAAAAGCGTTGAAATGAAATCGCAGCTCCTGATATCACGCTATCTCTGAAGTACATGCGTGCATAGTTCCAAATTTTACTTCTACATCGACTTTTTCTAAAGGTGACTTCCCAGTAGTATTCTTGATTTGAATTATTATCGCTAATCCTAAAAACCTCACGAAAACGAACCGTTTGGGAAAATCATCATCATTACTGGAACTTTCATTTTCACGAAACTTTTCGATAACCTTCCGTCACTTGCGTTAATGCACTGGGTGCACAGTGCTCTAAAACTCTAGCGAAATCGTCTTAGGGCACCAGCGGGTCTGTAAAGAATACTAAAAATTTATTTCTATTCCATAATTTTCAGTTCAGCAATTCGAGAGTTCGTGCTCACCGCAAACCATGAAAAATAGACTACGTTGTGAAGCGATGATCACTATTTATTAAAAAATCACGGTTAAATAAAAAATAAAACTATAAAAAAAATTCAAATAGTTTATAATTTTCACAAACCTATTAGGAAAAATTGTGTAATAAGCTTTCCTAATATTGTGTAGGAAAAAAGCTGAAAATTTGAAATGAAATCTGAGGATTATGATTGATTACAGAACTCTGGAATTTTCTATTGGAATGTTTTCAGGCATGAATTTGATATTGATGCTATTTAATAATAGTCTTGATTTCACAGTTGTCTAATTTAGACAACTGTGAAATCAAGACCAATAGATCAGTTACATATCAGGACCCCATTCCGACAATTTATCAAAAGTCCTCATGATGTTTACAACAACAGGTTATCAATCTACGGATCAGATAATGTTATTGTAATATTGAATTAAATCAGTTTGCATCAATAAATTTTCAACTCCAATCCAATATTTTTTTTTGTGTGGAGGGGGGGGGTGTATGGTGTTAAAACCTTCTCTTGGCTACGCCGTTGCTTGGAGTTATTTATTTCGCTTTTCATTTTCCAAAAGGTTTCAGATCAATCCGATGGTCATAAGTTAGAAAAATTGCAGTCAGAAGGTTCGCACAAATGAACATTTTTGCACTGATAAGTTATCAAGTTCCTTCCAGACAACTTGGAAGTGTTCGGTGATTATTTCTAGCGGTTGTAGATAGAAAAATGAAATACAAAATTCGATTTATCGAAATAATGTTTGGCTTATTTCAATGGATTATTACTATATTGAACAATAAATAGGCGACGAAGAGTAATCCACAAACAACAAGCCATAACTTTTAAAGTATTCAAAATAGATATTTGAAGTCTTCAGTAAAGTTATTCGCAAAAGTAAGAGCTACAAATTTGCTGAAGGCATCATTTCGTTATAATCACTTCCAAGAAAATTTGTGAAAATATCTCACTCATAGGGGGATTAATCAGCAAAAGCACAATACCAAAAGAAAGAGCATATTACCTCTATTAAATTCTCCGAAGATACTATTGACCTAAAATAGGCCGTTTTGGCGTTAATAATAGATTACATGTTTTTGGTCATATTTCTGGCAATGGGAAATGATAGAAATCTTTCGTCCACATTTAATATTAAATATCTCTTTTGATAATAGTCCGATTTCAACAATCTATAGCTTGTTCGAAAGGTATTCGTTTAAGCTGTCTAAAAACATATAAATTGTTAATCTATATTGTCAATTTCGGCAGATAATTTAAAAAAACTGCCAAAAGCGCCATTTTTACGCATTCAAACATTCATATCTTAAAAACTAAACATCAGAATCAAAAACAAATTAATAGCGTTCATACTGTTTTTTAGTTCTTTCATTTAAAATTGGTTTGGATAAGATCGGTTCAGCCATTGCTGAGAAACACGAATGAGAATTTGTCCGTTACATACACACACACACACAGACACACACACACACACACACACAGACATTGTCCCAAATCGTCGAGCTGAGTCGATTGGTATATAAGACTCGGCCCTCCGGGCCTCGGAAAAAATCTTGAAAGTTTGAGCGAATTCTATACATTTCTTTTATAAGAAATGTAAAAAACTAAGTTTTAAGCGAAGCCACTGAAAAAATTCCCAAAAGCTCAATATCATCTCTTCATTAACACGAGAAAGCGATATTAATCCCAAGATAGCGAATCGCTGCAGCAATTAGTTTCAAATAAAAAATGCAAAATTAACGTGTCATAGATTCTCAAATTTTTTCCTAACTTGTTAGGTTAAACTCAAAGTCTGCGGATCTAGCCTCATGAAAAAGTGGCCGCACTGCCTGTTATCGCGACGGTGCACAGTGGCGGATTTCCCTAAAAACCTGGCCAAAATCGAAAATGGTTTTGATTGACCTGGTTTTTTGGGGCGCAGATTACGATTTTGATGTCAGATTTTCAAAATTCAAAATGTCGGATACAAAATGATCGACATTTGAATCGAAATATAAGTAAATTTTCACGGTTTCAATGGTTCCAGTGTATGCCAATAACGTTTATGATGAATCGAATTTTTAATGGTGTGTAGTTAAATGATTGGATTTGTTGATTTGCACGCATTAAGATGTCTGGGTGTCTAGATGATGTAGCTATTAAGAGAATTGATGTTATTAGTAATTTCAAACTTTATTTTATTTTGAAATATTATAAAACATAGTTACAAAACTTTTAAACTCTCTGTACGATTATTATTCAATTGCTGTCTGATGCACATATTTCTCAATGAACGAAAAATAGTATTTTTATATTTTTTTTTACATTTTAACGAAATTCAATTAGCTAGAGATTACTGGGTACGGAAAGTTATGAAAATTAGAGCCATAGTACTCAAGTGAGAGCAAGGATATTAAGCCTGTTCTAATGACCCTGCCACTTCTAGTTTTCCGATCTGTTTACTTCACATCCTTGCTCTCACTTGAGTACTATGGCTCTAATTTTCATAACTTTCCCTACCCAGTAATCTCTAGCTGTCGTTAAAATGTAAAAAAGAAAAATGTGACTAACATAGTCGAAATAAAAAAGGAAAAAAGTATTTTTATAAATTATAGAAAATATGTCGATTTTGCGACGAAATGCATGGAATGAAAATTGACAACAAGTTTGCATGCAAATTGCAGTAACTAAAAATGAATATGAAAAAATGCGAAAACGAGTGAGATTCACTAAGATTCATAGTTTTATTTAAATTGTTAGATCGAGAATTTATCCAAAGTTCAATATTACGATGAGGCCTCCATTTAAATTCATGCGTTATACTTGGTCAGAACATGCTTGTACTGCTTCCTGATATAGTTTGGAGCAACCACGTTTCGTTGTCATGCTTGCTGACATACTACGACTGACAACCTTCTCATAAACAAATTCGCCAAACTGGAGTGAACGCCAAATTTAGCGTTTTGGCCAAATCACGGCCGGAGATCCCAGCATTCTATTCCATATATTCCACCTCTAGATTTGTTTTGCTTTGCATGATCAAACGTCCAAGTTTAAAGCCAGTGTTTCCTGGTAACGTTTAAGCATAGTATTTGACATGGGAACCTTTGGTGATCACTTCTGTTGACCTCATTGGTTTTCAATATGAGCGACCAAAATATTTTCCTCTTTTGCGTTCCACTTTTGATAACTTTCGAACATGTTTATGAATCTCGATGTAATTTTTACCACTAAATACACAATTCATCCTGATCAAAATGCAGTATTGTGCGATTCGCTACAACAATCAGAGGTGCAGCAGTAATTAAAAGTTCGAGTCCAAATTTGTAGATGAAAATCCTATAATCTATCTCCGTTTGCACTTAATCAAAGATTACTCAAAAACGGGCACATTAGGGCAAGAATTCTATAATGTTCCAAATGGAGAATCATTCAAGGAACGCAAATTGCCTTGAAACATAGTGGACATACGTGGAAAAAAGTATATCAATAATTCAGCAAAAATGTGTGTTGAAACGGTCTGCTGGACATTTTCTATAAACAAACAAAATAATATCCTTTGACTTCAATACATATAAATAAAGTACATACCTTTATCATAACTTTCCATTATTCCAAATACGAAACTGGCACTTTTATCAAAACCCAGCTACACTTGAATAGTATTGATATTTCGAGCACTCGATAAAAATATGAACAAAACGCGATGGTTTCAACTGTTTGTATGTGTCAACACCTTAAATTTGTAAATTTTAGCGTTTCACTTAAAAAAGGCATGCGGCAGCATCATCTGAAGGACAATATATATGCTACACACCAAAAAATAATGAAATTTAAACGACATGTAAATCAATACGAATGTAAACATACAACGATTGAATCAAAAATTTGATTGAAAATTATGTTAAAATCAATTGGAGCATCAAACAGCATACAATTTTACACTTTCATTCGTGTAATATTACCTGTCATTCATTTTACAGCAGTATTCGAGTAAAAATACATTGGTTTTCCGTTTAACGAAACTATAATTTTCAATCCACGTGTAAAATTATAATAAAATTCGTTGAAGAAAGCACGACAAGTCGTGTGTATTTGTGGTGGAACTTAATTTTACATTTCTATTCATGCTCCAAATATGTGCATGAATATAAACTTAAAATTACAAAATATTTTTTTCTGTGTAGAACACAAAGTACTACCATGCAATTTTCGACTTTTGGCCAGGTTTTTAGACAAATCCGCCACTGTGCAGCGGCGCGGTCAGGAAACCGCAAACTTGGTTTTTCAAAACTGCATAAAGAATCAATTTCGGTCTTCTACTCACCAATCTCTTTCAAATGACACCCATATTGAATGTGCTTTTCACTGTTTTGTGTAAACCGGAAGCCGCCATCTTGGTTTTTAAAATGGTGTCAATCATTAATTTCCGTCTTCTACTGACCACCCCTTTCAGATGACACCCATACCGATGATGGCTTTCATCGTGTATCTTTGGCACCGGGGGCCACCATCTTGGTTTTCAAAATGGCGTAAATAACCACTTTACGGCTGTTGCTATCCACTCGCGCTACAACGACACCATCATCGATGGTGTTTTACACTTTTTTGTGATAACCGGAGGCCGTTATCGTGGTTTTCAAAATAGCGTGAAAAATTCTGTCCTCTATTATCCACCCTCTTTCGTATGACAGCCATAATGAAGATACTTTTCACTGTTTCGTGGTAATCGAAAATCGCCATCTTGGTTTCCAAAAAGGTCTCAATTATCAATTTTCGAATTTTTCTGACCACCCCCTTTAAAATAACACCCATATGGATTGTGATTTTCACTGTTTTGTGGTAACCGGAAGCCGCCATCTTGGTTTTCAAAATGGCGTCAATCATCAATTTCCGTCTTCTGCTGAACATCCCCTTTCAAATGACACCCATATTAATAATGGTTTTTAGTGTTTCTTTGGAACAGCAACCCGCCATTTTGGAAACCAAACAAACAATTTCCGGCTTTTGCTGACCTCTCACTTTACAATGACACCATTATTGATGGTGGTTTGCACTGGTTTGTGATAACCGGAAGCCGCCATCTTGGCTTTGAAAATGGCATCAAAAATCAATTTCTGTCTTCTATTGACTACCCCCTTTCGAATGACACCCATTTTGATGATACATTTCACTGTTTTGTGGTAACCGGAAACCGCCATCTTAGTTTTCAAAATGGCGTCAATCATCAATTTCCGTCTCCTGGTGAACATCCCCTTTCAAATGACATCCTTACTGATGATGGTTTTCATTGTTTCTTTGGAATCGGAAGCTACCATCTTGGTTTTCAAGAAAGCGTAAAAACCTATTTCTAGCTTTTGCTGACCACCCGCTCTATAACGACGCAATATTGCTGGTGTTTTTCACTGTTATGTGGAAACCGAAAGCCGCCATCTTGGTTTGCAAAATGGCTTCAATTATCAATTTTTGGCTTTTGCTGACCATCTCCTTTCAAACAACACCCATATTGGTTTTCACTGTTTCGTGCTTTCCGGAAGCCGCCATCTTGGTTTCCGAAATGGTGTCAATCATCAATCCCCCATCTCCTGCTGACCATTCCCTTGCAAATGACATACACATTGATGATGGTTTTCACTGTTTCTTCGGAACAGCAACCCGCCATTTTGGTTTCCGAAATTGCGCCAAAAAATCAATTTCCGGCTTTTGCTGACCACTTGCTTGACAATGACTCCATTATTGTTGATGGTTTGCACTGCTTTGATAACCGAAAGCTGCCATTAGTTTTGAAAATGGCGTCAAAAATCAATTTCTGTCTTAAATTGAACACCACCTTTCGAATGACATCCATATTGACGACACTTTTCACTGTTTTGTGGTAACCGGAAACCGCCATCTTAGTTTTCGAAATGGAGTCAATCATCAATTTCCGTCTCCTGCTGAACTTCCCCTTTCAAATGACTTCCATACTGATGATGGTTTTCACTGTTTTGTGGCAACCGGAAGCCGCTATCTTGGTTTTCAAAATGGCATCAAATGTCCATCCGTCCACAGCCGGTGACGGAATGGCCATAGGTTCAGAGAGCTGTAGAACCGTATGATTGAAAGAACTTCGCATTTTGTTTAAATTTATGAACCAAAAAGGATAGTATGATAGGAAAATGTATACATTTTCTTAGGTTCTCCGGGAACTAAGATTGGTCCAATTCATGTCTATTGTAAAGGATCGATGGGAAATAGTCATAGTAGCGCATTTCAAAAACACAATTAAATATATGTGATATTTTTTCGAAGCGGTATAAGACAAACTTCAACTCGAGTATTTCCATACACGGAAAAAAATTATTCCCAAAATCGTGAATAAAGTGCCATGAATTCTGGAACAATCACGTTTTTACGTTACGAAAACAGGACCATGAACAAAAATCATGGCTTTTATAATTATGTTCTATTTCCCTTCAGTGACGCCCGCATAACGCTTTCATTAGTGGAAATATTTTTTTTTTTGTTTCGTGAACTTCAGTCACGGTTTCCGCCAAAAACTAGTTCCCAACTTTATGAACATTAGTCATAAAACCAAAGGTTGACTCATGATTTTTTTTCATAGAGTTAGGAACATTAGTTCACAAAATCAAAATATTCTGGTTATTTCTTCGTGAACTATTTCACGAAATTTTTAATTTTATTCATGAATCCATTCAATCCTCGTGAACTAATTCATGATCCATATTAGTCACGATAGAGTATCCGTGCTCGTGAAATAGTTCACGACATCATGAAATATTATTCATGTATTCGTGAACCGGTTCATGATTCCTAACATATTAGTCGCTGGTTCATGATTCCTAATGTATTAGTTACGATCCAATATCCGTGCTCGTGAAATAGTTCACGAAATCATGAAATATTAATCATGTTTACGTGAATTGGTTCATGATTCCTAGTACATGATTTACGATCTATCTATTATCTGTTTGCGTGCTTGTGATATTTAGAAGATATCCCTAATTATTTACAATTCCATGCAACATGGTAATGAAATTTTTACGTGAACTCTTTCACAACATTTGTAGTATTATTCGTGGAATCATTTTTGTTCCATGCACTTTTCATGAAATACCCAGCTGCTAGCGATCAGTAATAGGTACGAGCATAAACTATATAAAGAACTATTAGAACGTTAAACATCGTTATTCATTGTGATGCCCGGACAGAAAACGAAAACTGCATTAGGAACCCCAAATAGTGTGCGTGATATAGTTCACAGAACCAGATATCGCGAACGAGTCTTATTTTAATGATCCAGTTCATATTGTTACGTTATTCCGAGTAAAAAAACCGTTAGTAACCAAAAAATAATAAATCACGACAATACGAAGAGAATTTGCAAATACCATGATAAAACTGCTGATATCGTAAACATTAGTTACATTACTTGTAAGTAAGCTCTAAAATAAAATATCATGATAATATGAGCAGAAATTACGAAAATCGTGACTAAGATCCTGACATCATGAACACAGATCACACAACTGGTGGCAAAAATATCTAAAATCGTGACCATGATCCTGCAATCATGAACATGAATTGCTCTATTCATGACTAAAATATCACGATAGCATGAACAGAAAATACAAAAATCGCGACTAAGATCCTGAAATCATGAACACAAATCAAGCAACTCATGACAAAAATATTTAAAATTGTGACAAAGATCCTGAAATCATGAACACGGATCACTCTACTCATGACTAAAATATCACGATAACGTGAATGGAAATCCCGAACATCGCGACTAAGATCTTGAAATCATGAACTTTAATCCCGCTAACGTCATGAGAATTCCCAAGAATCGCGAATAAGCTCTTGAAATCATGAACAACGTTTGACTGTCGACTGTGTATTCCCAAATGAACAAGAATCACAACAAAAACTAAACATGTCCAGGGAACAACAACAGTTACCCAACCAAACATTCTAATGTAACGCATTGTATATGTTCGGGGCGAACTGATTATTAGAAAACACAAATAGTTTCATGAATACGAGGTTTATTATTCATAATTTCATCTAAATTTCGAAATAGTGACCTTTTGTTCATGAATTTTTGAACGGATTTTTTTCAGTGTAGAGAGCCGCCTTGGGGAGATCTGATTTTTCCAGATTATTTGTGCTTTTCTTGGACTTTAATTTGTTTATCAAGTGGTTTGCCCGTTTTTACCCGTTTACAAGTTATCAGCATTGGAAAAAGGAGATATTTTTAATCAAAAAACACATACTAGCGATAGCAAGTTTCCGTCTTCGACAAATGAATGTAGTTTAACAGTCCAAACAATGTTCTAGATATAATGGAAAAAATCTAGAAGGAAACTTATGATGAAACAACTTTTTTAAGGGGTTTTTCACAAATAATGCCCTATATCTGAAAAATCTTAAAAGATAGAGTTGAAGTCTTCAGGTTAAATATGTATAACGAGATTCTCTACTACTTTGCTGAAGTAAATATTTGCCTATCTGAAATATTAAACAAAATAAATTTTATAACTTATCACTAGGGGGATTAATCATTAATCCGATAAGACAGAAAGAAGGGGAGTTCCATTCCAAGACACTCGAAGACACTACATTGATAAAGTTAACAGTTTTGATGTAATCTAAAAAACCCCTTTTTGTTCTTTGAAACCACTGTGCGTCGTTTTGTATTGTATTTGAGTAGACCTACTTGAACAGTTCATGAAATAATTGTTTGTTTTTTTTTGTAGCACCAATTATACGATAACGATAAAACCGTTCATTAAGCCCCGTCTTACTCTGCCGTCCCCTATTTTCGCGTTCAGTTAGTTCCACATCCCATTCAACGATAAAATCTACATGTCACGAAAGAGACATCCATCGAAATAATTGCGGAATCGCACCACACAGACTCATTTCCCAAGAAAAGAAACTTTTCGCAAAGTTTCCTGTTTCGTTGATCCAGCAATTAAAATACGCATAACGTGGCAAATCTGTTTCGAGCTCTTTTCTCCTCTGCCCTGTGTATACGCCAAAGATACAAATGTTTCTTGACACATTCTCTGGTATCTGCGAAGAACGATTGTGGAAAATAAGAGAGGAGGGGTTTTTTATGTAACAGAGAGGGCTGGGTTAAAAGAAACTTTTCAAAATGAGAAAAATATCACGGCGAACTTTACGTTAATGGAAAGGAACATTTTCCCAGCGCAAAAAAAAACACCGGAAACTAATTCAATTTAGCTTGCACTTTACCTCGTCCCATCAGTGAATTGAAATTATCTTGGAACTCTGGCTAATGGGTAACAGTGTTTTTCGAATGCGAAGTTTTCTAAGCGATTATCGTTTTTGCTCGAATGGTTTGCATATAGCAATGTGGAATAAGTAGCGTTGTGTTTCCATTTTAAAATATTTTTGGATTGAATTGTTCATAAATATTTTCAATCGTTCAACTGTTTGCAAAAAGTAGGTTTATTGATACTGCTATATGCAAAATTCATAAAATATAAATATAAATCGAAACCCCGGCCAAGAGCAGCCATCGGTTTGATACATTAAGAATTAACGACACTAACGATTCGTTCGGCATAAATAAAAATTGTCCATTTGTTGTGTTGATCGAATTGTTGGGAAAATCCTTCAATATTTGGCAGTCGACAAATGGATGATTATTTATAGAAACATGTCGGGTCATTGCGGTTAAATGTACCAGTTGGTGAGTGAGCATTTATCCAAACAAGTGAAAAATGAAAAGCTAACTATCCGCACTCTTTTCCATACCCAAATGGAATGATGCTTCATGTGTGAAATGTTTTTATTCATACGCATCGGAGCGCAAAATCCGTTATGGCCATCGACAGTCACATACGGCTCAGGGAACAAGTTTTATTTGTATGCGATCTTACTTGAACTGTGAAATGGCGAATTGTGTACCTGTACGGGGCACAAAAAACATACCCCGTTATGCAATACTCGACGTTTGTCGAGAGGCCGCGGTCACAATGGGACGCTGATGGTGGTGCGCGTTGGAATCGAAAACTGGGCTGGGAGGAAACAGTGACAAATTGAAAAATCATTCCCATCCGTTTTTCCATCCATTTGGGCGCCGATCGGGCCGACGAGAGGTGAACGCGCTAGGACACGAGAGGAAGGAAATATTTTCGGAGCCATATTTAGGGGCCAGAATGGGTGACTCGCTGGGCGGCCTTCCTGATATAATGTCCACCGTCGCTGATTGATGTTGAAGGAAGAATAGAGGTACACTATATATCAGCACGATGGAAATTCCATTTTATCTGATCGTTTCGGAACAGCATAATTAATTGAATTTTTATTTGATAGGTCTAGAAAAATACCAATTAATCCTTGATACGGTATTTGCTACTGGCTGATCAAAGCGGTTTACCCGGATTTTATTGATTATAAATAAAGTATGTGTATGTATCAGCTTATCAATTCTCATCTCAATTTTAATCCTATTAGTTCGGGTTGTCGAATACAGAAGTGAACAGATTCAGTTTCGCTATGTTCCGACCCAGCAATCCAAACTTTTGTGTTTGCCGGACTGGAGATCAGTCATTTGCTCGTAAGCACAAACTTTAATATTTTGGATTCAGTTGGATGATCTTTCTAGGGTCCGAAGAGAATCCTTTAACTCAGACATGGCTCCACAAAATTCGGTACACGTCCAGACAACATGCTCGATGTCACGATAACCATCGCCATAAACTTTTCGTGAGTCCAACCTGAAGAATTCCTTTGGAAACTAATGCCGTGTTTTTATCTAATTTATACTAATCGATAAATTTACGAGATTTGATCGTCATATCTATTCTTGGTCTTTCCCGCATTGTTGCCGGCCTTAAGTAAAATTTTCGATTTTAAAATACACATGCAATTTCTACTTCCTGAGAGAGAATTTTGACTTCGTTGTAAGGAACATAACTAGAACTATGACTTTGTGATAAAAGTTTCAAAATATGTTTTAATCCGCCAAGCGGTGCGATTGTTCCTTTCTTATTCATCCAAACTATGGTTCATGAACTGATTATGTTTAATATAATTATGGAAATGTCTATTACATTCTTATTACACATAGCACGTATCCCACAACTACCACGAAAGACGACGCTGACACACTTAAAACAAAAAAGTATAATATTTAATTAGCTTAATAAGTTTAAGTGAATTTAATGTTATCATCATGTGATGTTATTATTAAGTAATGTGGGAATGGGATTGGGAGGATGCATCAGAAATCCTTTATCTTATTTCCGTATGCGGGGTGGATAAAGGAAATGCGGGTATGAGGATGGTCCAAGAAGGGAGGGGATAGTTAAGGAGGGAGGTGTAAGGTGTAAGAAGTATCGTCGGAGGGAGATGCAACACCCAACTGCATATTATACCTTCCATGGGAGATTTGGTTTGAAAAAATCGGTTCAGTCATCACCGAACAACCGATGTGACTTTAATTGTGGAATATACCCGGAAGCAGGGACTTCCGGAATTGTCGATAGAGGATAATATATTCAAAGAATGTTTGATTGGTAATCAGCGATGTAGTCCTGCATATCGAAGTAATTTGGTAATCATTGCAATAGATTTTTGTCTCAAAGGTATTACAATTGCATCGGTTTATATGAGAAATTTCTGTGTGACCTTAATTATCTGTAACTCCGGAGCCAAATATCAGAACCGAATGAAATTCAATAGCAGTTAATGGGAGTATTATTTATTTATTTATTTATTTATTTATTTATTACATCTTCGATATATATCGTACAGATTACAATTAATGCTATTGCTAGTGTCAAGCGTTGCGATGTATGGCGCACATACTTGTACAGCATACTCCAAAGGGCTCCGGACCAGTGCGCAGTATAAAGATTTCAGTGCGTAGATATCCACAAAATCGACAACGTTCCGTTTTAGAAAACCCAATGTTGCAAAAGCCTTCGCCGTTATTGCAGTGATGTGGTCGGCGAAACGAAGTTTTCTGTCGAATAACACTCCCAGGTCACGGATAGAATCCACCCGCTCGATGACACAGGCTTGAAGAGTATATTCGCAACGCCTTATATTTGCCGAGCGTCCGAAACTTATCATCTTACATTTATCAATGTTGATCTGCATACCGTTCAGCAAACACCATTCCTCTATGTTGGCTATATCGTCTTGGAGCACAGCAGAATCGAGTGCTGAAGCAATTGAACGAAAAATTTTCAGGACAGGAGGGCTGGTAAATACATCTCGGAAGTGATCTGCAAAAAGGTTCGCCGACTCGGCAGCAGACTGTGAATTTTTGTCTCGAAGATATACGTTTTCTGGTACACCCATGGAACGTTTTCTGCTGTTTGATGGTCCTATGATGTAAATTTCGCTTTCGTTGTTTCCGGAGTACGTTGCGTAGGCGACCAAACTCAGCGTTCCACCACGGAAATTTATATTCTGCTTTTCTGCTAAAAAACGTTTTTTAGGAACATTACGGCGAAGAATCTCATATATGGCATCATAGAATGCCACAACTGCCTGATCTAAGTCATTTCCAACCAGCATCTCACGCAAATTGAGTGCACCAATGGCCATTGAGACTTCACCGAAGTTGTATCAAGTAAAGTCAAAGTTGAAGACGTCGTTAATTGTATCAAAAGCTTCACCGTCATCAGAACGCATATCAAATCTTAAAACGAAGGGTTTATGGTGAGGGTCAACCTTCAGTATAGATGTGGGAGGCTCAACCAGTTCGAACACGTCCGTGTCATTGACGAAAGCTAAATCGAGGGTCCGTCCATTCACGTTGCTAACAGAGCAGATTTGATACAAGCCACCAGCGACCAAAGTTTCTGTGATGGCCGTCTCTTGTTCCGTGGTTGCATTTTCAGGAAGGTAGCACTTATAATCGTCATCAAAAATCCACCGAAGATTAGGAAGATTATAATCACCTACAACAAGTACATTGTCGCGCCTATTACATTTGTCCAGGATGCTTTGGACTGCAGCAGAGTGAGCATTGTACAAGTCAGGATCACTGTTCGGCCTTAGATAATTGTAACAAATATATAACGATCGACCTGGCAGGGAAACGCGTACGACAACTTGCTCCAAACATTCACATCCAGACATTTTAGTATAGTCCTAGTTAGATGTTTCTTTATCGCTATGAGAACACCACCTCCGCGACGTAGATGACTGGTAGAAGAGTTGCGATCGCATCGGTAGATTGCGTAGTTCGTCGTTAGCTCGGTGTTTAATATATCATCCCAGGTAACCAGGTTTCGGTGAGAACGATAATGTCGTAGTCGCAGGATGTGAGCGCAAGCAAGAAAGCTTGTTGTTGTTTTTGTTCTCATTCCGCGAACGTTCTGGTAGTAGACGGACAGGAAATCAGATGTGGTACGCAACGGCATGCTATGAACCAAGAGGTTTTCAGAAAGCGAACTGTTATGTAAAGCAAAATACTCGCCTGAGAAGGGAGTTCAGAAGACCCCCTCACGACCTCCGACCCCAGGATCGGGACGACTAAGCGGGTCGCTGGCTGGTAGCGCGAGTGCATCGGAGAGCTCGGGGGCTTCCGTAGTACTGTATAACGGGCGTCCCGGAGATAGCAGCGCAGCGTAAGTTTGTAGATGTGGTCTTGGCGATGGCAAGGAAATTATGCTACGTTCAAGTAACAGTAAATTCCACGAGCGTGTTGTACCCGATGGCACGCTAGAAGCCGAGCGGTTTTCAGAAAGCGAACTGTCATATAAAGCAAAACACTCGCCTGAGAAGGGAGTTCGGAAACCCCCTCACGACCTTCAAACGCAGGGCCGGGACGACTAAGCGGGTCGCTTGCTGGTAGCGTGACTGCGTCGGAGCGCTCGGGAGCTTCCGTAGTACTGTATAACGGGGGTCCGGGTGATGGCAGCGACAAACAAAGCGCGCCTTCATTTAGTTGGTTCAAATCGTTAGAGAGCACGACCGGGTCAGGAGGGTGACATTCCAGTCGACTACTGTGCAGATAATCTTCGGTGACGGCGTCTAAACTGTTGTGTTCAGCAGCAATCTATAGTGAGACGGGTTCTGAGCGAGCAGAAGCGATGCGATCTACCTTTCCACTTAGACATTGAAGTTGTTTGCCAGGCAGGTTTGCAATGATGGTAGAATCAAACGAATTGTGTTTGTCGACAGACTGAAATTGAGATTTGTTTTGAGGGTGTGCAGAATCTATAATTGCTTCGGAAGGACATTATATCATTCTATATCTAGTTCGTAAAAATCTGTCAAGAATTCGCTGAGAAATAAGTGTGATATTAGTTTAGGAACTTTGCGAGATCCCTTGGGGTATCAAGAACCATCATTAGGGCATTGCACAAAAAAAATTTTTTTTTGTATTTTCAAAGGCCCCACTCTCATATTGTGACAAATGTCAAAGTAAGCTCAGATGCGAAATTTCACACCATTTAGACAATTCTAAACCCCCGCCCACTTCGATTCAAATTTTTGAACTTGGTGCTATGGGAAAATATGGAGGAAAAATATATTAAATACTAAAACTTCTAACTCAGAAAATTGCAATTCATACCTCATTTTAAAGAAAATAACCATAGTATTTGAAAGGAGATATTTCTCTTTCTCGAAAAATACGGGAAAGTGGAGTACTGGGTCAGTTTGTCCCCAAAATCTCCTATTTTTAATATTTTTTTGTTCCGTGATGTAAATCATATATATTTTGCAATTTTTCTAATTTTTTTTACAAATCTCAGAAATCGAACGGAATCTTTTTGACCTTTGTCCGAATACGAGAAGGTGAGGTTATATGGCTTTTTGTCATTCATATTAAATTTTATCATTTTCTCGTGCATATTCTCAGCAACATAATAAAAATAGATTCGGAAATCCGGATCCGGAAAAATTCATAAACATCAAATTTTCTGAATTTGGTCTCGATTTTACATTTTTATCATTAAATCACACATAATAACTCAATTTAACAATAAATTGTTATTTAATTTACTACTTTTAGTGTAAAACACTCGTAGCGATCACATGAAAAAAGTTTCATTCCTGGAAAAATAGGGGAAGTTGAGGTATTACGACATTTATTGAAAAAATGTAATATGCACAGTTAATGACAAAAAGTCTCGATAAACATATGATTACGGCTTAAAAGCCAACTGTCAAAATTCTCTTTGAAAGGAAATTCCGGACAAACCTTTACTTACAGATGTTGGTAGTAAACAAAAGAGAAAAGTTTTCTCTTTCATTAACTGCTGTGAACTGTGTGCGACCAGTAACAGTTTGCCCGGAATTTCCTTTCAAAGAGAATTTTGACAGTTGGCTTTTAAGCCGTAATCATATGTTTATCGAGAAGTTTGATGTTTCTGAATTTTACTGGTAAGGAATCTATTTTTGTTTTATTCCTAAGAATCTTCCACGCTCAACCAGATATTTTTTATGAAAATTGATTGCATAATAATAGAGTTATATGTACGATAAAATGATAAAATCTAATATGAATGACAAAAGGCCCTATAACCCCTACTTCTCGTATTAGGACAAAGGTCAAAAATATTCCGTTCGATTTCTGAGATTTTTTACATTAGAAAAACTTAAAAATATGTATGATTTGCATCAGGGAGCAGAAAAATTATCAAAATTATTAAAAATAGGAGATATTGTGGACTAACTGACCCAGTACCCCACTTTTCCTTTAAAATAAGGTATGAATTGTAATTTTCTGAATACCACTTCAAAAGTTATAGCATTTAATATGTTTTTATGAAAGGTTATGCAATCACTCTAAAAATCGCCAACTTAATCCCGATTTTTTTTACTTTTTTAAGCGTAGGTAGGAGTATCCAGTGAGGGGTTGCTACTTTAAAATTGAAACTAGTTTAAAATTTCTTAACAAGTTGAAAATTTTCGGCAGGGTCCGAACCCCCCGGATCCTCTTCCTTGATCCGCCGCTGGTTTTAAGCGATGTTTTAGTGTCGAGACATAGCATCTCAAGATTGTGGCTGTCGGTCCATTGTATGTATGTGCAAATCGTACTGAATATGTAATATACATTTCCACCGTTGTATTGAACATAACCAGCCATGGAATCGTAGTTTGGACAAATGAGAAAGGCACAATAGTACCAAGTTCAAAAATTTCAATCAAAGTGGGCGGAGGTCTAGAAATGTCCAAATAATGTGAAATTTGGCATCTGAGCTTATTTTGACATTTGTCACAATATAAGAGGGGGGGGGGCTTTGAGAACTCAAAAACATTTTTTTTGCTATGCCCCAAGCATCATAGATGGCCAAAGCTGCCTTGAAAAGGCGAAACAGTAATGATTCGCAACACGTGAATTTGTTATCATTTGGTCGATGTTAAGTCAGACCGGACTAAGTCGCAAAACATCGAAAAATGAGTTAATCATTGCGCTGGTTAAAGAATTTCTTCAGCTATATTCGACTTTTGCCAGATTTGAAATATGAAACATCAAACTAGAATTATGGTACAAATTATTTTCCAATTATAACGTAAAGGATGCTGCGATGTAAACTTTAAACTCGTTTTTCTCGAAATCAATACATTGTCACTTAATCCGGTCTGACCTAACACCGACCATTTGAAATTTGCGCTCCTGTCACAATAAATCTCATACAAACTGCATGTCACTTCTGAGTGCCCTCTTTGGTTTATCTTCCTTGAGTTCAGTTTGATTATTCGGTTCGGCGTTAAGGTTCGGAATGAAAGCGCTTAGGCTGGGCGGCGGGAGAGCTTCCCCAGCCCCCAATCTGAGCATGTTGGTAGGCCCGCTGAACGATGGTGGTGGGTGAGTTAACAATTTGTTAGGGTTATAGAGGAGCCACGGAAGAGCCTCCCCAGCACTCGGTCCGGATGTGGCGGAGGGCGCACTGGGCGATGATGCTAACTGGGCTGACGGATTGTGAGCGTCCAATAGGCGCAGGAGAAACTCCCCGGCACCCGGTACGGGTATGGCAACGGGCCCGCTGAACAGTAGTGGTAGGTGAATGGTGTGGGTTCAGCCCGTTCGCGGTCTGCCTTAGATGGATTCGAGAAGGTTGGCATCTTTCAAGAAAGCAAGTAGGGCCTCTTCGTGCACTGGGTCGTTTGCTAGTGTATCCCGAATCGAGGATGGTAGCTTGTGGTGTCGTCGCAAGTTTTCGAACTCCCTGCAGTTTATGAGTAAGTGCTTCACCATGAGTCTTGTGTTACAAATCGTGCATACTGGTTGGTCGACGCGGATGATGGTGTGAGTATGGATAATCCTCGTGTGACCCACGCAGAACGCACTCTTTGTTCTATTCGATATTCGCGGTCTGTCCACTTTCCGAGGTCTCCCTTTACCTTCTGAGCGTAGCTTCGAAGGTTCCTCCAGTGAGTGATGAAGTGCTCAAAGGTCTTAAATTCCCTAACGATGTCTGACGACGGGACCTCATTAGAAAATAGAGCGAGAAAGTGGCGCCCGAGTGCGGCCAAGTAGTGGGCATCCTCGTTACTGAAGATTACGCTATGCGGGTCACAGGATTGCTTTATGGCTTGGACGTAGGCATGCCTGGACTCACTTGATTCTAGCGCTTTGATGACCGACAGGGAAACGGAGAAAATCACTGTCGGGGTGTCCTCAGGTTTGTTGGTAATGGCAATGGCAATAGCGGTGGCTACCTCGAAGAACACTGAGCACACGGAGGCAAGACGACGGATGAAGCCCGCTCCAATTCCGCTCACAACCGCGCCCACTTCCTCACCAAGTTTCGAGCCATCGATGTAGAGGTGCAGATGATTTGAGTATTTGTTTTCGACTATCCAGAGGAATTTGGCTCAGACAGCGCAGGAAAGATCGCCTGCTCTGTTGGATACAGCCAGACTGATGTCTAAGTTTGGGCTACGGTCGTGCCAGGCGCGGTTGTTAACGCGATGAAGCGGTGCGACTGGGAGAAGATGGACATCGGCAAGCGTGATATGTATGCTCATGGCTGTCTGTAGCAGATGGCATTCATTGCCAGATGTTTTCCTCAAGAAACCCCGTAGCACATCTTAGAACGATTACCGATCAGACTGCTCCGTGCGGTGCGAGGATATCGACTAGACCCTCCAACTTACGACTGGCTATCTCAAGGCCGTTGGACGGACGACTGTGGATGAGGGCCGGTTTGATATTGAGTGTGGTTCGTCTATTCAACCTCGGGTGTCGCGAGCAGATGGTGCGGACAAGTCGTTTGCTGCTTTCGCAGCCCTACTGTGCAGAAGGAAAGTCATCTTCCGGTCGACAGTCACACCAAGGATGATTGTCTATTTCCGGAATGACATTACTGTTTGAGCAAGTTTGATTGGCCGGTCGTGGTTGGAGTTGCAACATTGTGAAATGGCGCTTTTTGGGGCTGAAATGCTGAAACCGACAGAGTTGGCCCACCGGCCAACGGCATTTACTTCAGCCAACAGCTTCAGCATAGTGCGACCGGCATCTTTTTTCCGATAGCGACATGAATTACGATCTTGGCGTAAATAAACACGAATATGCCATTCGGGAGCGTGGCAAACAGTGAGTTCATGCTGACCAAAAAGAGTGTGAATGCCAGCACCGAGTCATGGGTGACTCCGGTTGCCTCCAAAAATAGGTCTTTTTTTCAATGGAGAATGGAATTTACGCACTAACCCAGCACACGTACATTAGTAGATGCCAAGCTACCACACGGGGTGTACTGGAGTGTCGGGCTCTCACGGTGACTCTATGACTAGGTAATACCGACTAAACTCCATTGGGCATCGCCATTTTTCCCCCCAGGGACTACCTCTCGGTATTACTTCTAGAGGGATGGCTGTACTTGATGTACTCACTCACTCTCGCTCACGCGTTCATGAATCCTGTATGAGGCTTACTTGGGTGCTCGCTCTGTCACACCCTGATTCACTCCCAAACACTCCACATGAGGCTTACTTTTGTGCTCCTCTCTATCACGCCATGCGAGGCTTACTTTTGTGCTCACCTCTAACATACCGTGTGAGGCTGACTTGGATGCTCACCCTTCACTCCTCTGCCACGCCACGAGGTATCAATAGCTAAGTCCCAACATACTACGCTACGACCCTCCCATCTTGGCATGAGGTAGTCCACTTATACACTATACACTCGCTCTTCTGCCTTGATTCGGGGTGGCTGGGTTTACCCCTTACTCGGTTGCCAGTCGTTGCGCCAAACCTGCCTCAGAATGAACAGACCATTCACTCACTTTTTTTTGCGCTCGGCCTTTTCCACTCCAACTAACCAATCACTAGTTAGTTGTGCCCGTCGTCTGTTGCTCGGTGCGCCAGATTCCCTGTAGTTTGCAGGCAATCTGTGTGGTTGCAGTCGAGACTGCTTTCCACTTCTCCACCGCTTGACACATCCGCTGAATAAAGGTATCAGGTGTTGTGTCCCAGCCGCAGACGTCAAGCTCTTCTTTCGACGTCGAACCGAGGACATACGAACAGTATGTGTTCGGCAGTTTCATCTACACCTGGGCAATCAGGGCAGGCGGGAACCTCCGCGGTATCAGGCGGTGGGTCAACCTACCTTTCGAGGAGTTATCCCACTCACGCTGCCATCTGGCGACCGAAGCCACCCTGATGCGCTCCCGGGCTCCTCTATTTCCACGTAGCTCAAAGCACTCCTCATCTTCGGATCACCAGCCCGACTGGCATCATACTCGCTATCACGCAGGATGCATCGTGTAATACCGTGCGGTAAGCAGATATCACTCTGAGGCACATCACGCGGTAGGTGCCCTACAGTTTCTGTAGGTAACTGGTTACCCTCGGTGCTCTTGACCATGACGGGCCGCCGTACCTGAGGATAGATACGGCAACGCCTGCCAGTAGCCTACGTCTACTGGCGCACATTCCTCCACCGTGTTGATCGCGTATTCTGCGATTAGTTCTACCTCAGGGATTGACTTCCCATAGACCTCCAAGGTTACGTCGTCGGCCAAGCCGACAATCTTGACCCCCAAGAGGGAACTTCCGTATCAGAACCCCGTCATACATGAGGTTCCATAACACCGGGCCTAGGATCGAGCCCTGCGGGACTCCGGCGCACAGCGGCACGACTTAGAACAAAAGGTGGACTAAAGTCCAAACTTTTCCCTGTCGGTTCATATACGACGTTTTTATGTAATTTTGGTACGCTGAATTCGCTTTCGATATTAAAACATTTCAAAAATGAACATTTACTATTCATTAGGGTGTCTCAAAAATTTTTTTTTCTAAATCGTTCTTAAAATTTGTGTAGGTTAATGCTAAATGTGCTGAAATGTGCTAAATCGTTTTTGATATAAACATTTGCAAAAAAAATTCATTATACATTAGGGTGGCTCAAAAATAATTATTTTGTTGCGAAGGTTCAAAAATTTTTTAAAGACATTTTTGTGCGCTGAATTCCTATGTTGGTTGTAGAAAATAGAAATTAACTTTACTACTTATTAGAGTGGCTCAAAAGTAAATATTTTGTCTTTTATAAAGATTTCTTTCAATTGTGATTTTGGAATTTATTTTCCGTATTGAAACGAATTGATTCTCAATATGTGGCTTTAGAAATGACTATATTATTTTTAAGGATCAAATAAGATGTGATCGATTAATTTTGGAACCTTTAATTCATTAGTGGGTTGCTTGGTATGAAAACTACATTTTTTTTCCTTTTTAAAAACAAACATTTTGAGCGTCTTAGTGGAATATTGATTTACATTCACTAATCAACAAGATGGTTAACGATTTTGTTTTCGCAGGTGTGTTTTAAGTTGCTTAGATTGCTTATTTCATACCTTAAATTAAAATAAATCCAAAATCCTTTTTTCGCGTATATGGTTCATTTAAAAATGGTCTTATTTTATTAGGATAATATCGCATACCCTTAAGCTATATCAGCGCTATGCAAACTCGGAAAAAATAGTCTCACCAAATGACTAGAACTCAACTGTGTTCACTCAATTTGACAGTTATTGCGTAAGTTAGCAAAAATAGTTCATGAATCATTTTATGACACACAGATGGTTGAAAATATTTACTGAATTTTAAACATTCTTAATTCCTTTACCACTTAAAAACCATACTTCCCATTCGGCTCCTTACTCTTGATCACTAGTAAAACCCTTGTAGATCATGCTCTAAATGCGATTTGAAAGTTGTGCATAAATTAGTGTCATTATTCTAGTCATAAAGTGAATATTCAAATTAAATATCAGTAATAACCATGCGTCTCCATTCACAGTTTTTTCAAATTTTGACTGCTTATCGCAAGTTTTCGCAAAACTAGCATAGGCTCATTTTAAAGAGAAAATGAAAAGCTTTCGAATGAGCATAGTGCGATCGCGGGCATTCATGGGCGTCGTTGTTGTTATCGCTTTAGAAGTTCGAATTCAATAAAAAATCATGACAAACAGTTATCTAAACACTAACTAAACCAACTAGTGACTTATTTTTGGCGATTTTTCGATGTAATTTTATCACGAGGATAATTTTGGTGAAATAATTCAATTCATAAAATCAACCGTTTCTTTGAAAAACGAGAATAACCGTATGTAGTTCCTATGGTCAAATAATGCAAAAAAACACTTCAGTTATGCCCTTCAAAAAGCTGTCAAAAATTCATTTTGCATTCAAATCACCTAAAATCTCGCGAAAATGTCTCTGATGGCTCAGCTGAGACGAGAAAAATACTAGTTAGAATATCGCATAACCTTCATATATGGACTTAAGTCCGGGCTCGTCCCACTGTGCGGCGGTAATGGGAACCCTTTTCTGACTGACATCGGTCTCGTTTAGCAGTACGCGGTTCCGGAAGTAACTTTCCAGGATACGGTACAGACCCATCGGTAGGCTAAGCCGGTATAACGAGAGCGCGATGGCATCCCAGCTTGCGCTGTTGAATGCGTTCTTCACGTCAAGTGTCACTAACGCACAGTATCGAATGCCTCGCCTTTTTCGTTGGATCGCTATCTCGGCCGTCTTTATCACTGAGTTGATAGTGTCCATCGTGGACTTAACCTTCCGAAAGCCAAACTGGTTGCGTGACAGGCCGTCCGTGCCTTCTGAGTACGGGGTTAGCTAAGGTGATCCTCTCAAGCAATTTGCCAGTCGTGTCGATCAGACAGATTGGTCTGTACGCCGATGGGTCGCCTGGCGGCTTCTGCCTTTTCCATCTATCGGGGACTCGGCACTCGTCAAGGTATCTCTGCACAGCTAGCCTGAACATGTTCGGGTTCGCTATGATCGCTGCCTTGAGAGCGCTGTTTGGAACTCCATCCGGCCCTGGAGCTTTGTTCATTGCTAGGGAATTAGCCATTGCGAGTATTTTTTCATTCGTCACCGGAGCTACCATTTCGGTCGCGCCCACACTGTCTCGTGGTGCAGGTGGCCAGGGGCTTGTGACTCGAGACGAGAAGAGTACTTCGATAATCGTCGCCAACCGGTCCGAAGACCGTTCTGGGGGTGAAGAGCCCCCTTTGGTCTTGGCCATCACGATTCTGTAGGCGTCACCCCACGGATTCGCGTCGGCACTCTCACACAGGTTGTCGAAACACGCTCTCTTGCTACTTTTAATGGCCTTGTTAAGGGCTAATTCCCAAAATAGGTCTAGGTGAATGTGTGTGCCGAGTACCTTCCGGAATGCTAACTGACGACGATGAAGATGATCCTGTTCCTCGAGAAGTGTTAACAGGCATCTGTTCACCATTCTTTCCACCGTTTTCCCAATGCAGGGAAGGTGACTGATGGATCGGAAGTCATTCGGGAGTTTGACTCCGTCGCATTTCTTCAGGATGGGTATCTTGAATGCGGTTCCCAAATTGTCTGGTAGAGGCTTGCTCCCTAGATCCTGTTGAATCCGTCTTGTAGCTCCCGTTTGGCATCCGTTTTGTTGTTTGCATTTTCAGAGCGTTCAACTGTCGTTGTACCGTTGAACGGGCATTTACCCCGTTCAAAATTTTGTCTTCGTAGGTGGGCCCGATCGTAGATCCAACGGCGGCATTGCGACGTCGAAGGGGGCATCCAGCCATGAAAAATTGCAATAGAAAAGTGATCGCTGTTTCCAATGTCGTTCAGAACCGACCATCCGCAGGCTCCAGCAATGAAGCTAGATGGCCTCGGGTGGTAAGAGCTTGAATGATTAAACTTTTTGTTGTTGTAGAATTACTTTGGAAAGTGTACAAACATAACCAACATTTTATTCTGCTGTATATATGTACCTGAAGAATTTTTGCTCAAATAAATGAAGCAGATCGAATGCTTGCCATGCGGAAACTCAGATTGCGTTAATTTCTTGACATACAACCGATAAATTGCAGATGACTAAAATAGGCTTAAAACTCTTGTTTAAAATCAATTTCATTTGTATTAGGGTATGAATAACGCACGTTAACTAAGATTAATTCTTACATACATGCATGGGGCAATTGCCCAAGAAGAAAATATATGCATTCAAGAACAGCTCATGAAAGAAAGAATGATTCATTTGATCAATCATTCAACGAGTACGAGTATTACAGCTTCAATATTAATTATCTACCATATTATTCAGTTCAAAGATTATATTCTTGAGGCCATCAAAAATAGAACTACGAAAACTGTTTTATACGCGGGAGAGTTTTTTCGTGTACTGTGATGAGTTACCGAAACAAAAAAAGGTATAGTCACAAACATCCGTAGCCTAATGCTTCATTAGTTTGATTTATTTCCCAATATTTGGATACTGTTCACTAAAATGAACAAAGCATCCAGCTAATCCATCGAAAAAATAGATAAAAATTATGCACTTGTAAGGGATGAATATTGACGGGGTATTTTCCATTTGCAGTATCTTGTTAAAGTTATACGAAAAGATGGAATAGCAAAGCTTAGCTGTTTTACTATACACTAAAGAAGGCCTTACGGTGTAAGTAGGGGTTTGCCCACTACTCGGGTTCTTGTTTGCCCGGCGAACCCTTCTTTTCAGGGCGGCCTAGGTGCCTCTACAGAATTTCGGATTTTCGTGATAACAAAGAAAGTTAACAAACAAATAAACTAAATTTACCAACTTTTATTTGCTGCGTCCACTCTCTCTTCACTGCTCTACACGCTGATAATTAATCGGCTGCTGTTGGCGACGTGCGGATCTTCCGACCGGCCGAGTCAACAACGGCCGCGTTCTTCTTCGGTTTAAGTTGGCTGCTCCGGCAGCGGTCCTTGGCAATTAGCTAGGGAGGTGAGCTTTGCTCTCTTGTTGGAACCTCCCTAGCGACGGTGGTGACGAATCATCGGATTCTTTACTCCCCGCAAAGAATCCCGGAAGACAACGTAGTGCTCTTCCCAGGAGCAGCCGTTGTCCACCCTGCTTCGCCCTCCTTGGCTATTAGCTGGGAAGGAGAGCAAGGCTCGTTCGGCTTATCCTTACCAGCGAGGGCGGATTGGTGCGTCTGGATCCTTTGCGGTTAGCTGGGGAAGCGAAAACTCCTTGTTGATTAGCTTCTCCCGACGGCGATCCAGCACCAGAAACACTATGAGTGCCCAAACCACGGGCCGGCACTTTCCGACGGATATTCTTCCGTCACACACGCGCACTTCACTCAATTGTCGTGGCGGTCAACTGTCCCAAAACAGCGTATCGGGGACGTCTTTTCTAAACCGTGGTCTGTCACTATCTAGCCAAAACTCGATCGCCGCCTTCCACCTCGACCGAAAACACCAACACCAAAAAACCGTACCGACGCATAGCTGTCATCACCTATGTGCAGCATAGCCATACACGTATTTCAGCAGTAGGAGAGCGGTGGCCTATCTAAGCCCTATGTTAACTATGTACAATTGTCAAACAAAAATTACTACACCTATCTGAACGCACAAAACCGTTCACAAACGCGAAACTATACAAAAATGTACAAACTAAATGTGAACGATATCGAAACAGCGGTGAGCATAGATATTCGTAAACAATACACTCTACGGAGAGAGTACGCACGAATAGGTATATTTCCACCCAGTGCTAAATTGTTACCCTGACGGGTTACAACGGTAACTTCTATATTTTTGTGAATAATGCCAATCGTCCATTATGCTAAACATCCATTATGCTTAACGTACTTATGCCAAACGGATTTATGCTTAACGCACCCATTTTTAATATCCTAAAGCACATTTTAGGACAAAAAAATTAATTTATTATCAATTCTGGTCTAACCCCTTGATACCGTACCGGACTTGTTCTGTTCGCTTTCTTTAGGTCTACTTATCTGTATAGTAAGTCACAGCTGTGACTAGCTCTTTGTAGCCTTCAACTGGGTCATTAAGGCTAATACTGTTTTCGATTTATTTTTCTATGCGGATGACGTTTCACTTTTTTGTACGCAAAACTCAAACAAATTTTTCTTTTACAAAACTGAATTATCACGATAACACCTTCCATTGAACTACCTTGATCCCTATCCTTTTGCTGGAAAAACTGTCAAAAGTGCTAACCCATGTGGCTAAATTCACTGTCAAGGATGATCGATAGTGTCAAACGGGGAAGTGTTTACATTTAAAAAAAATCAACTAAAAATCATTCTGAAGTTTTAAAGGCTGAACATATATATTGTCGTATTTAGAAAGGTGAGATCTATCGATTTACGAAATAAAAGGAGAATTTTATTCTTCATTTAATGACCCAATTGTTCATGGTCACATCCGTTTGCCCTTTGGCACCTACTCTAACATAAACAATTTAAATCACACCAACTAGGCGGACGCCTGTTTCAATTGGAATTTGATCTGTATCACATTCCACATTCTCCGTATCCGCTCTTCCCCAAGAAACCGAACGCAGAAAAGTGTCATCTGAACTCATCCGTTTTTGTGTTTTGATTAATTAGTTAAGCATCGTCGCCCGTACTCTATAGGCCCATCGCCAACTCGTTCACGATGGGGTTGGCGGGCAGCATTGTACGAGCATGAGCTCTGTTTCAGCGCAATTCGAGCTGACAGCTTTTTCTGTCGTCTCTCGTCCGTGTTTGTCCACTGCTCAATTGGGCCTGCTGGGTGTATTTTATTTCTTCGTTTCAAATTCATCTTCGTTGGTGGTATATAATCTGATGTGGGTGGAAACTGGTAGGGTGCCTGAATTCTATTATACCTCTAGGATATCCTATTGTCCTTCGGTAAAATAATACACAGCCAAAGTGAGAAAACATTGTACACATTGTTCGCTGAAACTTTTCCATTATCTTGGAATTAGTGACTATGAATCGAGTTTCAAAGCGTGCGACATGTTGGACTGGTAAAATATTTCGAACCTATACGAAGTTTTCGATTTGTGTCGTTCTTGCTTGAGACTGAAACTGACTCAGTTTCGGACCTAACTGCTATCATATCGTTTGTTTGAAACCAGTTCCGAATACAGGTTATGCGACATTGAACTGAAAATCGGGTAGGATTCTAACCTGAAATATATTTCACTATCGCCAATTCCACCGCTGTTCTGCGAACTCAGTTCCATCAAAAACGTTTATTTGAAACATATAAACTAGATTCATTTCTAGGCTTTCAAGCGAAAACGACTTTATAAAAACTTTCCAAATTTTCGCCAATTCAATACTACGGCGTACTGTTATTATGCTCGATTGTGATAATCTATTTAGGTTTCGATCACGCACGAAGAGTGAAATGCTGGGATTAAGCAAACTAGCGATTGAAATTTATGGAATACAGGAATTTTATCTGCGATTTTGTTTTATATTGGGTCCAATAAACGTAAATTCGTTAGGCAAACGTCAATTAGTTCAGTAATTTCGAGAATACAAAATAATAAGCTACATAAATTCGGAAAGCATATTACAACTCCAAGCAACAAAGCGTTTACGTCATTTTTGCATCTGACAGAAAATCCATCGAAACATGAAACTGGTGAACATCAGTGCCACTATAACGACAGCTCCCAGAGTGAGAAAAAAAAACCAAAACCGAAGAGGAATCCAGCGAGCAGTATTGATTTTAGTTTGACCCAATTATTTAATTTAGTTTTTGTCTTCGTTTCTACAGATCTGCGGATAAGCTAGAGGAATTTGTTTTAATTCCCGAAGAGCGAAATGCTGCTGCTGCTGCTACTGCTTCTTTCGAATGGTGTCCGCATGGTCGATGTTTTTGCAACTTACTTGCACCAATAAGAAGCTTCCATCCAGAGCGACTTCCTGGTCGTGCTTCAAGAGGGAAGTTTTTCGGTGGGAAGCTTCGGTTGATTGAATTTTGATGGCAAGCCTGTCTTTTTACTATGCAGTACACAGTACTGCGTACTAAATATAGCTTATACCTATATGTTGTCGAAATTAAGGCAGTCGGCTCTTGTGATGAGTGGAACAATGAAAATTGGACGAATGCCGATAACATTTGGTTTGCAGGACGTTTTGCGTACACTACACACCTAGAAAAAATAGGGTAAATTTACGTCTCCTGACCCTGACATATACGAGCATAAAAATGACTGACTTTTAAGATTGATTTTAATTTTACATGTCGTTGAATTTCGTAAATCACGTAATTTGACTCCACATATAGCGTTTGTTCTGAATGGCAGTAAGTGTAATTGTATGTCACTTCGCATGTAATGCATAGGTTTCATCTAAAATCAAACGGAGCGCGGTTCTATTTCGTCATTTCGTGAATTACGGTTTGTTAAATTCTGTCATGTTTGCAATTACGTCAACGGTAAAATTCATAATTTTTTGGTGTGTGAATAGTTGCAGCCCGAACTGTAGAATGATTATGATATTCGAAGGTATGGAGGGCATAAATCCGTTCGTCAAAATTTTAATATTCAATATTCTGGCTGAATACCTCTACCTCGAATTAAATCTTCACAGAACTTTTGATTTCAGAATCGTTTCAGCTATTTTGACGCACTCTAATAAATTTAGAAGGACTTCTAAAAAGTTGATAAATATGAAATATCCGAGAAATTGTGGCTAGCCATAAAAACAGCTATCACGATCGCCTTAAGCGATAATCGTTCCCTATCCCTACTGCAACCAATGCCAAGCGAGAGAATGTTGAAAAAGCAAAAATATATCAACATTAACGAAAATGGTAAGGAAAGGCATTCATTCTTTTGATTGGACAGGGCCGTCTTTAGGCCACTCGGAGCCCCTAGATACCATTGAACTGAGCGGCTCCTATAATTAACCTATTATTGTCCAATGTATTTTTCAACAGCAGCACAAATTGATATATAATATTTTTGTTGTACATAAAGTAGCTAATATAATATGAAACAATTGGTGAAAATTTCAGAACGATCGGTAAATTGGTACCTGAAATAGATGATCGCCACAAAGGAACTATTTAAAATACAATTCTAAGATAATTGAGTTAACCCTTTCATGTCCAACTTTTTTCTACTGCAGGAAAGGTTTCAAAACTATTTTTCCTTGAAATCGGTGGAGTCAAGAAACACGAATAAAGATAGGTGCTTCCCTAGCAGTACCAGAAGCTGCTCCATTTCTACCTTCCCATGGTATACAGTTCTCCTAGAAAATTTACAATAGTCTAATTGCGTGGAAAATGTAGGCAAAGACGGGCTAAATTGAAGTTTTATCAATTTTTGATAATATAGTAACATAACGAAGATATATGAAACATTTATTTTCCGTCTTCAGCGTAAACTGCTCCTGGCAGCACTGCTCCATCGGAATCCAATCAGACTAATTGCAATAAATTCTATAGAGCTGATGATTGTAACTGTTAATACTAAAATGAAAACTAATATGTAGTCACATTGATTAGCCTCACTTGTTTTGTGAGCAAATCTTGCCTCCATCAAAAGTTATAGCTGTTTAACCTTCTTTAGGTGTTGGGGTCAATATGACCCAAAATAAACTTTAAAAATGCGATAACTTTTTATGTTTTGATCCTAGAAGTTTGGAATTTCTTGACTTTTCCTCTTTCATGGAGAGCAACGATTTTCTATCGAGTTTAAAATTTTCGGACATTCCTGAATGGCAACACAAAAAAGTTATGAATAAGGTGTTAGCGGGTCATATTAACCCCGATTTCGAACTCAATTTTAAGACACATTTCCAGCCAAATCTATATGAACTTGTACTAAAATTGTATTCTAGAGTTTTAATTTTCAGTTTCTGGTAAATATTACCGTTTTTGACCATGTTGGCCAGCGGGATTCGGTGCCGAATGTGGTCATGTTTGGCATGCTTAGATGTAAGCAGAAAAGTAACCATAAATCACAAGTTTATTGACAGAATGCTAATAATAAACATAGCCAAAACAAAAATAAGAATATAAATATTAGTTTTGTACATGATTGAACCGATCTTGGATGTTCTACATTACTCTTCTGATGCTGATTCGGGCGATACTATGGTATTTCAAATAATACTGAACAAGTGACAATGTGGTTAATCAATGAAACTGCTTCCAAAGTTTTGTAATATTCTTGAAAGCTTATATAAAATCCCATCTAAAATGATATTGATACTCTGATTCAAATACTGGATTCTACGTGAAGATCAACCAGAAAATCCGGAACATCCGTAGAACTGTCTATTTCACGAATCTACTTCTAGAATTCTGCAGTTTTTTTTCGAAAACAATTATTCACGTTGCATTGGCATAAATTTCTAGTTCCGAGTGAAAAATTGACCGTATTGGTCACATAATGACCATCCGAAAAATCTGGGACAATCGCTGAACTGATCAATTCATAAAACTGGTCTTAGAACCATGGTTTTTCAGTGTTTCTTGAATTCTCATTTGAACGAGTTCGTACTTATGACCTACACATGTTTTTTTGGCTACATAATGACCATTCGGAAGATCTGGAACATCTGTGGAACTGGCCAATTCATGAAACTTGTCCTAGAGCTCTAAGATTTTTAGGAATATCATTCGCATAAATGCGTACTTGTGACTGGGATATAGACCCTATTCGTATCGTTCTGAAAGATCCGGAACTGGGTCTGGAAGTCTATGGTTTCCTCTAAAGTTTTTTTAGAATTAGTATTAGTATTGAAAAGAAAATGTATTTGTGACCGGAACAAAGACCCTATTTGTGAACTAGCCAATTCTACGCCGGATCATCCGAAATGTCAATTGGGCTCTGTCCCAGTCACAAGTACGATTTTGTTTTGCGAATGATAAACCCTTATATGTTTTCAAAAATATCTCAGAGCTCTACGACAAGGTTCATTAATTGACCAGCTGCGCGGATGTTCCAGATCTTCCGGAAAGTCATTTTGTGGCCAATTTTCCAGTTATAGTTACGAATTGCCGAATATGCCAATGCAACAAATGTTTTCGTAAAAACTTCAGAGATCTAGAACTAGATTCATGACCAATTATACGGATGTTCCGGATCTTCCAGTTTATTTTGACGTAGAATCCCGGATCCATGGTTGAGTCACAGTGTTAATATCATTTTAGACGAGATTTTATATAAACTTTCAAGCTTATTACAAATTTTTGGGATCAGTTTCATTGATTGACCACATTGTCACTTGTTCAACATTATGAGATATACAATTATTCCGCCGGAATCGGCATCGGAAGCGAAAGCCGGAACGTCCAAGGTCGGTCGGATCATGTACAAATTTGGTATATACATTCTTATTTTTGTTTTGTTTGTGTTTATTATTAGTATTTTGTCTATAAACCTGTGATTTATGAGGACTGCTCTACATACATCTATGTATGCCAAACATGACCCCATTCGGCGCCGATTCCCACTAGCCAACCTGGTCAAAAACGGTCAACACCTTATTCGTTATAAAAAGTTACCACCTAAAGAAGGTTAAAAACGTTGTTGTCCGCAAACAACATGGGCATCAATCGGTGCAGTAAGTCAACAATGGTCCCTTCTATCGAACACTACGTGCTGCCTTCAAGTGGCCAATAGGCAGAGGTTGATAAATAGCAGTAACTCAAGTTGTAGTGCTCCGATCTTAATGAAATTTTGAGAGTATTTTTTCAACGCTTCAGAATACCTAATTTAAAAAAGGTCTTGTTCAACCTGTCAAAAATGTGTAACCTCTTAAGAGAAACTCGAATCAAAACAAAACATGAACACTTATTTAATTGTTCTAACTTGTCGAGCGTATTATGCAAGTGTATATGCGCAATATAAACGCTTGTGATAATAATGCGCTAATACATTATTACTTGCGTAACGGGTGTTCAATAAAAAATGAGAATGATTTCAATACTTCTCTGTAATTAAAGTAATGAGCGTAATTTTTTTTCTCATCAAGAGAATTGCTCTTTGGACTCCCTGGAAATGGGTGGGCGTGTTGTACGGTTTTACGAAACGCATGTTCATCGTGGAAAAAAAACTTACGGAAGGCCATTTTCGATGAAAACGTGCCCGTGAGTACGGTTTACCGGATCCTGGTTTCGCTGAGCGTAGAGCGGAACGCCGGTAGCGGCCATCTGGCGAAGATAATGACGAAGGAGAAGAAGAAGGAAGCCTTGAAAAAGCTGTTCGATAACAAGGACGGAACGAGTTTGCGTGACGCCGGCCGAAATTATCACTGCTCCCATGCCTTGATTCACCGAACCCTCAAGATGGAGGACATCATCTGTCGGAAGAAAACTCGGTCCCCCGAGTACACGGACGAACAGATAGCTGACAAAATCGCAGTGCCAGTGGATGACGACAAATGTACTTTCCGCTCTCGAAGACCCACATTCCAAGAAATGACAGCTACTATTCCAGCAACAAGTCGGCCACACTCCCTGAAGTAAAATATAAGTTTAAGCATAAATTTGCAAAAAAAGAATTGCTGTACATCGCCATATCGGATAGAGGTATTTCAAAGCCGTGGTTTAAGCCGAGCGGTCTGGCCATCAATCAACAAGTTGATCAGGAGGAGCGTCGTTAGAATTTTTTTTGCTGTTCTTAAAGGAACATCATGCTGATGGGAAGTACGTCTTCTGGCCGGATAAGACATCTTCCCATTACGCTTAGATGACGCTGGAGTATCTTGAGCAGAAAAATATACCGTACGTGCCGAAAGAAAGGAACCCGACCAACTTGCCCCAGCGCCATCCCATTAGGGATTTTTTCGGCTCCCTCAGTTACTTCCTGTATAAAAATAATTGGCGGGCCAAGGATACGAAGCAGTTGACCACCAGGATCCGGAATTGTATCCGGAGGATGGACATCAGTGCCCTCCAGCGCTCTTGTGAGAGCATTGCAACTAAGTTGCGTCGTACGGCTGACCAGGGCCCCTTCTCCAATATTCAATGACGTTTTGATTTTGAAGAAAATACATTTTTAATAAAAATGCTGAATTCGTTTTTTTTTGTTTTTTAACTACATGACTGCAAATGTCAATGTGCCCCGAGAAGTCTCAGATCGCATCGCATTTTTAAGACTCGAGTTTCAACGCACCGAATACGGTCAAAACGAACCCATTAGGGCGATGTGTAATGTTTTTAATAGTGTTTATGGCCATTTTGACTTTTCTGTATCTTGTGATGTTTTCAAAAATAGACAAATGGTGATTTCGTTTTTAGAATCGAGTCGCTTTAGGTTCGCTCTGAGCTGTCACTTTTGTATGGATTTTGTAAATATTAGAGCGAATCTAGGGCGACTCTGTTCTAAAACCGCAATCAGCATAAGAAGGTTGACTTAGATTTTAAGATTCATTTTTTTTGTAATATTTGTATTTTTTATTTATGTAATGCTGTGTACTATGTTATTATATTTTATTGTAGTGTGAATCCATTGTAATCAGGTGTGAATATATGAAAAGATAATGGGTTTTTACGCCCATTTGAGGATTGCTTCTGAAGTATATCCTGAAATGGGCTTGTCCCATTCAACTACATTTCATGTAGACCAACATAGGTCAGATGAAAAATAAGAATAAATAAATAATTGATTTTACTCTACCATAGCAGTTAACAGGTCCTATACTGACAGAATTAACACGTTATAATCTGGCCCTCATAATTACATACCGTAGTTTGAGGAAGAAGAGTATCTTGGCCAAGAATGAGGTATGATAGAGTAGTACGAGGTGAACGCTATTCATTATTCAAGCTATGCTGTCTACGCTACTATGATATGGTGTGGTTAAGGGGAGGTTCTTATTCAAATGACCAAAAAGTAAGCATAATTCGAAAAAAAAAATTATGGGCCTTTGAAAAAACACAGAAGGAAACAGTGTTAGGATTTGAAAAGCTTATATTTTCGCAAATCACTTACAATTTTTTTTATATTTCGATTATAGAGGTTTTAACCTTAGGGTAATTTGCTTCTTCGGGTTAGAAAAATCTTTTTTGAAAAATTTCTAACCGTATGTGCGGGGTCGGGACTCAAACCCAGGTGCGCTGCGTACAAGGCAATCGATTTAGCAACTACGCTACGCCCACCCCAGATTTACAAATTTTTCCAAGACGAAAAAAACAAAATGGCACCCGTGGTGACGTTCTGTCTAAGGTTAGGTGCGTGTGGAATTCCAAAACAGCGTACAGCCTGCTGCCTCAGGATCGATCTGAAACACAAAACTAATTATAAGGCTATAAAGAAAATTAAATTCATTGGAGAAATGACCTAATAACGGGTAATAAACTTAAAATTTGACGAAATGGTGCGATCTCAAACTTTGAGATCGATTTTGCAGCCCTTTTGACGCTTTAAGGCTGCAATAAAGATAGTGAATACAAAGAATTTGTAGATTTTATTATTATTTCTCCAATGAACAAGGTCTTCTTTCTAGAGGTCAAACGATGAAATCTTTAAATTGAACCGTTTTCAAATGAGATTGTACGCAGTTTTGAGAAATCATGTTTTGAGAACACGTTCAACTAAGTCGTGGTGGAATGTCAATGTTTTGTACCAATTGGAATTATCGGTTTTGGACATCGCTAACTTTATATCTGAAGTCAGTTTTCCGGAATTCAAAATGGCCAAATTTGACTAAGTATGCATAAAAATTTAAAAAAAAAATAAAAATTACGATTCCAATATGGCGAACTAAAAGGTGACTTATGAATTTTGATCAAACTTTTAACGTATTTTAAAGACTAGTTCTGTAAAAAATTAAACATTACATAGTAAAATAGACAAAATAAGAATATTTTTGAACAGGCTACTTTAGGAATAAATTTAGAATAAAACTTTCCAATTTAATTATAAACTCGATGAAAATCAGGCATATTAGTCGCGAAACCGTTGTAGGGTTAAATGCGGATCCCCTGGTCCTTGCCCGGTGTGCCCATGCCTCAAGACAGTACTGCGGCTAGAAGAGAGAAATTCAAAGAGGTTGATTCTGGGTAGTTTTGCGTGATAAAATTTTTGCGGGGAAGGAAACAAGTAACGGGAATGATGTATTTCGCTTAAGTCGGAAGAGGAGAGAAGTTTTTCATTCAGTAAACTTTAAGTTCACACTTTCACACAATGTGCAGAATTAATGTTGACACGTCCGCGTTGAATTTGTATAGGTTTGATAAAACTGAAAGTGGTTATAAATGGTTTAATCTGTTGCTCCGTTTTGATGCTGGAATTAGCGAGTTATTGTGCTGCGTAGTGTGCGGTAGGGTAAATTTTACGTATCAGATGCATATGATGTACCAAGAAAGGGCAGGTGCCAAAAAAAGGGGTTTTCGATATGTATTAATGTTAATCGTAATAATTATTCGACCTTTTGCAATGAAGTGTACTGTGTACATGATTTTTAAAGAAAAAATAATGCTTTACTATATGTATAACCATTGAAAACGAAAAGTAATGTGTCATGATAATTACTAGCAATTTACAAATGTATATCAAATAATTCAGGTATCGTCACGGGTGGGGATGCTTGAACCACCCCATGGGGAAAGTCGGGCCATTCTTCTGAATATTATAAAAACACGCAGATCCACGTGAAAAACACTCGTTTATTCTTTTGTCTGTGTCATTTAATTTGTATGCTGGTAACATCAAATCCAAAGTGTAAATATGTATAGTGATGGTGCATCTATTTCTTGTTTTACCTGTCCCCACTATAACAACAAAAAACTTTGATTATTTTAAAAAGCGTCAATAAACGTCTGAGGTTATCGCAAATGCATTTGAGGTTAGGTAACCGAAAGAGCTAACGAGGGAAAACATGTGTGCGCCAAAATCGTCAGAATGTGAAGTAATATCCTTCAGGAATGTGAAGTAATATCCTTCAGGAATTCAGGAATATTGGCTCTATTGGCAAGTTTCCCGTGCTATTCGGAAATTTGTGCCTTACCATGTCGTTTCATCTCTTTCTCGATGGAAAGAGGAAAGAAAGTGAAAGAAAGGTAAATAAATGATAAAAAATAAAAACGCAATATAATCACAACACAAAACAGTAAAGAGCCTAAATTCTTCACTTCCGAAGCAAAATGAAGCCTACTGATAATGCCTATAGTTCTTCACCGCACTGGGTTAGGAACATATCTTTGAGTTTTAACTCCCTGTACTTAAATTCGTCTATGTATGGGGAATAGACTGGCATTACAACTGACTTTTTTCGAAACCCGTTTTATTACTTGAAACAAATATTATCAAAAAATAAAAATACCCAAACGTAATTGTGTATATCTATGACTATAAATCAACGAATACAGAACGTGTTTAGCAAACACAACATTAAACCAAGCAAATAATTGCTAAAGACACTTTAAAACCCCCTTAAAAGCTAAATATTTACACTAATAGTGTACGCTTTTGCCGTCACGGATCCCCACTGTTTACTCGATCTATACGAAGGATGGTAGATAGACCCAAGTGAGGAAAAGTTGCATTTTTTCCCATTCCAGGGAAAAAAAATAAAACCGACCAGCACAGTTTAATGAAAAAGTGATGGAAGATTAAAATCCTTTTAGCACCGTTACGAAAAGGGTTTCACTTGGACTCCACCACCCGAAGCTTTTGATTTATGGTTCCTGTGAGTTCTCGGCTCCGATCAACCGCTGCTGATACTCTGACTCGTTTTGGGATTGCACCACTTGAATCAATGAGTGGAGTGATGGAATGACTTTTTTTTTCATTTTAACAACAACTCAAAGTCAGACCTGTCATCAGCTTTATTTTTGAATAAATCGCTCTTTTATTGCGTTTGAATTTTATGAAGCATAGGCAGAAGGGATGCTAGGACATCACGCAAACATTTCTTTTTGGGAAATTTGCGGATTTATATAAAAAATGGTACCGGGTAATAAACCTAAGTTTTATTAGGTTAAACCAAATAAGCAATCAATGAAATTATAAAAATAAATAGGCTAATCAAATAATAATTCCACTTAATTTATTTGTTATCGTGTTATGAGTCGATCGTCATAATTTCCTATTGGTATCTACTAATGAAAGCATAAATCTCAATAATCACCTCTCTGGTGAAGCACACATTCCTAGATCATAAAAAGCTAGACTGCATCCTGCGCAGAAAAAGTTATCCAATTTATTATTATCTGTGCCCCTTTTGTTAGTACTGAAAAAAATTAACGCGGCAGGCCAGCCTAACCCTAGCAAAGGGACGCATGTGATTCCGATCATTACGTGCTTTGATATATATGTTCTCAAACAGCTTGTTCAAATTTTGATGACGCCACCGTCGGAGGGCTTTTCGATCCATTATCTCAACGGCTTTGATTTATACGCTGAGTCAAAATACATTCGTCTTCTGCTTGTTCGACGCGTGCCATACCAGCTACATAGCAACCGCTGCGCCGTAGACACTCGACGAAAGTGCTACGGCGCGGCGAGTAACTTGTTGAGACCATAAAACATTTTCGCGCCGCACTCGACTTGTGCTACTAGGCTCCACTCCAGAGGCTTTAATCGTGACGGAAGGCAACTCTGGAAGAAAAGTCGGACAGGGCAGAACAGAACAGTGTAGCACAGGCAAATTAATTTTAAGAAGCATAATTTAATTAACAAAATTATTTCTTTTCTCTTCTCGTCCACACAGAACGTGCCAGGAAAGCTCTACGCAGTTACTTGTTAGACGTGCCAGCGAGGCATCAATCATAGACGGATAGCTGTAGTGAAGGGGGGATTGTGTGTAGCAGGCGGCAGAATGGAGCTCTCGCGAATAAAAGTACTCTACGCTGGATTAGTATTCCAGCTGTTGTTCTTAATTGCACTCCCGATGCCCTACAACAGTAAGTACATCTCGTTATAGTTTAGATTTACTTTTATCTAGTTTAGCTTTGGATTGTCGATTCGGATGAATAACGAGGGGAATGTCGGCTTGGCCGTCGAATGGTGAAGACGTCAGACGTCAACATTGACTCCACTTAGTAACTACATATTATATTCATAGATTACAGTGGTTTAGATTAAAAGTAGTGTTTCTATTGCTTTGACTTGATACCTCGTACAAACTACGGCTTGAAAATGTGTTTCAATAATTAAAAACAAGATAAACGTTATCAAGTTAGCGCGATTGCTCCAAATACCATGGCTGCTGCATTTTTTATTTTTATTATTTGAATTTCACGTTATGTGTGGCATCCTTCATGCAGCGATGTCACCTAGTCGCATTACTGATTCCGTAGATTTGTACTGCAGAGTAAAATGAGTCTTCTGCTACTTTATGGAAAAAATCACAATCGTCAAATAGTTTCATTTTTTTGTGGTATCATCGTTTTTGTGGAAAACAGATCGAAATGGCAAGTTAATCGAAAGCAATTATATGAAAAAATTCCCCCAATGGCAGGATTCCAACCTGCAACCCTTGGGACTCCTGCCAAATACACAAACCCTTATGGTACCCCTGGGTTATGAAAACGTCCCAGGAAGAACACAATTATCGCATTATTGGCGACAGTCATCGTACCACTGCCGCTTGACCGAATCACATACAACCGCCGCTGCCGCCCAACACATTTGATCTATTTAATTGTCCCGCAACATACCAAGGCCGGAGATTTTATTAACGTCTGATATCTGATTTTTAGTTCAATACCCATCGTGCTTCGGTGGGTGACAAAGCTAATGAAGACAGCCGATTTTGAATCCCTTGCCTAGTTAACAGAGGCATGACGGGTGCAAACGGTTGCATGTGATCTCGGTCTAGAGGCCGTGGTACGATCACTGTCGCCAATGCGATAATTATGTGATCTTCATGGGACGTTTTCATAATCCAGGGATAGCCTAAGAACTTGTGCAAGAGGCTGGCGCGCCAAAAGTTGCAGGTTCCAATCCTGCCGGGGAAGATAAGTTTAGATGGAAAAAGTTGTCAGTTTTCGAAAAATACTTGGCTTGGCAGGCGATTTGCACATGTGGCTAGCGTTCGTCGCGGTGCGAATGTGGGCGGTAAATGGATTGTCCGCACCGCAACCGCAAAAAAAATAATAAAACCGCACCGCTTACCGCAACCGCACTTTATTTACCGCACCGCGCGGTAATGCGGTAAAATTTTTATATTTTTAAAAATAGTGTTGAAAAATTGTTCATTTGTGTAACCATATATAATAAAATGTTATTCTTATTCACACGGAAATTTAACTTTAAGAGACTCCTCAGAATGTAATGTTCATGAAAAAAAAATCAACTTTTGCATTTTCTATTAATAAAATTCCGTACATTTTAACCCTTTAATGCCCAACTTTTTTCTAGTGCATGTAGTGTTTCAAAACTATTTTTTCTTGAAAACGGTGGAGTCAAGAAACATGGAAAACCTATTTTCATAAAGATAGGTGCTTTGATGGCAGTGCTAGAAGCTGGTCAATTTTTGTCTTCTAATTCTCAATACAATTCTCCTAGAATAATTACAATAGTCCAATTACGTGGAAAACGTAGCCAACGACAGTTGATAGGTTTTATCAGTTTTCAATAATATTGCACCATAACGAAGATATATGAAAAATTCATTTTCCGTCGTCGACGTAAACTGTCCCTGGCAGCACTGCTCCATCGGAATTCAATCAGACTAATTGCAATAAGGCCATTACAAATCTTTTTTAAAAATTATGTCCAAGTACAAATTTTTTTCTGAAGGGGGGGGCAAACAAAAAATAAATATTTATTTTAATAAACACAATTTTTTTTTCTTTTTACATTTTCTTTCGATTGAACAATGGTGGACGTTTCCACAGGGTGATTTCGTATAGCGGGGTTGAGCTATTTGTTTTACTAGAAAAATTCAAGCAAACATTACTGAATCAATCAAAAGTTTACATAGGAAAGGGATGCTAAAGTTTTCGTTTTAAATAATTTTCCGAACAGTGCAATTTCTAAATTCCCAAAAAAGCTTGAAAGTTCTCTAGAACTTAATGTAAACATTTAAGAGTACATTAAGGTATTAACTTTTGGTTGCTTGAACAGTTTTCATTTCGTTGTGGCGGCACATGGACCGACTGTACACACAAGGCATGAAAATCGGTCAACGGTGAACCTGCTTGATAACAATGTACAGAAACAGGATTGCAACATTTCACTTATGGACTTTTGGAAAACATTCTGGATATCTGAAAATGTCTGTATGTTTTATAGTATGGTTAAAAAAGTTTCAAAACTGCATTGGCCCTAGGTGGGACTCACTTTTGTGCCTAACCACTACTAACAGTCCTCACTTTTCTTCTTTCAAAAAAGTGTGGTTCTCGTGGAACAAAAGCACGAGACTGCATCGAAGCGTTATATCGTGGGGAGGCTGATTCAGTCTCAAGACAAAATGATACATTAGAGCGGTTTAGCTCCGAACACATATCCGGCTAATCGCAGTGATGAACTTCCTTTAGCCATTTGGCTCCAGTTTCTGTGAACCATTTAGTTCCTGTTTTCGCGAGCCATCTCAATTTCCCGTCGGAAGTTCTCCCGATACCGATGCCTGTTGCGCGAATCATTTAGCTCCCAGTTTTGTCGCAATTTACTCGCATAGTCAATAAATCCTACTCAAAGGGCCAACCAGTACTTGGCGAGGACGGTTCGGCGATACCGGATAGAGCGTAGCTTCTGGTTCGCTGCTTCCGGTTCGTTGAAAACTCGACGACCCACCGCTGGTGCTTCACTCGACCTACTCGATCTTGTCCCTGACGGTGAAACTAGTCTGCTCACATGCTTCGGTCCAGCGATTTCCGCTGGTTCGTGGTGCTCAGTACACTGGCGCCTCAAGCAAAGCTGTGGTTGCTCTCACAACCTTCCCCTTAACATAATCGTCGTGACTTTAAAAGTTCAAGTCGATGATATATTTTCCGACCGCGCTGTCTTTCGGCTGCTAGTCATCACCAACTCTGTTTTATGATGGGCAATCGTCTCCGTGTCGAGTGTCTCCTTTTTTAGTGATTGTCCGATTACTTGGAACACCACATCATCCGTGAAGCCGAAAATCGTTATATCTCTGGGAAGGTTCAGCTTCAATACTCCATCGTACACTGCGTTCCACAGCGTCGAGTCTAGGAACGTCAGTTGTATCTCTGCTGTCTCCACAGCTCCCACAACCGTTTGGATGGATTTCACTGTAGACCTGCCTATAAGGAAGCCGAATTACATAAGATGCCGTTCTCACGGTCCGCGTACTTCGTTAGCTTGTTCAGGATTACTTCTTCTCTCTAACATTACCAAGGGATATATTGACTACGCTGAAAGATTTCCATGTTGTCCCGGTATCGGAAGCAAAATCAACTTTTGTCGCTTCCAATTATCGGATCGTTTTGAACATATCCGGGCTCTCATGTATCGCTTCACTTTTATGGCTTTCGCCATCTCGATAACCTGTTTGTTGGTAAACCGATCTTCATCTTTGTGATCATACCTAATAATAGATTCATGTTGTGGGGAAAACCTTTCGATGGTGACCTCCATCTATTCCGGGCACCTTTCAGGTGGTGCAGCTGAGCCTTTTATCTTTGTTATGCCAACTTTGTAGGTCTCTCCTAAGGAAATTCGCGTTGGCTTTGTGGTAAGGCTTTCTTGTACAGCTTGACTGCTTTGTTGAGAGCGGTTCTTGCAGCTCGCTTACCTCGAGCCTTCTGACTTCTTTTTAATTTTACATATATTTGACACGGCTCAATGCGTTAGCACAACTGAGCCGTGGAGCGCACCTTGGGGGTCATTTGGTCCGTCTTCTCTCGCGTTTTAGTTTACGTCCATGTCATCATCGGTACTGCATTCATCTTGCTCATCGTCGGATGTTCTTATTTGTTGTTTGTGCTTACGGGTCGCTATTGTAAATTCTTCATCGGTATTAGATTCCTTATTGGTGGTGTTGGTTGTTGGTTTGGAAACATTTGCTGTAATCGTTGTTACTTCGATGTTGATAATGGCAGTTGGTTTAGTGGTACTGGGGCCGATCGTTGTTGAGCTGGTGTTTGTGAATGTCCGGTCTGCAGTCGTTGGTTTACCAACTGGTTGTGGCTTAACATACGATGATTGTATACCGGCTTTGGTCGTATCAGGTGGAATTTCTTTAGCAGTCTTTGCGCAAGGTTTCCCGTGGTGTAGCGGATGATCACAATATTGACAGGTAGGAATCTGTCCTGGGTGCGTGACTAGTGTTCGTTGAGAATATTCAACACCATGAGGTGATTTGCATGTGAAAGTCAAGTAAGAGGGAATAGGTTTTGTCGGACGCATTCTCACCACACGAACTCCGTGGCGGAGTCTTGGGAAGAAGTTCCTCCAACTATCTTCCTTAACACTATTCACCTCTCCGTATTTTGACAGGATTTGTTTGATAGCGAAGGAACTAGTACGTGGTGCTAGGTCATGTCAACATTTATATATGTTGGGATACTGTATAAAATGTCATTACATTCGATGACGTGTTTCATGTTGTTCTGGGAAGCGAATGATTCTACTTGACTAATATTTTTTAACATATTCAGTACCGCATGACGTAAATGGTGAAATTGCACCGCATAAAGTACCGCAAGCTACGTTGAACTTCAAGTTCACCTTCAACATTTGCTCCCCTTCATGAATTGATGGTATTACCGGATATTTCGTGTAGTCAACAGCAACACAGTTTGCCCGCATCGTGATATACTTTTGCTTGGCATTGTCACTCATTGTTTGTTCACGTATCACACACTAGGCAGAAGGAATCAATTTTTGCCAAGCGTCGCGCGGGTAAATTTGATTACTTGCCCTGCTATTGCAGCGGAGCGATTTCTAGCTTCTGAACTGAGCGAGATGAGAAACCGAAGTAATCTCCGACTTCTTCTCCAAGCTCGGAGGCAACTTATACGTAGATCGATAATCGTCGTATTGCACCCGGCGACCGTTTCTCAGTTTCCCATCCCTTGGTATGGTCGCATTACACGCCTTTGTTAGTAATGCCGTGAACTCGTTCGCAGTTAGGTTGAAGAGCATACCCTCAAATTCAAGTTCTTCGGCGGACACGTTCCTGTGATAAATCGCTGTTTTCCATCTTCACTCGTTTATTTATCTCCTACATATTCATATTCATGTGTAGTTCATAGTCCTGTTATCAATGCTGTACCAAATCGCTTGGTGGTCGCTGTGGATATATCCTCGCACACTTTTCAGTCCATCTTTCCGGTTACTCCAAGGCTACAAAAATTGACATCGATAATGGATTCCCGGTTCTTCCTGCGGTAAGTGCCGATGATACCATTATTTGTAAGATCTATATTTAGCTTTGCTAGAGCATTAATGATCGCTGATGGCCAGACAAAGTTTTTTTTTGATTCCAGCGTCTATCTCGAAAATTTCGCATGTTTCTGGTTCTTGGAATATTTCAGAATTAATGTCTCTTCGGCTTCTTGGAAAACGGCTTATTCAAGCTTAGCCTTAAATGGAAGGTTTGGTAGCAGATTCATAAGTATCGCACATATGGCTGCGGAAATACGGTATGAATACTAAGATCCCATATGAAATCTTTAAATGTCAAAAACCTTTCGGTAAAGTTCATGTATATTGAATATTGAATCATATATAAATCTCCAGGAGTCTGATTTGAATTCAGATTGTTTCCTTATCGAAATTATTTTCGAATGCAACGATCGATTATGTCTCTATCGACTGTTGCGTTTAAAATGGAATCGATTCAGAAGTCGGTCTGTATTAGCCTTTCCATGAGATGTTTGTTTGATAATACACAGATGGGTCCTTCCTTCCGCGACCAGCAAACGTTTCATTCGATGTTGGACTGGATCGATGATCTCATTTAAACTTCACATTTACCCGAGAATGGTCAAAATAAAAATTATCATGGGATGGTAATTTCTAAAACTACCATAATAGTTTTCAGTTACGTAAAGCAAAATCTGGAAGCTATTGTTGTTCTATAAAACGTGACAATTTTTTGAATTTTGGTTATTTTAAAAAAATTATTTGCCCCCTGATTTTTTTCAGCGATTTTGAAGGGGGGGGTGACATAATTTTTAAAAAATATTTGTGATGGCCTAACTTCAGTTTTCATAACTCTAACTTCCGCATTCTTCCATAAACCGATTCAAAAACTAAGATTGCTCCCTTTAAAAATGTATGAAGTGTAATTTTCTAAAGGCTAGTTCGAAAGTTCTAGCATTTAATGTATTTTCCTCCAATATTTTCCCAAATAGCCAATGGCAAAAACTTCAATTGAAGCGAACGGGAGTCAAACTATGTGGTATTTGGCAAAAAAGCATCAAAAAAGCTACAAAATAGTCTTAACTGACAAATATTAGGACTTCATTTGGTAGAAAATTATAGTAAATTTGAATGGAAGTACGCGAAAAAAAAAGTTATTAAGCATACTTTATGAGAAAGAGTCCAAAAAATTGACTTCAGAAAATTCACATTGAATTTAGACAGCAATCAAAGAAGATAGAAATACGATGTTTATGAACGAATGATAGAATAATCATCCTAATTTGGACCCCTCCTTATTTTGGACGCTTCATACATTTGTATCCTTTACTGCCAATTACTCCAAATTCGTTTGGTGTGATGAAGATAATTATATTATTTGGGTTGTGTTAAAGTCCCAGCATAATTAGTTCATCTCTAATTCCTTTAAATTAGTCAAAATTCACAGTTGAAAAATTGATATGGAAACGATTCATAATTCCACGATTTCCAACAGAAATCGGGAGAAGTGATGCACTTTTAAATTGGATTTAAGAGTACAAATTTGTTGTTTTTAAATGATCTAATAATTTTGTCTCTATTTGGATCATGTATAGTTAGTTTGTGAAGTTTAACGTAGAAGTATAAAATAACTAGTCCAAAATATGTCGTAAAAATAATAGCCTCAAAATATTTCGGACACGGCTAGAATTTCTTTCGTAATAGCAGTCTGGTTATTTATTTAGAATAATCAAAATTATCACTGTATCATTTTTTTTTGCGGTGCGGGTGCGGTAAATACCGCGCGGTTGTAGTAATTACCGCAACCGCGACGAACCCTACATGTGGCTAGAAAGTGAAATTTTCGTGTATTCAGTTAAACATCATTTTTTTAAAATGAATTTTCAGATACATATATTGGTTAATATTCATTTCATGAACCACCCTACATGCCAAAATTTAGAATTGAAAAAAAAAATAAATAAAAAGCCATTAAATATTACTTGAAGTTTTCATCAAATTCTGGCAACTTTTAGGGTTTTGTCTTTCTTTTGAATGGAGGGTGATCACTGTGGAACGGTACAAAATCTGTTGGAATATGTGAAACATAAAACCCGACAGTTGAACTTCGAAAAGAAATATAGTTTGACCTTTTATATAAGGGATCATCCATAAATGACGTAGCATTTTTGAGTGATTTTAACACCCCCCTCCCCCATCGTAGCATTTCGTCACAAAACTCTAAATACCCCTGATAATTACGTAGCTTGACGGTAATCCTCCCCCCGCTTATCCCCGTAAAAGTTTACAAAAAGTAAAAAACGAAGCTAGTTAGATGAAACGGGTAAGGTTGTCGTGACATCAGGTCAACCCCTATTCCTCTTTAAAAAAGCTACGTAGCATGACATGACCCCCTACCCCCCTGTCGTCACACATCATCACAAAATACAAAACTCTCCCTCCCCCATATAATGCTACGTCATTTATGGATGATCCCTAACATAAATTTCAAAAATAATATTCATTGAAAGGGAAACTACGAGGCATATATTGTAAGCATATCGCTACTATATAAATTGACTTCTGCTGCCTCATTGTTTCAGTCATTAAAAGTCCACTGTCAGTTGAATAACAGCTTCTGGTCATTTGACTTTTTACGTGTTTAGTTTCAATTGGAAAACAACCTCACATCAGCACTGTCTCAGCTTATGGACGTAAACCATTCCAAATGAAAACAATTCCGGCCAAGATAGTAAAAACGCACTGTGTAGAATTAATTTTTATCATGTGGTTTAATTTTTTTTCTGTGTTGATGATTGACGCCATTTTGAAAACTAAAATAGCGGCTTTCGAATGACACAAAACAGTACAAACCATCATCAATATGGGTGTCAGTTGAAAGAGTAGGTGATGAAATTTATAATTGACGCCATTTTGAAAACCAAGATGGCGATTTTCCGATAACCACAAAATAATAAAAACCATTATGAATAATTGGGTCATTTGGAAAAGGCTGGTCGGTAGGAAACGGACATTGATGATTGACGCCATTTTTTAACCCTTTCATGCCCAACTTTTTCCTTGTGCATGTAAGGTTTCAAAATTATTTTTCCTTGAAAACGGTGAGGTCAAGAAACACAAAAAGCCTTATTTCATAAAGATAGGTGATTCCCTCGCAGTGCTAGAAGCTGCTTAATTTTTACCTTCCAATGTTCAATCCAATTCTCCTAGAATATTTACAATAGTCCAATTGCGTGGAAAATGTAGCCAAAGACAGTCTAAATTTATAAGTTTTATCAATTTTCAATAATATTGCAACATAACGAAAATGAAAAATTCATTTTCCGTCGTCAACGTAAACTGTTCCTGACAACACTGCCCCATCGGAATCCAATCAGACTAATTGCAATAACTTCAATTCTAGGGCTGGTCCTTGAAACTATTAATACTCAAATAGAAGGCAATACTCACATTTATTAGCCTTACTTGTTTTTGTGAGCAAATTTTGCCTTAATCAAAAGTTATAGCTGTTTAAAAAAGTTGTTGTCCACAAACAACATGGGCATGAATGAGTTATTCCAAGATGGCAGTTTCCAGTTACCATAAATAATGGCAACCTCCCATAAATATGAGTCATTTGAAAGATAGTGGTCAGGAGATGACGGAAATTGACAAAACAGTAAAAACAACTATCAATATGGGTATCATATAACAGGTAGTAGTCAGTAGGTTATGGAAATTGATAATTGGCACCATTTTGAGAACCAAGATGGCGACTTCCGGTTACCACAACACAATGACAACACAATGAATTCGACCGTTGTAGAATTAAAGATTTAATAACCACAAAACACTTGAGACAATAATCAAGATTCATATTCTTACAAGGAGGTGATTAGCAATTGATGTCGAAATTGGCGATTTTCGCTTCTTACAAATCTTTAGAGCTCTCATTAATATGGATGTAATTTGAAATCGGATGATGTGTAGTTTACAGAAATTTGTTCCATGCTATATTTTTGTTTAGTAGGAAAAAATTAAGCAAAAATTATCTTCTCTCCATTAAAGAGATAACTGTTTAAAACCATCTTCGAGCGTGGAGGCATCCATAACTAAATTAACTGTGGAATTTGCGTTTTGACTTCGTCTCATCAGAATCAGACAGTAACTTAGTGACAGTACAAAGCTAGCGTCGGATTCTGTTTTTAGAAATTATTTGAGTGCATAAAAATTCTCTGACGTTTGAAGTATTTTCCTAAATTTCATACAACCTTCGAAGTGACAACTTTGAAGTCCATTAAGATTCTCTGGAGTTTGACAAAAAACTATGACTGATCAGTCCTGCAAAATACGTATAGGACGTCCTTAAAGCTAGGATTTCAAAATGGCATCAATCAACTATTTCTATCATCTGTTGACCAGTCCCTTTGAAATGGCATCCACATTGATGGTGGTTTTCACTGTTTTGTGCTAACAGAAAGTCGCAAACTTGGATTTCAAAATTGCCTCAGTCATATATTTCCGAAATAAAAATTAATAAATCAATTAATAAAATGTTCGTGAGTTCATAAAAAGGATTAGTTTACATCTGCAGTGTTGTAATTCTTTGAAAGACAAACTTACAATATCATATTACCGTATAAAAGTAAACCTATATACGAGATATAGAGAGTGCGGCATCTCACCTGACGCGACATCTCTCCCGAAATTACCCTATTGCTTTTGTGGCACAGAAAAGTGCCGATATATGTTTATGCCACGACACACTTGACGTTATTGCGAGTTGGAGTTGGTATACTGGCAACGGTTTGACCAGACAGATTTTTGCCGTCAATAAGAAATCAGACATGAGTAGTATGTTGATCGGAAATTTGTGCCTTGCCAAGAATCTTTTATCATTTTCTGAACCCATCAGGGAAATGGTAAGGTTAGGGGTAAGGAAAATAACGACACAGAACAATTAAAACAGAGTATTCTGCACCCCCGCAGTGATGCTGAACGATCTACAGATGCTACAATAGCAGGGATTAAACTTCCAACCCCCGGAGGGATTTAGAATATCAACACAACCGAGGAGATATTGAGATAACAGAACGACAACACCCCCGAAGAAATATTGTCATTCAAATACGGCCAAAAGTATAGCTCTCTACCATACAGGGTTAGGTACAATAGCATATCCTCCAGTTTCAGCTCTCTGTAAATAAGGTCTATGTATGGAGAACCAAAAATCCGGATACGTAATTGCATTTCTACAGGGCAGTTGCATATCAAATGATATGATGTTCCGAAGTCGGATTCACAAAAATCACATGAATAATACACAGCGCGCTGAATAGTAGCCATGTGATAATTGAGTTTGCAATGTCCAGTCAGTGCTCTGACTAGAATACTGCAGTTGTGCTTGGAAAAATGCAATAAATTCTTTGACGTTTTCATACTCACATCCGGCAGAAAAGTCTTTGTTTGAACGCAAGTTTGCAAGCTACGCCAATGGTTGGCATGTTCGGATGCAGCCCAAGAGCGAATCTTGTGCTTTATCCAACTTATCGATAGTGGTAAAACTGGCTCTGGACCAACGAAGTCAGTCGCAGCGCCAGCTCTAGCCAATTCGTTCTCCCATTCATTTCCAGTAATAACGGAATGATCGGGTACCCATAGAAGGTAGATAGCATTTGAAATGCTAAGCTCTTCGTTTTGAGTTCGACATGCGATTACTGATTTCGATCTCAAATCTGCCAAACTAAGTGCTTTCAGGGCAGCCTGGCTGTCAGAGCAAAAATAGATTCTTTTACCTCAAATTCCCTGTTGAGGTGCTGATTGTACGCTACACAGAATCGCAAAGATTTCTGCTTGGAATACAGTACAGTGTCTGCCAAGCGAATGAGATTGGTTGAATCTCATTTCATGAAAATAGACTCCAGCACCAGCTCGACCCTCCAACAAAGAACCGTCAATATAACAAACTATGTGTTCTTCAAGTTGTCGCTCCGTCCAGCCATTCCTTGCAAAGAGTAATTCTCACATTGAAAGTTTTAAAAGGTAAACTACATGTGTAAGGTCACTGGGAGTAAATGTATACTCACCCCAAGTAACCGTTAGGGGCCACAGTTTTGTGTGGTTAGTTGCATGATCTATTGGGTTACTGTTCCAGAGGCCAGTAACCTTAAGACGGTATGCACAAGAAAGTGCTTCTTGTTTCAGAAACACATGTAGCGGTTTTATGTTCAAGAATGCCTCTAGAGCAGCAGTAGGTGTTGTCAAGAACGCACCAGTCATCGCCATCAAAACCATCCTCTGAAGATGATTTAAAAATTGTTGTGTAGATCCACTGAATGTACTTGGGTTTGAGTCCCCAAGATTTGCTGAAAGCCCGTCTACATCGGCCGAAGGCCATGCAAGCTTTCTGGCTCCTGAAATCGATGTGAGCTGTCCAATTAATTTTTGAGTCAAGAATTACCTCAACGTACTTAACTTGATCTGCGATTATAATTTCAGCGTCAAAAAACTGCAATGGACAAGCTCCGGTTGTAATGCTTAGTTGCGTGAAAAGCACCATTGATGTTTTATTTGGATTAACTGATAGTCCAACATGAAGACACCATTGCTCAACAACACATAAGGCTTGTTGCATCAAATCAAAAAGTGTGTTAATACAAATACCGGTGATCGTTATATGATAATCATCGACGAAACCATACGTCGTAAACCCAAGCTCATTAAGTTTCCTAAACAAGCCATCGGTGACAAGGTTCCATAGAAGTGGTGACAGCACCTTGCGGACATCCCCAAACACTCAGTTTCCTTATCTCTACTTGTCTTAACGATGAGCACAGATGTCGGTTGCTAAGCATTGCGTGTATCCAATTCGTGATATATGAAGGTACATTCTATTCGAGGTAGTCTCTGAAGCTTATATTTTCCTGTTTCAGAACTATAATAAACTATGATTCTATAACTTAACCACACCTGAACATGCCGTTATATTTTACCTCCAAACTAAATATTCGCTATTATCCTATAACTTTTAACCCTCTGACAGTGGTTTCATTATTTACATTTAAATACAAGAGTCCTATGTTGCATAGTCACAGTTTACTCGCTTCCCTGAAGCAACTATTTCCATCTGGTCAACGTTTATGTGCGAATTATTTCCATAACATCTAAATAATTGCTAATTCAAATACTGTCCATTCAATTAAACTAACTTCTGCAGCACAAAACGGTTGAACAACGGGTCAACGGCGTACAATTAAAATTGAAAAACTTTGTGAAATATCCGAGTCAAACAAAACTTGTTCAACAAGGCTCCGGAAATTGTGAGAAAAACTTTTTCCCCTCGCCCGTTTAGAAAAACATTCACCGGAAAAGCCTTCCCACTTGTGTTCCGTTCCCCGCGAGGGAGTTGGCAAGTTCTAGTCCAGGCTTCAGTTTTCCACTCGAATTGTAATGTTCCCAGAAAATTATATTTAAATGCGACGCTTTTGTCTCTTTTGTCACGGTGCTGCTGTGTCAGAACTAATGACCAGGGAATTGCATTATTTTTCTAGAAAGATTTACATAGCGACAGACTGTCAGCAGCCTTCACCAGGAAATATGTAGCTTGCACACCATGCTGGTGGGAATCTAGAATCTTTTCTAGTTCTATCCGAGAGAATTGGATGTGGAAAAAAAGCAACATGCAAGCTTAGCAGTCAACAATTGGGTTAATCAAATTCCATGCTGGTTTAACGGAAGCCTAAGTGACAATTTACAGAATTATGCACTCCGGGCAGGTTATAACAGGAGGTGGTCCGAAATTTTCGAAACGCTTTCCAAAAATAGCTTCCATTTCAGCAACGCCGGTGAGATAACAAATTGTCGTCTTATGCTTCTATACAACTAGCACGAAATCGGCGCTGCTAACAAATGATGCTACTACCCTGCCTGAGATTAAAGCTTCTGCACAAGGACGGAATGTTGGCTTATGTACACTGTATGTAATGCATATTTGAGCAACAGGATTCCGAGGAAAGCATTTATCATGACAACCGAAAAGATGGCTCGGTTCGGTCGCAGAGGGAGGGAGGCGTAATCTATTCACCGGATTCGTGTCGGTAAAACCGATATCTGTGCTATGTTGCACGGCTGCCAGCGATGGTGGATTTGCCAGGGTATAAGATACGAATATAACGAGATGTCATCCATAAAATCTCCCTGAAGCTAACGGGTAGTGCGGACTTTTTTATGTGTAGGCAGGGAAAGTAACGCCTACGCAACATTCATCTTTGTTAAATAAGATCTATTCGAGAGTCGTACAAACGAGATGAATAATAGATGTAATATTTTTTAAATTGATATTCAATTTTTAAATACAATTGCAAAAATTGAAAAATCGAACTAATGTGATGCTTAAATTCGATTTATTGCATTCAATGATAATAGTGATTGTACATTTTTTAATAATCGAGTTTTAACTATTGATTTTCAAATCTGGCAACCGTATCGAAGCTCGCTACTATCATTTGCCCAAAATCGGTAGTTCAAACTCATATGCAGCGGCATTGTATGTATAATTAACTATATACCCAACCCTCGAGTATGTTATACCAGCCCGGAAATATATTTTCCACTTTCAACATTATCCCATTCCAACCACAGTCTCGTGAAGGAACTATGCAGGAAGTGAATAGAAGTAGGAAGTGCTTCGCGTATATGACCCAGGAAGCGAGAGGAGTGATAGTTTATGGTTATGGCATCTGACATGACATCTGTTTATCCAATATGAACGAACATGATTATCTATGGCCCGCTGCTAAACCGAGTGCCCGTCCACGTATGTACAGTCGACTCACCCTTAAACATAGTGGTTCAATTTGCATCGAAATTCCGTGTGAAACACACAACCTCACGGGTCAGCCGTAGGACCAAGTGCTTAGAAAATGTTTCCGGCACCGTCGTGCGGTGTATCTTTGCGCACTTTTTTATCAATTTTCCAATTTTGACGAATTATAACTCCTTTAATAATTGATCGATTTGTGTCATATCAGCACAGATTTATTGTCAGCATGTATGTATTATGTATGGCAAATATGAGCAAAATTGGTTCATACATAGAAAAGTTGTTCATAAAGCGTTTAAAAATATTTTATGTGAACTAGCTGGAGCCTACTTTGCATACTTCTAGAATTCAATAATATTGAATATATATTATAAAATAAAAATTAACCAGATTTATTTACTTTTATTGAAATATCATTAATTCATACTGATATCAGAGGCTTTTTCAACAATAAAACATCACCCATTTATCGCATTTTCTAAAATGAGGAAATCATTTTAATTTAACATTTAGAACGCTAGTTGTCAAAAAAACTTGTCTGGGTTAAGACTGTATATTGTTTTTCGTAGAGATTAAAAAGGAAAATGATGAAAAAAGGTGATATCCGTTTATCTCTAGTATGTCAGAATAGGTTTTTAAAAGCATTTAAAGGTTTTTTGTATTATCAATAATAAAAATAGCCACACGGTGGGATTTAAAATTTTACAAAATAAAAAAGTTTAACAAGGGGCTATTTTTGACGCACATTTGAGTGCTAAATTGATGGCGTAATTAGTACTCAAGGCCACGTTCTCAAGTTATGCACTTTTATGTCAAGAATGCTGAACTAAAGGTTCGAAACCACGGCCAAGATCACATTATTTCGCAACGGTTCAATGTCTACAATAATACAATATAATGTCAATACAAAGCATCTCTCGAAAAAAAAAACAATTTTGTTAATTAATCCTCTTGGAAATAATTACGAAGAATAAACTCAACACACTCTTTAGAAACTTGATGTCTTCGGTGAAGTTGTTGATAATGATAATAAAAACAATTTTTTTAAAGATACAAAATCTTCAGATGCTCATAAAACCCGATCCTGACATATTAGAAACAAACTGAAAACGCTATTTTTCATCACACAAAAACCTTCAAATGCTCATAAAAATCGATCTTGACGTACTAGAAATAAACGGAAAACGCCATTTTTCATTCATTTTATTCTTTTTTCCGAAAATCAATATGTGGTCTCAGTACACTTAAGATTTTCTGTTTGGTCGAGCAGTCTCATTTTACGAGCCTCCTATCACTTTTATCGACGTTTGAAGTGTTTTGTTTGGTGTGATAAACAGTGTTAAGAAAAATGACACAAGACGTATGCAATATGGTTAAAAGACATGGCCCTACAAATGTCAAAAGTATAATATAACTAATAAAAGCGCGTCTGTTAGTAAATATTGAAAAACTAAGGTGTACAAAGTAGCCCCGCACGATGGTATTATAAAAACAAATTATAATGCCATGAATCTACAGAGGATCTCTTGCGTGTTGAATCGGGCGGAGCACGAACTGTTGTATTTGGGAAGCCCAGGTTCTTCTTATGAATAATGTCCAATAATTCTGGGTAGGAAAAGTTCGCAAAATGAAATGATTGCTTCTTAAAGCTTTACGAAATGCACACTTGAACATACCACATGCCAGGCCCGTACGCAAGGGGAGGGTTTTGGGGGTTCAAACACCTCCCATGAGGGTTTTGAATTACTTTTAAATATTTCATAACTTCCTGACCATTAATAAAAACTTTATACTGCGAGCCATTTTGACACACAATGTCATTTGAGTTCGGTCGTTCTAGAAAAAAAGTCTTTGAAAAGACCTTGCGAGGATGGCTTTGAACAAATGTGAGCAGGAATGCGAACGGTACCGGTAAACTACATTTTTTCGGTATATTTACATTTGCACAAGCCGTACAGCCCGCTACAGCGACGCATCACTACTACTCTTGTCAGAACGGTAGCCTAACCGTGTACTTTTCCGTACAGCAGTAAAATTCATTTTTGTTTTGCTGCTGTACTCCGACTGCTCGGTGAGAGTGTGGCGAAGTAAAGTTTCTCTCGCTTTTTACACTTTTCTCTGCATAGTCAAAGGAAAAAGCCCGCACACGAAAACGTTGATGCCGGTCACGGCGTAAATGAATCGCATTAATTGTTGTCGTTTGTGATTCAAAATACTGAATAGATTGAAAATATTAAAAAGTGTACAATAAGGAAAGAGAAGCTGTACCGCTCGCGTCTGGTGACTGTACTGGGGACAGTTGTCATGTTACTGCTTTACTTACAGGCAGCCGTACAGCGCTGGGCGTCCTGCACTAGCGAACGACAGCAGCGCCGTATGAGAAAGGAGAATGTAGGCAGAAAAATACAGCCGTAGAAAAGGTATGCATTTTGCATCCTTAGATGTGCAGTGATGTACCAAATCGGGTTTTTCTAATTTTGGGGAAAAAAACCCAAGGTTTTTTCCCGGTTAAAACGGTTTTTTCGCGGGAAGATTGGGTTTTTTTGAAATTTTGTGATATTTTAGTAATTGAACATTAATGTATTGTTATCCAAACATTTTTATTTTATTTATGAGCATTATTGTCGTAAAGTTTTGCATGTAGGTATATGAATTCTGAATGGTTTTCCTCGATTGAATCATTGCTATAGCGATGATCCAACATTTCTTTACAAATATTGTGGTTAAATGAGTGTTAAAACTTTTCAACATCTTTTGGACTAAGTCGATTGCGTTTCTTACTGTGAATCCACCTAAACGCACTAAATATTTTTTCTACTGTTGCTGATGTAGTTGATGCCGAAAGAATTCGGATTGCGATTTGTGAGAGTTCTGATTACGGTTGATACTAATGACGAATGTCAAGGCCACTCGCTTTCTGCATATTACTAACTTTTACTTTTCACCGAACTAAATAGGTATTTTCTAAATTTTGTGTGAATACCTACCTCATTTCGCTAAAAGTATAGCAACCCCTAAAATGAGTAACAAACAGAATAAAAGTAGTTTGGGCATCACACGATTATTCTAATTTTCACTAGTCAGAGTAACAATGACTATTGTTCCCACTATTATATGAAACAAGTTGGAATATGGAATGGACCGAAATTAAAGTTACAGGAACAGAAAATGCTTCGTAAAACCCGTTTTAAATATATTAGAATGTGAAAATTGGATTTAAACTTCAAGTTTAAAAATCGGACAGGAGCTTTTCGATTATGTCCTACAGAATTAAAACCGTAAAAAAGTATATCCGGTTCTTACAAATGTCTTTTCTTTATACAACTTTTAATCTTGAATGTAACGTTGTACGGAATTTCCCGTGAGCGAATTATACTGGATGTACATCCTTGCCGACTTTTTCAGGTGAGAATATTCTAAGCGATTCTCATGCTCAAGGATCTCTGTCCGATTTTCACGCTTGATGTTTATATTCGATTTTTACGTGCTAAGATATCTGGAGTGGGTTCTACAAAGTATGTTTTATCCTTGCGACTTTTATTTTCGGTCTCTCAAAGGTAAATGTAAGATTCTTTAACCCTCCGGAAGTCGCGCAAATGGTCCACTGAACGAGCAGCGGTTGGTGCTCTAAGACGATTTCGCTAGATTTTCAGAGCAGCGTGTGTACTCAGTGCACATCAAATGAACATCAACAATTCGATAAAACGAAAAAACCCGTATTTCGTCCGGGTTAAAACGATTTGGGAAAAAACCCGGTTAAAACCCAAAAATAAAAACCCGGGAAGATGGAATTTTTCCCATCGGTACATCACTGGATGTAAGTCAAGTTGGTCGGCATCGCTGGATCGGTTCACGTATCGACAAGTTTCTATATTAACATCAGTTCAGTAGAACAGCAGCTAAGGAGGAAAAATAACGAACGAACGCCCCGAGCTCGAAGAAAATCGGGATATCATTATCTAGAGAAATTCACGGTATATATCTCTGAGCCACAATGGTTGATTCACAAAAACGGGCATCGGTATCAGGAGAAATTCCGCCGCCTGGAAACTCTCAGGATCAATGAAAAAACATGAACGATTAACACAAAATAGAAAGAGGAATAACACTATCCCTTCTGAAGTAATATCTAACGGTGGCTCCGGAAGGATGAGCATTGAGATGATCAAGAGGTTTAGGTTTAGTCGGTAGGCTTACTTCAAACCCCCGCAGTAACAATCCGACACTACCATGAGATAGCAAACGGTGGTGTCTGATCAAGATTTCTTCTCGATAACAGACATTGTCCAATCCATTGATCCAAGTCGACACAAGACTCAGCTTTCCGGGATTTGGAAAAAACTGTAACGTTTGAGGGTTTCTGTACCTCCTTTATATAAGGACCGAAAAAAAATGAAAACCCCACCCTTGAGAATTTTCTGCGCACGGGCCTGCCACATGCAATCGATCAGTACATTGACAGAACTATTGCGAACGTCCAGTGATAAACTTATCTCTGCTTCGGCGAATGTGAGCCTCGCTTCTAGTTCGATTTTTTTAATGTTTCAACTAGTTCTGATGAAGCTCTAAGAGAAGAGAAGAGCCTATTTGAATCAGTCCTAACCTCAATATTGAACCAGTTCCCGATCAATCGTGGGAATCAAATGATCGTGTCCCATTTAAACCTGATATTGCTCGCTATATGCGTTAACATCCCAACTCGTTTGGTGTCCTCTAGTTGTTGTGCAATTTATGTTGGAAATGAAATGTACAGTTCTCTAATCAACAATTGTTAAAATAGCTTAAATCAATCTCCAGCATAAACGTACAGTAACTATGAATTTATCTCGACTCATGCAGGAAGGTAAAGCTTCCATAGCATTTTCCCAAGAACCGTATTTACATAAAGGAAACATCTATTTTGGTAAGTTACTTAATACTGTCTTCATTGCTTACAACAAAACAGGCATGACAAACCCACGTGAAATGCCTCGTACTTGCATTCTTGCAAATAAGGCTATTGACGCGTGTCTCATATCGGAGCTCACAACTCACGATATCTGCGTTGTTACAGTTACACTGACTGCCGGTAACGTAGACAAAAAATATTTATATTGTTCAGCATATCTACCGCATAACAAGTCATCTCCTTCTGATGATTTCAAAAGCGTTGCATTATATTGTAGCAGAAATGGGCTTCCGCTCATTATCGGTAGTGATGCGAATGCTCATCACATCATTTGGGTCAGCCCAGACATCAATCTGAGAGGCTCTGAACTGATGGTGTACATAAGTAATGCAAATCTCCATATTCTGAATGTGGGAAACCGACCAACTTTTGCGAGGTCTGGGAGGGAGGAGAAGTTAGACATAACGCTTTGCCCTTACAAAAAATTGAAACGAGCTGGGAAATTGGCAAGTTCCAAATGAAACTGAACCGTCTCCGATCATAAATATATATTTTTCGATCTTTTGTATGTCACCTTCAATGTGGTAACATATCGCAATCGTAAATCTACAAACTGGGACCTCTTTTTGCAAAACTTGGCGACTAAAATTCATGGATATTTTCCAACAATTAGTCAACTAGATGACTTAGATGACGTCGTGGATACGACAAACTCATTCATAGTAGCATCCTACGAAGAAGCTTGTCCACTTCGTACTGTTAAAACGACTAGGAGAACCCATTGGTGGAGGGCTGAGCTTGAAAGAATGAAGAAGAGCTTGTAATCGACGTCAGCGTGATGATTCCAGGGCTTTCAGGTCAGCTCGGAGTGCATATAAGAAATGTCTTAGATTTGCAGACCGGGCTGGCTGGCAAAACCTATGCACTAATGTCTCATGTCTGAACGAGGCTAGCAGGTTAAATAAAATTCTCTCGAAATCGAATTATTTTCAGATGAACTCCTTAAAAAACAGAGATGGTGTTTATGTGACGGACGAAAAAGTTCTTAATTGTCTCTTCGAAACACACTTTCCAGGTTGTATCGATCCGGAGCTGAATAATGTTCACAGATCTCATTCTGGTGATTCGGACTCGTGGGCGTTAACATGCACATTCGTTTCCACTGAATCGGTCAAGTGGGCAGTTGCCAGCTTTGCTCCATACAAATCACCCGGAAAAGATTCCCGTGCTACTGCAAAAGGGATTTGATATTCTTAAACATGTCTTGAAAAAGATTATGCTTTCGAGTCTTGCTACCGGTTATATCCCGAAATGGCGTGAAATAAGTGTAACAGTTAATCCCAAAGGGGGGCGCTCAAGCTATGAAGATGCCAAGACTGTTAGACCTGTTTCTTCTGAACGCTTTGGAACGGATAATCGATCATCACATCAGAAACGTTCGTTTAGTTGAATATCCACTGCACGAAATGCAACATGCATAACAGTGTGGGAAATCCACGATCACTCTGCTTCACGATGTTGTTTACAACATTGAGAAAGCCTTCTCGCTCAAGCAATATGACTAGGGTGAATTCCTAGATATTGAGGGTGCTTTTGATAATGTGTCCTTCCAGTCTATTCTGGAAGCGACGCACGGTCATGGGATACTAGCATGTATCTCGGATTGGATAAACGCAATGCTTAGTAACCGCATACTTTGCTCGTCACTGCGACAGGCTGAGATACGGAAGTTGAGTATTTGTGGTTGTCCTCAGGGCGGCGTTCTGTCACCGTTGTTATGGAACTTGGTAGCCGATGGCTTGTTGAAGAAACTCAATGAGCTTGGATTTCCAACCTACGGGTTTGCTGACGATTACCAAATACTAATTACTGAATTTTGCATCGGAACAATCTTTGAATTAATACAACAGGTATTAAGAGCGGTCAAACAGTGGTGTCGACTAGTTAAACTATCAGTTAACCAAACTTCAATGGTTCTTTTCACCAAGAAGCGAATAACAACCGAAGATCGTCCCTTGCTGTTCTTTGATTCTGAGCTACTGTGTGCAGATCAAGTCAAATACGCCGGATTTATATTAATTTCTGTAGTAAATAAGATGACCATGTAAATAAAAAAAAACAAAACAAAAATCTATAGCAGATATGCTTGTCATCTTAAACGTCATTACGGATATAATAAAGATGTTAGTCGACAGACACGTAGAACCTTACAACAGCTAGAGAAATCTCGCAACGCGTTGAAACCGATACACTGTCATTACAGTTTAGGCACATTAGGCATAATCATAATGAGTTATACTCTAAAATTTCATGTTTACTATTGAGATATTCATATTACGAAAAGAAAACGACGGGCAATGATAGTTCACTGTTATGACAAAAAAAAATATGATAATAATAATAACAATAATAATTATTACATGTTGTCAATATTGGTAATTTAAGTAGATTTGATTTGTTTCATTGTCTAGTAAATATTCTGAGCGTGTAATTGTGGTCGCACAAACGCAAACTAGACGGAGAACAAAGAAAATAAAACGCAAATTGAGGTAGGTTTCAGACCGGATATAGACTGGTGAGTGTATATGTGCGTTTGGCAAAGAGAAAAGAAAAATCGAGTTTGCAATTCATTCTGTGATTGATTGCCATGAAGGAAAGTCACATTTTGTTTGGCGGAAGAAAAAGTTCGGATACGACAATTTCCAAACTGAATTGGTCTGCTCACTTTGAGTTGAGAGTCAAGAAAGCGTGCATGGCCTTCGGGCAGTGCAAACGAACTTTTGGAAAGACCTGGGGTCTCAAACCTAAATACATCTATTGGATTTACACGACAATTGTACGTCCAATACTGTCATACGGATGCCTTGTGTGGTGGCAGAGGGGAGAGGTGATGACAGTCCAGTCAAAGCTAAACCATCTGCAAAGAATGGCGCTCATGGCGTTGACTGGTGCTTTCACCACGACTCCGACTGTTGCTATTGAGGCACTTATAAATATCAAACCACTACACATACACCTCAAACAAGACGCACTCTCATGTGCATACAGACTGCAGGTTACTGGGCTTTGGAACAGTAACCATGTTGATCTTGCTACCAGTCATACACGATTGTGGTCACAAATGGTTACATGGGGTGAAGATATTCTTGCTCCCGGCGATATTACACTCACTTGTAGTTTTCCTTACAGGACATTTCATGTGAAGATTCCCTCTCGAGAGGAGTGGTTGTCTGGCTTTATGGAAAGACAACAACAAACGCAAGTGGTTTGTTACACTGACGGTTCTCTGATGGAGGGACGTGCTGGTGCTGGTGTCTACTGTCGTGAAATGAGATTGGAACAATCTCACTCACTAGGTAGACACTTTACTGTATTCCAAGCAGAAATCTTTGTGATTATGTGTGGGGAGCAATCGGCCCTTCAACTAAGTTTGTCCGGCAGAGTTATAAACTTCTGCTTCGATTGTCAGGCTGCAATCAAGGCCCTTAGCTCAGACAAATCACGGTCCAAGCTAGTGATCGCGTGCCGAAACGAAATCGAAGAGCTAAGCATTGTCAACACTATCTACCTTGTTGGGGTGCCCGGACATTCTGGTATTACTGGAAATGAATAGGCTGACAAATTGGCCAGGGCAGGTTTAGTGATTGACTTCGTTGATTCTGAGCCCACGCAATTTCGACAAGCTGGATAAGGGAAAAATACGGTCCTGGGCTTCGGCCGAGCGCCGCGATTATTGGAGAAATCTACAAACGTGTCGCTAAACAAAGGCGTTTCTAGAATAACCGTGTCCAGTGATTTTTTTTTTAATTTTAATCAGTGTTTATTAAATTATATTTACTACTATTTACATATCATTTTCTAGGTAAAATTTCAGTTCATTCAAATCCACTATACTACATCTGTTTATGAAATTCACATAGTTTATAAATAGTTTTAGTATATTACATTTTGTTGTTCTAGATACTCCATGTAAAATGGGTCTAATTACATCCGAGAAAACAATACTTCTCCAGCCGCCAAGCGAAATGGTTGCCATCCTCCGCAATAATGTCCACGCGTCCGTTACTCGTGGGTAATCAGTAAATTTGTGCTGTATAGTTTCAATCGCCGTGTTGCAGTGTTCGCATTGCTCTCCATCCGATCGTCGAATTGTGTATAGCAGTCGCCTGTGTTCGGTTTTGCCGTTCTCCAAAAGGAACAAGTCTGTTCGTTGTTGTGAAGAAAGTCCTCTTGTTCTGTGTATATATGACCATATACGGCGCCATTCAACGTTAGAGAGCGTATTCTGCCGCACGATTCTTGGCAACTCAGTGTTATTAATAAAGAATCTATGAATAAGATTCGCCGTAGGGTTTTGCTGTATATGAGGGGGGAGTTGTGGGAGATTCTGACGGATTAGTTTTATGCTAGGACAGTCTGCTGGAATTGGGTTGGGATTATCTTGGTTTATGAAGGATTTATAAAATGGGATGGAGTTTATCTCTTTGATGTGGCGATTTATTAACAGTGATTTGCACTTCAGAGCTGGAAGTTGAAGACATAGGCCGCCGGTCTCTCTATCTCTCGCCAGTTGTAGTATGGGTACGCGTGCTGGTAGTCCGCGCTACAGGAACGTCCCCATTGACGAAGTCAGCTTTGCTGTATGAACATTCAATGGGGGCAAGATTGAAGCAACGTACCAAATCCTGGAGGTAACGTAGGTGTTTAGTAGTGTTACTTTTTGCACGAGGGTTAGTGTGCGTAAAGAGTGTAGCCATAGAAGACGTGAAAATTTTTCCACGGCAGAATCCCAGTTCAATTTAACCATAAGTCGAACTGAATTGGCGAACGTTATGCCTAAAATTTTTACAGTGTCCGTTGTTTGCAGCCATGGCACGTTCAGCTGGTTCCCGTCAATGAGTCCTACGTCGATTGCTACCGTTTTCGCTAGGTTTAATCTCGCGCCTGAGACGCGAGAGAAACGGGAGAAGATGTCGTGTATTTGCTCTGTCTTTCGCACGCATGTAGCGATTACGCTGATATCATCGGCGTATGCCACGATCAGATCATTCCCACACACTTGTTCAAGCCGTTTTAATAATGGTACCAGGTACAGTGCGAAAGAGAGAGACGATAAAGGATTGCCCTGTGCAACCGATCGTTGTATGGGGAAGGGAGGTGACAGATGACCGTTGACTATCAGTCGACACGATGTCATCTCAGAGAGTCTGGAAAGTAGTGTTACTAGACTATCGTTGATGCCGAGTGCACGCATGTTGCCATATAGGAACTCACGGTTCACCCGATCGAACGCGTGGTCCAGATCGAACGATATAAGTTTTGCTTTTTGTTTTCGTGCAATCAGCTGGGCAATTCTATCTTTGAGAGAGAGAGAGAGAGAGAGAGAGAGAGAAAGAGTAGCTTGAAAGATGTTGTGGTCCGGATTAGAGCATTTTTGAGTGTCTCCCAGTATCCGGTGGTTACTAACGACCCTCTCAAGTCGTGCTTTGAGAATTCGGGACAACAGTTTGTAGTCGTAGTTGATAAGCGAGATAGGCCTATATGAGCGAGCAGTATCATCGGTATTTTTCTTCTTCACTAACACTATAGTACTGTTGACGAAATCTGGGGGGAAATTGGACGAGAGAGCCTCGTTCAAAATTAAATTGATTTCCCGGTGTATGACGTTGAAGGTTCGCAGATAGAATTCTCTCGGCAACCCATCCGCGCCCGGAGATTTTCTAGGTGCACTCGTTTTGATAGCAGTGAGTATTTCGGTAGTTGTAATGTTACTCATGGTGGCTTCATTCGCTTCGTCGTCTCCCTCTTCTCGCGGCGCATCGGCGCACAGTGTCGCCTACACCCAAAACGTACCCGGTAAGATTCGCTTACATTATTGCAATAAATGCGTGCGAAAATTGCAAGCGTTCTGGTAATGTGCAAAAATTGCACGAAGCTTCCTTGCATGTAATGCAAGAAACAGAAAAAACGAGTTTTGCCTATGTATTAGCGATGTATGTGTATTGGTGACCAATATGCGTTAGATAAAAAAGACAGCTGGTATTGAAAAACAAACCCTGCACGAACAGATCACTAATCAATACTTTATCCATCCAACCATGCTATCAGATAATTATAAGTGGATAAAGGTCATATATAAACATTTGGATGAATTCACGATTAATGAAAAAAGTAAAGCACGCACCCAGATTTGAACTCATGCCATTGAGTATCGTAGCACGGACTATAGGCACTGATCTATTCTTACACATAAAAGTCAAGCGTTAAAACTCGTACAATCAGCACATCCGGAATTCGATGCTGCCTCGTGTGTAATGATTAAGCCACAATATTGCGTTTAAAGATGTTGGTGAGAAATGAATAAAAAGCAGACGGTAAATAAGAACTCGGCGTGCGTTGCCATACAAACCGGCATAGGCACGTGAATGTGGTGGCAATCCTGTGACAGTGTGTTGAAGAAACGTATGTAGATATAGCAAGAGATGAAGTGTTTTATATGCTTGCAAACATTGCAAGCGGCTTTAACTGCAAAATTGCAAGCGATGCGAACATTATTTGCAAGTGATTGTCGCTTACAATTATTGCAAGAGGTTTTTGTTTTGGGTGTAGCCGGACAAAACCTCAAAATTTTATTTTTGATTTTTCATGATTTAACATTTTTCTCTGTTTATTCACAGGTTGAATAGAGTCTTCTCGAAATATTAAGTCCCGAGGACGATAGTTCGATTTTTTACATGACTTCAAAGGTGAAATAGATGATAAATTCTGAGGAAAACTATTTTCAAATCTAAGTTATTCAAATGCATATATCTTTTTAGTTAAGATTCCGATTATGGTCAAACTGATTTCATGTGAAAGGTTATTCGCTGGACTTATAGCTGCCATTCAACTTAGTCGATATATGCCTTTCTTCTCGCTCAGACATGAAAAACAAATAATAAATCGAGCAATAGTTTAAAGTTATAATGTTCAAAGTGGCTGTACTTTTTTTTGAAACGGTTCGGAAAGATCGCTTGTTGTTCACGATACTCGAAAATTAGTGTACTTTCCGAAAATAAATATCTTGTTTTGCCCCTTTCTGCCCCGAGGTATGAAAAAAGGTGATTTTTCATGATACGTCTGAAGGAGACGCATGGTAGCCTTTGACTACCCAGGGTTCGCAATATAATTTATAGATGTGTCTTATTAATATCAACAATTGAAAAAATGTGTGTTCTGCTAAAAAATTCACCGCGCCTAATTTTTTGAAAGTGAATTTTTGGAAATAGTGCACTTTATATTTGTAAATGTTGAATTTTCGAACCACCCTAAGTGCCAAAATTTTGAGGAAATAAAAAACAAAAAATAAACATCAAATATGAATTCAGCGTCACAAAATTACCCTAATGAGAAGTTTTCATCAAATTCGGGCCACTTTTGAGGTTTTGTCCGACTTTTGTATGGAAGGTGATCACTGTGCGGCGGTATACAGGTTTCTGTAGTATTCAAACATGTGTTGCTCGATGTCTTCTGTTCGTTCCATAACTTCATCTCTCTCGTTCCTAAGCGTCGTGATCGTCGTTCTTTTCTTTTTTCTCTCTCCAAGCTAGAACGTGGATAGTGGTTCACCGGATACATGCGTTTCGTTAATGTGTACAAACAAATGCGTGAACTCTCGCTGGTGTGTTAACATTTCAGCTTTTAGTCGGTTGATGATCGGTAGCATTGTTGGGTCACTGTGGAATCTGTCGTACGCTAGCCGTAGTTGTGAATACAGTCGCTGGTGCTCACGGTGAAAATCGTCGTAGATTAATTTTTGATTTCCACCGGAAAAATGACTTGATTTTAGGCTTAGCGTACGACGTCCACCAACCCATCCACGATGAAAAATGTTGACGCTGGCGAGTCCAATACTGTCATCGTATTTGGAATTCATCAACGTTCTCCGCAACGAGAAGATGTGGGCGTAGGGACCAAAAGCCGCGGCCAGGCTCTCGGCCGAGGTAGGAGAGACAGAGACGGGTGGTTACAGCTTTGTGGTTCGTAAATGAGCAGACGTGTGTTGTCGCGTTTCTCAGATGCTCGCATAGGCCCGAGATAACGTAGAACCGATCTAGCCTCGACATCGAGTTGTGCGTGATGTAAGTGTATCCGTCTGTTTGTGGACAAAGTTTTACCCACACGTCGTGAAGTTGCATTTGTTGTACAGACGTTCGTAGAGCGGGGCTGATATTGTTGCCTATCGCGTCGCACGCTCTTACCACGCAATTGAAATCGCCGGCTAGAACAACGTGATCGGTCGGGTGTCGAAGATAGTAGACTAGTGTGTTGTTAAAGAACCGCTCTCGTTCGGCTCTCATCGCTGTACCTGACGGGGCATACACATTACAGAGCGTTGTATTTTGAATTCGTATAGCTGTTAGTCGACTGTCCAGGCTTTTTTCGACGTGCGAAAATCGTATGTGATCTCGTAGAGCTATCGCGGTACCTCTCTTTGTGTGGTCTACATTGCAGATCACGCTGAATCCGGGTATAGTAAGCTGGTCGTTTTCTACCCCCTGTAGGAAGATGATGTTAAGTTCTAGCGTTCGAACGAATGTGCGTAGAGCGTTGAGCTTGGTTGTGTTCGTAATTGTATTATTGTTGATGGTTGCGAGGTTATAGCTGGCGTGATCCATTACAAGGCATCATTCATTTCCCCAAGCGTGCCATCGTCTTCGTCGTGTCGATGTTTTTTTCCTGGCGGCCGGCGAAGCGATCGCCTGCTACTTGTAGAGGTTGTAGAATGGTCGGTTTCATTGCCGTCGTTTAACACATACTTGCGCTGTGTGTCATTACTGCTGATCGGTAGTGGCTGTAGGTTCGGAACCTTGAACCTACTATCTGTAAAACAATCGATGTCTGGCCCAGGGTTGTTAATCGATAATTAATCGTCATCGTCGATAACGTTAACCACCCGTCAACGTCATCGGAAACTCCGTTAACGATAATTTATCGTCGGATTTATCGTCATCGTCGATAATTCATCGGTGGTTATCGCGATACATTTTGCGTTACTTTCCCGTTTATTGGAGTTGAAGTTTATGCGGTTAACTTTCAATTGTTTTGAAATAAATAACTATTGGACATGTTGTTGGCAGTTGAAAATCAATAGTTTTGGACATTTTCTATGCACATGGGGGTCCAACGATGTGTCAAAATGGAATTTTTTGTCAACTTTTCGGGAGAGTTTTATATTGAAAGAAAAGTTATTGGCAGTTGACAATCAATAGTTTTGGACATTTTCAATACACAGGGGGTTCGACGATGTGTCAAAATGGATTTTTTCAACTTTTGGGGAAAGTTTATTATATTGAAGAAGTTATTGGAAAGTGAAAATCAATAGTTTTGGGCATTTTCAATGTACCGTCGGTGCGTCAAAATAGAAATTTTTTCAACTTTTCGCGATTTTTTTATATTGAAGGGCAGGTTGTTGGCAGTTGAATATCGATAGTTTTGGACATTTTCAATTCACAGGAGGATCCACCAGTGCACAGTGTTTCCAAAGTGGCAAAAAGGTGAAAGAAATTCTTTGAACCACGAAAAACATTTTTTAGCTATAGTGTCTTCAGCAAAGTTTATTTATATTTTTTGCCTTTCTCAATAGAAAGGTATTGCAATTGCTCTGAAAACCGACTTTTTAACGGAGGCCCGGAGGGCCGAGTGACATATACCATTCGATTCAGTTCGTCGAGTTCGGCAAATGTCTGTGTGTGTGTGTATGTATGTGTATATGTATGTATGTGTGTGTATGTGCGTATGTGTGTGTGTATGTGACCAAAAATGTCACTCATTTTTCTCAGAGATGGCTGAACCGATTTTGACAAACTTAGTCTCAAATGAAAGGTGCAACGTTCCCATAGACTGCTATTGAATTTCTAATGGATCCGACTTCCGGTTCCGGAATTACAGGGTGATGAGTACGAACACGCAGAAAATGTCGATTTTAATAAATTCTGCAATGAATGTATAAAGGTGAATTTTTTTCCAAAATATGACCACAACTGCTTCGATTTGTAGTATTAGGTCACTAACATCCATTCAAAGTCTATTTGGCCACATTGGCCACCATCATCGGTTCCGGAGGCCCCGGCGGAAGTATCTAAATTCAGAATAACAGTCACATCGGTTTCTCGGAGATGGCTAGACCGATTCGACTAAACTTGGCCTCAAATGAAAGGTATTGCGTCCCCGTAAATGGCTATTGAATTTCATCCCGATCCGGTTCCGGAGTTACAGGTTGTGGCGTGCGATCACATAGCAAATTGTGATTCAAACCGATACTCCGATAAAAGCAAAAAAGGTAAAAATTTCGCTAAAATGTCTCTCAAACAACTTAAATTTGCTGTTCTAGGTCACCGACGGCCAACCAAACTTTTGTTGACTACATTGACCACCATAGACGGTTCCGGAAGTGCCCGGGAAAAGCGGCCATCTTTCAAAATTTACGCACTCACATCAGTTTCCCGAAAATGGTTGGCCGATTTTCACAAACTTAATCCCAAATGAGAGCTATAATATCCCCATAGATGTCAATAAAATTTCGTACAGATCGCTTATATGGATCCGGAAATATAGACTAAATCGTCCGGTCCATTATGAAATTCCCATATAAGCCGGAACTCAAATTTTTTTTCAAAGGGGGGACCTCATGAAATTTCAGAAATCGAATTCGTATTTTTGATGCCAAACATCTTTAAAATGCATGAAACGTCGAGATTTTATGTCATCTCGAAAAATTTTTTTTTTATAAAGATCGACTTTTTGGGACTGCCGATTTCGCACCTTTCTTCAGTTCAATATTACCGTGGCTGTTTTTTCTTTTCAAAATTTTAGAACTCGAATAATGATTTATTTTCCTGTATATAGTTGTCATGTGATGTATAATAATAAAATGTAATATATGCATTTAAAAGTTTTTAATGAATTTAAACAACGCACCTGTTCTCGTGATGCATGATTGAGAAAGGCACAATTGCACCGCTAGGTGGATTAAAATAGGTTTTTGCATTTAAAAAGTATTAGTTGGGTGATTAATCCCTCTAAAGCTGAACAGCAAGTTTTTGTTTGGTCATTTATGAAAATAAAAAAAACTTTCTTTGGCAAAGTTGTTGAGAATATCTTAAGTATTAACTTCGCTGAAGAGACTATGTGTCTATCTGTCGATTTTAAATTACATTTGTGGAGATTTCTTTGATATACCCTTGAAAATTGCTTTTAAAAAATACTTTTCCTGGTAATTTTGTAGAATTTCAAAATGTTGCAAGATTTTGTTCAGCATAAGAAAATACATAATTTTTGTAATGTAAGTTTATTTGTATCTCTTACAACTTAGAAGTTATCGAATGTTTTAGTGCCCAAAAAGTAATATTTTGGTATGGAAGCCGCAAATTTCCGCAGACGAATACCAATACAAATCTGTAAAACAAACACTATCAAAATCGTTTGGTGGGCTCTAACCTACGTTCAAGTCAAATTCTTGTAAATTCCTTCTTTAGCATATTTTTCTTATCTTAGAGATGCAATATATGCAAAAATAATAATACTGTAATGTAAGACCTCCTTAAGGGAAATTTTTACTAAATGATCAGAACGGGTTAAGAGGCTTTGTCGAGGGACTAAAGAAGAATATTTTAACCGCTCCGATTTATTAAAAAGAAGGAAAAACATTTGTTAGTCCAGGTGTTTGCGTTTCGACTTCGTCTCTTCAGAACCAGAAAAAATATGAGCCGATTTTGCCAATGTCATCGATTTATCAGCCTAAAATTCGCCAAGGGGCTGATAAAAACGGATCTTCACTGTATTCAAAAAACCGACTAAAACTCTATTATGAGGCCGTTCATAAATTACACTACACATTTAAGGGTAAAAGAAGGAAGAATGAAGCATCTTGTTACATAGTGTAGAGAAGAAAGAGGAGGCTAAAAGCTTCCTCTTTTTTAAAATCCGAAATCTTCTAGTTTAAATTAAAATTATAATAAAATCTGCTAATCACCACACCACTAAAATGTGTAGTGTAATTTGTGAATGGCCTAATAATAGTGGTTAGAAATTTTTTTCAATACACTACAATTTTGCGTGCTATAAATTACTAATTACACAATAGCTCAAAATTTGTTTTTTTCATGGTCAAAACAATTTTGGTCACCTTTTTGCCGCTTGGAAATACTGTGCACCTGGGACTCTTCTGTGCACAAACTTACTCGAAAAGTTGAAAAATTCAATTTTGACACATCGTCGGAACCTTCTGCGTATTGAAATGTCCAAAATTATTGATTTTCAATTTACAACAACTTTCCCTTCAATGTAATACACTTTCACGAAAAGTTTAAATAATTTCATTTTGACGCATCGTTGGACCCCGCTGTGCATAGAAAATGTCCAAAACTATTGATTTTCAACTGCCAACAACATGTCCTTCAATAGGTATTTATTTCTAAACAATTGAAAGTTAACCGCATCAACTTCAACTCCAATAAATGGGAAAGTAACGCAAAATGTATCGCGATAACCGATGAACCGACGATGACGATGAAAACGACGATACAATTATCGACGATGACGATGAAGGCGACGATACATTATCGTTAACGGAGTTTCCGATGACGATACATTATCGTTAACGAGTAACGCCGATAAATTATCGTGAAAAATGTATCGTATTAACAACCCTGGTCTGGCCGTCGTGGTGGTTGAGCTGGTTTGGACACGTGTGTGAGAGCTGGCGAAATACTCACTGTCGTTTGTGGTTGTAATGGCTTGGAAGTCGATGGTTTGTTAAGGATCTTTTTGACCATCGGCGTGTTCGGACTCGGTCTGGGTGGTTGTTTAGCAACATTCGCGTATGACGCGTTAGCTTGATCAGCAGTGTACTTTTGGACCAGGAGCTTTTTGTTCTGTATGCACGAGATTCCATTATGTACAAACTCGTTGCGGTGTCGGCAGGTTTGTTGCTGTCCGTGATACGACAGGGCCGTAGATTCTCCGTCTATGGTGACAAAAGACGGGATATTCTTCTTCACCATCATTTTCGCTACCCTAACACCAGTACCGCCGAACGCGTATCACATTATCTCGTTGAGAGAGAGAACGTCACCGTATGTCTGCAAAAACTCGAGGATTTTCTCGTCTGGTACGTCTTCAGAGAGATCGAATAATTTGACTTCCACCGCGCCATCCTCCATAGTGATGCGCAGTTTATAGATCTTGCCGTCTATCTCTGTCTCGTGCTTGTTGTCGTATTGTACAATGTTCATTCGATACTTTAGACCCCCTACGAAATTTTATTCTGAATCTGCCCCTGGTCGTCTAGAAACAGAAACAATTAATGTTTATCATTTTCAACATCGAATACATTGACATGTAGCTTCCTCAACTGCTAAAAGGTGTTAGCTATGATGTTGTTCGATGGTGGATGTACAGCTTTTATGTGTAGTGATTTCGACATGTTTCCGTACTACCCATGATTGCATATATGCCCCATTTCTATGAGATTTCCTATCTTTTTAGGACTGGTTTTCGATTATAGGCAGCATATTCATAGTTGCAAAAAAATAATTCCCCACAGTGCCAAAGCAAACAAAGATCGTTTTCCAATAGATGTGCTGTATAGGAGAAATTTATTTGTTAAGCTTCTTAAACCATGCCATGCGGATAGATTCCCCCAGGCAGAACAGCACTCTCCATACCGAACGGAAATGTACTTTTGATTCTACCCATTTCTACCAGAGGAGCGTGCCGAACAATTTTCAACCAAAACGTGCCCAGCACAAATCGCTTGCTCGACATGGTCAAAGTTTGCATAAAAAGCCACAAATGAAACACGTACATTCCGAGTAGAAACATTTATCAAGCCCTTCTCGCGCCATCTCTCTCTCTCTCTCTGACACACACTCTCACACCCGTTTGCCAGACTCCAAACTTCGGTCACAGAGGCCGAACCCGGTTGGCCTGCAAAGCTATCAGCTACGATGATAAAAAATAATAATTTTCCAGCTCCGAAGAAAAAGCACAAAGCTTTGTCGCACAGAGACACAGAACAGACAGCAGAGAATATGCTTTATGTTCGTAAATTTAAATTTGGCTTATCTTTTGTGTGTCGTAGCATCACGTTTCCAGCTACTACCACCATTATCACCAGCCGACCGTACGGTGGGATGTACTCAATTTACCCCCCCCCCCCTCCATCAAAAGGGGTGGCTGTCTCAGTCAGGCGGAGTAGCATGTGAAAGTTTCACCCGTTTTCTCTGCGCCTCAGTCGATTGAACGAGAAAACTTGTTCAAACTATCAGCACTGGTGTGTTTCTGCAGTAACTCGCTAGTGTCTCCTCTATCGACACAATTTCACTTCGACGCTAACAGATGAAATACTGTTTGTTCGCTTGAATTTCTAGTCAACTGTAGAAAGGCTGGGGTAACCACGAGAAGTCAAGTACACAAGGGGCGTTTTCCAGAATAGGGTGTCTTTGTGAAATGCAAGTGCCGATGAGTTCCAGCTTGAAAGTGAAGTTAGCATGAAAACAATAAAAGCTACATAACAAAAGAACAGTAACTAGATTAAATAGTGAACGAAAATAGCACACTCGAAGGATCGTGCTGTATCAAGCACTTTTCGGATAACGAATGCCAAATTGTACGTTAAATTGGAGTAGCATTCATTAGATTCAATTCAATCAACGTTCAGCGTCATCAAGTATACTTCCTGTTTCCTGCGCAGCAGCACATTTTGTTGCACTAACGAGCACCAGCTTCTCAAAAGCTCATGCCATCCTAGGTAGAACGTGTTCTTCGACAAAAGTGCATTAAAATTGTGCTTATGGGAAAGATTCCCACTTTCGGCATACTCTATTCGGTGGCAGCTAGTATCGAAAAGGCCTATCTCCTTCCACATAAACAGCTGTTTGAGCTAACTTTATAGTTCCATAATGACTCAGCACATGCCGCATCCAGCATAGCACATATAGTGCACGAGCTGTGATGGTAGCGTAACTTCAGTTCATTCACTGGCAAAAGTCATTTCGGGGTACACTGCAAAATTCCTTCATCGTTCGACGCCTTGAAATATTCCGGAAAACTACCACCCACGCCCATTCTCGCCCAATCTTCCAAGGAATGGGCCACTTAGATAGCGAGCAGTTAGACTGTAGAGAGACGAGGATGAGATTATGATTGGCCGCCTTATTATTATTGGCTCGCATTAGCATATCAATTTATAGGTCGTCGCAAGGCTCTAAGGATACAATGCCGACACCCAATAAAGTTTCCTGTCGCTCGGTATCGGTTTCAATCCGCTAGGATATATACAGCATTAGCCGCACCCTTCAAGTACCTGCCTCGTATGAACACGTACCTCAACACGGCAGTGGCGCGACGCACGGTGGTATTATTGTTGCTGCTATCACCTATTATATAGCTCTAGGCGGTGATCGAGAATGTTAGTGGGGTTTGCACCTGCCGTTCGAGTAGTCTTTTTAGAAAGTAAACTAGTAGTGTCATTTTTGTTGACTGTGAGATTTTATGTATACAGTTCTGTTTTTCATACATTTCCTGTATAAGAAACTAGCTAATACCCATCGCGCGTTGCTGCGACACTCTGCGAAATAGGAGGAAATCACAATTTGTTCCAAAGCGCCATCTGGCGGGCAGATAATCTCCAACTAATAGCACACAAACACGCCCCATACCAAATACCTACTGTGTGCAAATTTTTACGGAAATCGGTTAAGCCGGTTGGGAGTCTATAAATCATATACATACATACATAGATAAATAGATAGATAGATAGATAGATAGATAGACTAGCTAATACCCATCGCGCGTTGCTGCGATTTTCAACGAAATGGGAGAAAAAGACAATTTGCTCCGTAGCGCCAACTGGCGGGCAGATAATCGCCAACCAATAGCACACAAACACGCTCCATAACAAATTTCTACTGTGTAATTTTTTTTACGGAAATCGGTTAAGCCGTTTGGAAGTCTATAAATCATATGCATACATACTTTGACTTTTATATAGATAGATAAACCGAATTCGCTCAATTGCCGAAGCCCGAACGACCGAGTCTCATATACCAATCTACAGTTTGGGACAATTTGTTTTTATAGTAATATTTAAAATCTTCAAAAACCTCAAATGTAGTGAATGGATGCTGTGTGAATTACTCTAATTTGTCAGGGCCAAAACTTGTTTTAATTCTAGGCTTGGTATCTAAAGGGAAATCAATCCAATCTGTAGCTAATTTTATTCTGAAAATCTATGACTTCCCCTTAAATCCCATTATCTAAAAGAAATGTGGAAACGATGGAAAGTTTTCTCAGCTTTCACCATATAAAATGAAAAGCACTCTTTTTGAGTTACAGACATTCGAATCAATTGCAGAAAATATTCAATAACTCCGTTACCGTCGAGATTTGTTAGGATGTGTAGAGTGCTTTTATTTTCACCAAACATAGATCGTCGATCTAGATATAGTTTCATATGAGATTCCTTAAAGATTTCTTTGCAAAAAGAATCCCTATATAAACATGAGCATCCCCAGTTAGCCTCAAACCATATCGCCATCGGCTCCAGTTCGTTCACCGCGTGCATCAATTGAATAGTTTCTACATAAGCGGCAGGATTTGTGGCATTGCCGATAAGATTCCATTTGCAACAGTCCACTCCTTCCCTTTGGCTTGGCGGATTGGCTCGTGATTCGAACGAAGCTCTTCCCGAAATCGACCATCAATAAACGGAGCGAAGCGAAACTGAAATAAAGCAATAATTGCGGTGGCACTATTTTATGGCTATATACATGCCAAATACAGCGATGGCGGCACGGTATTCTGGTGTAATTGATATATATATATTTTTCTGTTGTTGCTTCCATAGTTAATTGAACAGGTATGCTGTATAAATGGGATTTATATTAGTACTATTGTCGATATAAGTAATCGTTTATTTGCTCTTTCGTATTGGATGCATAAACCATGGTGATTGATGATTGAGATATTAGAAATAAGAAAAATTCGAAGAGGGATAAGATTAGAATCATGTTCAACGCGCAAGGGTTCAGTAGCTACAAGTAATCCTTCTGGTTTTCGGTAAGTAGAATTTACATACGTGTTCTATTTTTCCTATACATGAATTAGAATGAGTATAAAAATGAGTTTGAGACCCTGATGATTTCAAACATAAATTTATTATGGTTGCAGTTGAAAAACAAAAAGTGTTTTTTCCTGGGATGGCCCACCTCACCCCCATACACATCTTTTGTAGTGTGGAAGGTTTACGAGATATCTTTCGATAATAGTTTTCACTCATGATAGATTCCTTCAATCTTACTTCACTTCCGTGTATGCTCATCCTTTTCTCTGATAAATCCAAAGGCCTCTGCTTCACAAATATCTTGCAGGCCTGCTTAAATTCTCTTAGCTTATGAGTCCGCTTGGCGTATTCTGGTAATGCGTTGAATAAATTATAGCCTTTATAAAATAAAGAGTTCCGCGTACAAGATACATTAGCGCTCAACAATCTCAGATTGCCGGCTTGTCTGCTTTCATACCGGTGCACAACTCTTCCGTACACAACAGTGCTACACAAGTACTGCGGTGTCATTCTATTTATTACTCTGTAGATGAAAACAAGTGTGTTATATTCAATACGTTGCTGAACTAACATCCATTGTAAAGAATTGAGAATCAAATGTCGCGGAGTTAGTCTGTCAGAATAGAAGCACAGTAATCAAAATGGGGAGCTATTAAGGTCTTGTAAACAGTTATCTTTGAGTCAAATGTGAGAAACCTATTAATCCTACAAAGAACGCCAAACTTCTTGGCAGCTTTCCGGATTGTATAGTTCACGTGCTCATTAAAACTTAGTTTTTCGTCCAATGTGACCCCAAGATATTTGATAGTTGCAACTCGTTCAACTATCTGTCCATATATTTCAACTGTTGCAGTACTTTCATTTATCTGCCGCGTAGTTACTGTTGGATCGCGGTTCGTGGGTCGAGTTAAAACTCCCCAAACACCATTGGCATTAACTTCCAACAATTCCAAATCCAGCGTTACCTCCTTTTTTACCTTTACTGATCTGTAGGCCTTTCTTACACTGTTCCCTGATGTTCAATCCTTTCCTTTCCTGTAGATGTTCCTTCTCCAAAGTGTCCCACTTCCTTCCAATATTGTATCCTAGTTCATAGGTGAAATTCGGTTCCGAAAAAAAGTACCACTTCCGAATAACGTTCCGAATAATAATCACTTTATTGAAGCTAAACAATACACAGATTTATTGCAAAAGATGCGCGTGTAGAGGCCGTGTTTATTTAAAGGCAATCGGTTGGCTACTGACTGGCCAGAAATTTTTCTTACTATCTTCTACCTACTATCGTTCGGATCTGCATACTACTTTGCTATCATACAATCAGTGTATGTGATAACAATTAGAGATGCTCCTTTTTCTTTTAGACGATAAGCGTATAACAGTTAGTTTATAGTTTAGGATAATGTAGGCATAGCAAAATTTAGATACTAACTACTAATTGCAACATTACCGGTCCCCTTGAACTAGTTTCAACTATATAATCTAGACATATAACACTAAAATTGACCATTAACAATAGAAAGCTTACATCTAACAAACATGTAAAATTTAAGGACCTTCTGTACTCTCTTCTGCTATGGCATTTTTGTGTTCCGATGGCAGTGGACATATTCGGCATACGGGTCTTCTGTATATTCCGTTTGCTGTCTTTACAGTCACTACGCGAACGATACCTTTTTCACCAGGATGCACCTCGAGGATTCTGGCTAAAGGCCAGCGCAGTGGTGGCAGGTTGTCCTCTCGTAGTACCACGATGCTACCGATACGAATTGGGCTTGGTTGCAGATGCTTGCTCGATGTTTGCAATTCACAAAGATATTCTTTGCTCCATCTTTGCCAGTAGTGCTGGAACATTTGCTGTCGCTGTTGGTAGTGGGCAAGACGATTTGTGGGGATGCTGCGGAGGTCTCGTTCTGGAAGGGCTTTCATAGAGGTGCCGATCAAAAAATGCGCCGGCGTGAGGGCATCGAAGCCTGAGGGATCGTCAGACAATGGTGCTAATGGACGGGAATTTAGCGCAGCCGATATTTGAACAAGAAGCGTGGTGAAATCTTCATGAGAGAGCTGACGTACACCAATTTCCTGCTTGAGAGACGTTTTGACGGAGCGAACTGCGGCCTCCCATAATCCGCCGAAATTGGGTGCTCTAGGAGGAATAAACTGCCATGAAATACCTTGTTGAGCAAGTTCGGTTCCAATTTTGTTCGATTCATTATTTAGAATGCGGTATAGCTCATTTAACTCGTGCTTGGCGCCAGCGAAGTTTTTAGCATTGTCTGAATGAACTTCGCTCGGAACACCATGATATCCAATGAAGCGACGGAAAGCCGACATAAATCCAACTGTTGATAGGTCACTGACGATTTCAAGATGCATCGCTTTGGTGGCGAAACAAACAAAAACAGCGATATATGCCTTGGGAGCTGCGGCACGACGATGCGGAGGCTTTAAATAAAAAGGACCGCAGTAATCCACACCTACGATGGAGAACGGTCTACTTGGTCGAACGCGTGGACACGGAAGCTGGCCAGTTGGTTGCTGGATGGGTACTGGATTACAGCGAAAACAACGATGACATTTCTGAAGCACGGTGTTGACCACTCGTTTACCATGTATGGGCCAAAACTCCTGTCTCATAACCGCTAGTGTTAGTTGACGTCCTCCATGGATTGTTTGACGATGAAAATAATCAACGAGCATTCTGGTGAAGGGATGCACACTTGGAAGTATTGTTGGATGTTTTGTAGTGAATTCTTGAGCGGAATAACTAAGACGACCACCAACTCGAATGATGCCGGCCTTATCAAGAAAAGGACGAAGCAACCTAAGCGTAGACCTTTTATGGACATGTCCGTGCTTGTGCAAATGTTTAAGATCATTCTCGAAGCACTCGGCTTGAACTAGTTTGACCAAAGCCAACTTTGCCGTTGAGAATTCTTCGACAGTTATAAATGGGGAACGATTGCGACTTTTGACATTCCGACAGTTGCGAGTAAAACGAATGCAGTATGCAACAATGCGCAAAAGTGGCTCCAACGAAGAACGCATCATGAACAGCGCATTCGGCTCTGGCACAACAATGGCAGTATGAACTAGCTTTCGTGTCTCCAGCTCTTCATCAGTGAAATTCACGTCTCGGGTATTGGATTGACATATTTCAGCCGACGACTGCAACCACGGAGGCCCACATTTCCACAGCAAGCTTTGAAGAAAGTCTTCAACTGACATACCGCGAGAGACTAAATCGGCAGGATTCTCCTTTCCCGAGATATGTTGCCAGTAATGCCCATGTGACAGCGTCTGAATAGTAGAAACACGATTAGCCACAAACGTTTTCCACGTGTTAGGAGGAGATTTTAGCCAGTGTAACACAATGGTAGAATCAGACCAAAAGGTACACTTGCAACCAGTCAAATCAAGAGACTTGACTACTTTCGCATGCAGACAAGCTGCTTCCCTTGCAGCGCAGAGTTCTAGTCGCGGAAGTGTTATTCTTTTTAGCGGAGCGACGCGGGACTTAGCAGACAGCAACTCGATTCGCACATTTCCTGTTCGATCCACTGTACGTATATATAAACACGCTCCATATGCTAACTCGGAGGCGTCAGCGAAACAATGAAGCTGAACGTTGACCCAACCGGAAATGAATGCAAACCTACTGATTCGTAGCTCTGATAATCTGGACAACTGGCCGTAGAAATCTGTCCATTTCTTCTCCAGGGAGGGCGGCACAGGAGCATCCCATCCAGTTTGCAGCAAAGCAAGTTCTTGCATAATAATTTTTGCTGAGACCACCACCGGCGAAATCAATCCAAGTGGATCGAACAGCTTTGCTATAGCCGAAAGCATGCGTCTCCTGGTCCAAATATCGCTATTTTCTGCAATGTCGTAAACGAATCGTAGGTGATCAGTGCTTGGATCCCAAGTAATTCCTAAAGTCTTCACCTCTTCATCAGGATTCAGCTCAAACGTAATCGACAGGTTAGTGCCGAGCTGATCTGCAGGAATTCCAGCCAAAACTTCAGGACGATTTGAACACCATTTCCGTAGTACGAAACCTCCTTTTGACATGAGATCAGCGAGCTCCTTTCGCAACTGGATTGCCTTCGGGATACTTGAAGCTCCACCGATAAAGTCATCAACGTAGAAATCGTGAACTAGCGCTGCACTCGCCAAAGGAAAGCTCGCACCTTCGTCAGCAGCAAGCTGGTGCAATGTTCTAATTGCCAAGAAAGACGAAGGTGTTAGTCCGTATGTAACCGTTAACAGTTCATATGTTTCGATGGGCTCATTCGTAGAAAATCTCCAGAAAATACGTTGAAAAGGAATATCATCCCGATGTAAAAGTACCTGTCTGTACATCTTCTCAACATCTCCGACGAGGGCGACTTCATGCTTCCGAAAACGCAGCAGCAAACTTAATAGTTCATCCTGAATCGTCGGTCCTTTCAGAAGCGCATCGTTTAGAGCAAAACCACTATCAGTTCGGGCTGATCCGTCAAACACAACGCGCACTTTTGTTGTACTGCTTGATTCCTTCACCACTGCATGGTGGGGTAAGTAGTAGCCTTTCAAACTACCAGCTTTATCCATGTCTGCATTCAACTCCTCTTCCTTTAGCAATTTCATATGCCCTAGGTCCACGTACTCCTTCACAAAGGCGTGATATTGATTTTTTATCTCCGGATTTCGCTCCAACCGTTTTTCCAGCTTCGAAAATCGCTCCAATGCCATAGTTTTTGATTCTCCAACCATCCTATCGAAATGTATATGTTTTGGCAGGCGAACAATGTATCTTCCATCCTGCAAACGACCATGAGTTTTAACGAAGTGTGCTTCACAATCCTGTTCCTCTTTAGACCAAGGCGGTTGATCTTCAGAGCTTTCCACTTTCCAAAATCGTTCAAGTATATCCTCCAAATTTTCCGATGCAGTTGCCATGTAGCAATTAACTGATTGATTGCTAGAGTTTACACACTTGCCCGAGACAACCCAACCGAATACAGTGTCCACCAAAATGGGGAGTCCCGGGCCCAATGAAATTCGTTTCATCTCGCGCTCATACAAGAACCGATAGAAATGCTCCGCCCCAATTAGTAAATCAATCCGACTGCTGGTGTTGAATTCTGGATCAGCCATTCGCAAATTATCTGGAATCTTCCAGTGCGAAACCGCTACGCTAGCCGAAGGTAGTTCAGAAGTGACCCGCTGTAACACCAAGAAATCCACCCCAACCGAGAATTCTGTCACTCTAGAACTGATGATTGTACTGACTGCATGCTTGGCCCTCGATTCTGACTGTCCGACCCCACAAATAGGAACATTTACCGACCTCCGTTTCAATTTCAGCATTTGGCACAATCGCTCACTCATAATATTTGCCTGCGAGCCGTTATCAAGAAGGGCCCGAGCTAATTGCTTTTCACCATGCTGATCCCGTACTGCTAATACAACCGTAGACAAGAACACGTTGGATGCACTCCTTTTCGTTCCAACACTGTAAGATCCAACTGCTTCGTCCTCCAAAATTTCATTTTCGTTTGCTTCTGCTCCACTCGTCGCAACATTTGCTGATGCTGTTTGCGCATCAGATTTCCGTGAAGATTGTCCACCTGCTGTGTTGCTAGAAGACCCGCCGTTGCTGGGTGGAAAACCCGGATGAATGAGAGAATGATGTTTTTTGCCGCACGTCCTACAGTTGAAGTTTGAGTTGCATTCTCGTACCCAATGTCCGACTCGAAAACAGTTACTGCACAATCGTTTGCTGTTCACGAACTCCAATTTTTCCTTGAGACTCAAACTCAAAAACTTCGCGCATCGCGCCATATAATGACTGTCACCACAACATGGACAAGCTGCGCCGACCCGCTCGTTACCAGTGACAGCGTGAACCGCTAATTTTGGACGTTTAAATGTAGATTTTTGAAGAGCATTGGAGCATTCTATCGCATTCGATGATACAGCATCTAAAACCCGTGTTCGTTTCTCTAAAAATGCCACCAGAACAGCAAAAGTAGGTACATCAACCGATGCAGCATGGTCCTCCCAAAGCTGGAGTGTCTGCCCATCTAATTTTGAACACATCCAATGTACTATCAGCGCACCCCAACTATCCGTGTTTTCACCCAACTGTTTGAGGATTTTTAAACGCTGCTCGAACTCGTCAACTAATCCATGAATTGCAGCAGCAGATTCCTTATCGATCTTTGGATATTCCATCAAAGCCTGAAGATGACGCTTTTTGAGCAGGTATTCGTTGGAATATCGTTTGGTTATAGTAGCCCAAGCTATACCATAATTTCCGCCAGTGATCGTCAACGACTCGATGAGCTTTGCCGCCTCTCCCTTCAATGCTGATTTCAAATAATGGAATTTTTGAACATCGTTAATTTCCGCCGATTCATGAATGAGAGATTCATACGTAGATTTGAACGATAGCCATCCTCGATAATCTCCATCAAAATCTGGTAATGAAATCTGCGGCAGACGTACTCCAGAATGAAATCCAATCGAGCTGTGATTCCGCGCAACGCTGGTGTCAAAATTTGGTGCAAATGGGATCGAAGGGGCAATTTGACTCAGCAAAGCTGCTCGCAACTCAAAATAAAGGTTCTCAAACCTTGCATACACCCTGTTGTTTTCCTCCTCATATTCGTCTTTTTCATCCAACCCAGCAATTTCCTCCTGAACTTCTTCGAATTCCTCCCATTTTTTCTCCAGTTTGTCCAGCCTACTCTGAACCTGCCCGCTTTGTGTTTCCGAATCGTAGGCATCCAAGAATTGAGCATGCCGCTTCAACGATGCAAACATGCGCTCCCGTTTCTTGATTTTTTCTTTTATCAATCGTTCTGCCATACCCACTACCAACACTAGCTCAGGAACACAAATAAATCCTCCGGAGACCAAAAATGATAAAAAGGAACCAGGAAGTACCGCTAACCAAAATAGGATTCTTTGGACAGGTACTCACCTGAGGCCTGTCCAAGATAGGCCTTGTATTTAATATTGATCGGCTTCCGGTCCCCGTCGGAAATAAAAGAATCTCTTGCTATGTTCCGTTGACAATGGTAGAAGAACATGCAGTTCCAGCTCACAAAAGCAAGTTTCACCAAGGCACGAAAAGAAAAAATCCATAAGCGCACCTGCAGCACAGGTGGAAAAACTTGGAGTGTCACTCACCTGTGACCTTTCAATAATAGGCCTTATATAATTCTAAATATGAACCTATGTAATACGCCGTACGAATTGATCGACTAAACCCTGGAGTGCAAATTCAAGTCCGCCGGATGGTTGAATACAGTGACGTCATCAAGTAATTGTAATTTTCCTTGCTTTCGTTGGCACAGTAAATGCATCTGCCTAATCTCCGTATCCTCCAAAAGCGCCAGCGAAGAACATGCAACGAGATGATAGCACCGCGTAACACCACAAAAACTGTATAAATATATTGGACAGGCACTCACCTGAGGCCTGTATGCAATAGGCCTTGTCTAATTTTAAAAAAATATCCGAGTTCCACCGTTAAAATATCCCACATGTAGCCAACCATTCCAAGAGGTTGTCACGTATTCAATCGTCTTCGTTTCTGCATGCACTATTCCAGCTCCGTAAATATCAAAACCGTGCTCACTCACCAGTGAAACAGCAAAACGTTGTGTGGTTAATCATGTGCGAAAAGAAACAGAAAGATCCAAGTAGCACCGAAATGCAGAATAAAATTGTTTGGAATGCCACTCACCTGTGGCCTTAATCTATAAGGCCTTGTAGAAATAATATCGCCAGCAAGTTTTTTATGGTTTTCCAAAATATTTCGAGAAGAACTATTGCTGTCTGATACGCAGAGTGGGAACTCGAGTGAGTGTTCTTGCTAAGTGCACTTTCAGGCTCAGGAAATATTTCATCTGCATCTCATGGCGCAATTAGATGGTGATAGAAGTGCCAGCAAAATGACGATTTGCGCGCGCTACTTTGACCAAGCCAAGAACAATGACCGATCGAACAATGGTGCATGTGGCTCGAACTTGACCGCAGATCCTGGTCACGGCACCAAAAAATGTTGGATCGCGGTTCGTGGGTCGAGTTAAAACTCCCCAAACACCATTGGCATTAACTTCCAACAATTCCAAATCCAGCGTTACCTCCTTTTTTACCTTTACTGATCTGTAGGCCTTTCTTACACTGTTCCCTGATGTTCAATCCTTTCCTTTCCTGTAGATGTTCCTTCTCCAAAGTGTCCCACTTCCTTCCAATATTGTATCCTAGTTCATAGGTGAAATTCGGTTCCGAAAAAAAGTACCACTTCCGAATAACGTTCCGAATAATAATCACTTTATTGAAGCTAAACAATACACAGATTTATTGCAAAAGATGCGCGTGTAGAGGCCGTGTTTATTTAAAGGCAATCGGTTGGCTACTGACTGGCCAGAAATTTTTCTTACTATCTTCTATCTACTATCGTTCGGATCTGCATACTACTTTGCTATCATACAATCAGTGTATGTGATAACAATTAGAGATGCTCCTTTTTCTTTTAGACGATAAGCGTATAACAGTTAGTTTATAGTTTAGGATAATGTAGGCATAGCAAAATTTAGATACTAACTACTAATTGCAACAGTTACAATCATATATTTGGTCTTGGAAACGTTCAGTTTGAGTGTTTTCCACTTCAACCAATCACCAAACTTCGTCAGCTCAAGGTTCATTAGCCTGATGCACTCATCGAAACTATTACCGATGATAAACAAAACTGTGACATCGGCAAACAGGTTTATTTCTGCATTTTCCAAAATGTTTATCATGTCGTTAATGTATACGATAAACAAAAGTGGTCCTAGTACACTACCCTGTGGAACACCAAGGTTAACTTCGGCTTCCGATGATGTAGCGCGGTTATACCTTGTAACTTGCGTACGTCTTTCTAAGTAACTGCGAAACCACTCAAGAGCATATCCTCTTACACCATATTTCTCCAAAACGCAAATCAGTTTACGGCGATCAATTGTTTCAAATGCTCGCTTTAAGTCAACAAAAACTGCTAAGACAACTTTTCCGTTCTCAATGGCCTGCTTCCACTTCAACAATAATAGATTAAGTGCTGTTTCACACGAATGATTTTTCCGTAATCCTGATTATTCACACAACAGTATACCAGCACTATCTACATAACCCATCAATTGCTCTTTAACGACCGTCTCTAAAACTTTCTCGTAGATTGGTAGCATATGTATAGGCCTCGTGATGCATTTGGCTCTTTTGGAACTGGAATTACGACCGTCTTCCACGCTTCCAGAAAAACACCTTGCCGCATCGACTCATTAACAACTGTTAACAGTTTATCAGCAATTATGTCAAACGCATCCACCAGCACCCGTTTAGTAACATTGTCCGTTCCCGAACAATTTTTAAGGTCTGAGACAATTTCTTTAAGTTTGAGCATATTGATAGGCTTGAAAACACAAAACTGATTTTCGGTTTCCTCGCTTTCCTCCACTAGTCGCCCTGTAGGTGCTTTTCAACGCTTTTGATAAAAAACTTATTAATTTTTTTTTTGCCGTAACTTCGTCAGAAGACACCTCGTTCGAACCATTAAAAATACCCTTTGAATTTTTCCCATCTCCAGGTTTGATAAGACCTTTTAAACATTTCCAGAGCCTTTTGGAGCCGCCAGCACATTCATTTATTTCTTGCTGAACTGATAGGTTTTTTGCTAAACTAAGTTCACGTACATAGTTGTTGCGGAGGATTTTATAAACCTGCCAGCTCTCGGAGCTTTTTGTTTCTTTAAATAATCTATACGCACTATGCCTTTGGGATTTTATCGTTGCCAAACGAGGTCCAAACCATTTATTTGGCCTGGAGTAATTATTTACACGAACTTCGGTTTATTGAGCTACTGCACTTGTCAAATTTCAGCGTGCGGAACTAAAGCGCAACTGATGTAGATGATGCGCAAGTTGATTCTCTAACATAAACACAAGATGCGCTTAAGTTGCCCACTCTGCAGAAAGGGAAAAAAAACGAAAGGCGCAAATCAATTCTTCGATTTTCAACTGCAGCTAGAATATTAAAATGGAAATCCTAGACGGCGCACCGTTGGGACGAAATCAAAAAAAGCTGGACATTGATATTTGCGACGAACCTATTGGTTATGGCACTTTGATGTCTTCGGAAAGGTTTCTTCATTTTTTAAGTAGTTTAATATAATGTTGGAAAAAAATTATTTAAGGGGGTATATACGCAGATAAAAAAATAACTTTGCAAGTTGTTGCCAAAATTGATAGTCATGTATGAAAAGTTTGTAGACAAAATGATTTTATGAAACTTTGTTGAAGTAATGAAATGGCTATCTGTTAAGGGAAAAAAGTTATTGGGTGAAATTGAAGTACGTGTCGGAATACGCCCTTAAAAAGTGTTTTTTCATTGTAACTTTTTTATTTGATTTTTTACAGTTTCCCGATGTTCTAGAAAGTTGTAGATGCTTTCAAAACACACCTTTTTGCGGAATAGGCCAACTCACTATCTCTTCGTTTTTAGGGTGTATGTCTGTTTTTTTTTGGTTTTTTTGGGCTAACTTTAAGGGGCTATGGTTTGTGGAGTAGCAGGTAGTAGCAGCTAAATTTATTTTTTTGATGTTCAGCAAGAAATACCCTATTGATACATATATAAATAATAGCGAGATCTAATAGGATCCTTGGAATAATGCGGGGTAAAATAGACTAGCGTTTCAATAAATTATTTGTATTATGAAGCATAAAAAATAAACTGTTATGCGAAATTAATAAACATTTGAGATATTATAGTTTATTCCATATATTCCGACGTTCAAAGTTAATTTTTTTTTGTTATTAACATGCTCATCAGTGTCCTGCCAATTATCTTCTTGGTTATTGAATGAACAAAGTATTTTGTTAATTAGAATACTCGGTTATATTATTACCTTGTCCATCCAATGACAAAGAAGATAATTGGCAGGACACTGATGACTTATGAGCATGTTAACAACAAAAAATTAACTTTGAATGTTGGAATATATGGAATGAACCATAATATTTCAAATGTTTATTAATTTCGCATAATAGTTTATTTTTCATGCTTCATAATACAAATAATTTATCGAAACGCTAGTCTGTTTTACGCCACATTATGCCAAGGATCCTATTAGATCCCGCTATGATTTATATATGTATCAATTTCTTGCTGAACATTAAAAAATAAATTTAGCTGCTACTACCTGCTACTCCACAAACCATAACCATAGCCCCTTAAAGTTAGCCCAAAAAAACCAAAAAAAAACAGACATACACCCTAAAAACGAAGAGATAGCGAGTTGGCCTTTTCCGCAAAAAGGTGTGTTTTGAAAGCATCTACAACTTTCTAGAACATCGAGAAACTGTAAAAAATCAAATAAAAAAGTTACAATGAAAAAACACTTTTTAAGGGGGTATTCCGACATGTACTTCAATTTCACCCAATAACTTTTTTCCCTTAACAGATAGCCATTTCATTACTTCAACAAAGTTTCATAAAATCATTTTGTCTACAAACTTTCCATACATGACTATCAATTTTGGCAACAACTTGCAAAGTTATTTTTTTTATCTGCGTATATACCCCCTTAAATAAAATTTATCCAACATTATATTAAACTACTTAAAAATGAAGAAGCCTTTCCGAAGACATCAAAGTGCCATAACCAATAGGTTCGTCGCAAATATCAATGTCCAGCTTTTTTGATTCCGTCCCACTGTGCGGCGGCTTCCGATTACCACAAAATAGTAAAAACTGCAATATGGGTGTCGAAAAAAAAGGGGTCAGTATATAGCGAGCATTGATGATTGAGGCCACTTTGGAATCCAAGATGGCAGTTTCCGGCTACCATAAAACACTACTAAAACGGTTTGCTCGAAGAAACAGCGGGTAAATTCCCCAAACAGTTCTCTGAACGAAAATCAATATAATTTGTTCCAATAGTGCACTAATATATTTCACGAAAAATGGGAATAATTTAACATAACGTTGATAAAAACACGATTACTACAAACGCAAGCATTATAACAGGTGTTCATTAAATATGAGAATTTTTTCAGTCATTAGTTAAAAAACAAAAACAAAATTTCAAGGAATTCAACGTCAATGAATATTGGAGAAGGGGCCCTGGTTAGCCTTACGACGCAACTTAGTCGCGATACTCTCACAAGAGCGTTGAACGGTACTGACGTCCATCTTCCGGATACAATCCCGGATTCTGGTGGTCAACTGCTTCGTATCCCTGGCCCGCCAATTATTTTTATACACTAGGACACTGAGGGAGCCGAACAAATCCTCAATGGGACGACACTAGGGCTAGTTGGTCTGGTTCCTTTCTTTCGACACGTACGGTATCTTTTTCTGCTCAAGATATTCTAGCGTCATCTTGGCGTAATGGAAAGAAGACGTAGGGGAAACCGAGGAGTTTTGAAACAGAGGAGAGTTGAAACAGTGCCCATTAGCACCGTTAGGGATTCAACAATAATGCATTTGTTTCATATATATCGCGCACACAAATCCTCCAATACACGCATACTACGTTAAATGAGTGATTGAGTATTTACGGTTAACACACTACAAAAAACGAGCCAAAGTAAGTTTTCGTAATATTCTTCCAATTGGTATAAATAGTATATTAAGTGATGTTTTATCATGAAAATATCATTATTATGTAGTCTTACAGTTAACATTTGTGAATTGTATGCGTTTTTTTCTATTTTTGCCATGTATAAATTGCAAATTGTGGATCAAATCGACCTAGGAGAGTTGAAACACCTTGTTTCAACTCTCCTCGATGAAGAATTGCTAGTAATGTTATAATCACATTAACGTTCCTGAACTAATAATAATAATCAAGATTCCTCTTTCCTGAATTGACAACAGGGATAAACATTCTCAATTTATTAGCTCTAGATCATGTATAACCACGGAATATGTATTTGTTCTAATTGTTTACTCCTATCAGCTTCTGAAGCTTGGAACGAAGTGACCATAATTTAAAATAAACCAAATACTACCGATATGGATGCCAAATTATCTGTTTTCATAAACCCGTATCACTTGTAGTCATAATTAGTATCACTGGTCATATAACCATTTTGATTAATGAAGAATGTACTAGAAGAAGTGGCTGGAAAATAATACATAACTGAAAATATGAAAAATGGGTATCAAATTTCTTGATTTTACAGTTATAGTTAATTAGGGGTTAGGTAAAGTATCTTACATTGTCCCGCGGTAGTTCTTCGCCATCCACCAGCACTGCGATTTCACGATCGGTATCTGCTCGTCCGTATACTCGGGGGACCGAGTCTTCTTCCGATGATGTCCTCCATCTTGAGGGTTCGGCGAATCAAGGTATGGGAGCAGTGATATTTTCGGCCGGCGTCACTCGTTCCGTCCTTGTTATCGAGCAGCTTTTTCAATGCTTCCTTCTTCTTCTTTGTAATTATCTTCGCCGGACGGCCGCTACCGGCCTTCCGCTTCACACTCAGGGACATCAGGATTCGGTAAACTATACTCACGGGCACGTTTTCGTCTCGAAAATTGTCTTCCGTAAACTTTTTTCCACGATGACTGTGCGTTTCGTAAAACCGCACAACACGCTCGCGGAGTGCTTGCTGTTTCGGCGCCATTTTTGATTGAACTGACAGCACCCGAGCGAAAAGAAACATGCCACCCATTTCTAAGGAGTCCAGAGAGCTCTCCTCTTGGAGAGAAAAAAATTGCGCTCTTTATTTTAATTGCAGAAAGGTATTGAAATCATTCTCACTTTTATTTAACACCCGTTAGGTGCTTCCGGAAATTATCTCCAATAGATTTCCCTATTTTCCTTTTGATCCTTCTATCTGTCAATCTTGCAACTCTCAGAGTTGCACGCTGGGAGAAATGTTTATGAGTGCGTGCTGCTGGTTCAATGAGAACTTGAAAGAGTTCTAAAAACTCCGCTCAAGTACTCCTGAGTGGTTTGAATGGATTACCTCTTCTCCTTATGCTTCGGGATCACTGGATGTGACTACTTCGGACTCTTGCTGCTATTTTACTGATTTCATTGTCGCTCTTAACTGTGCTGTGCACTTTTCTTTGTGCTGATCGGATGCCGCACGTTGACTGTACTCACTTCGATGGAGGAAATAACCTGATGGCAATTCGACGGCATCTCACTGCATCGCTTGGTGCCAGCAATTCCACTCCAATTCCAGCACTGGTACTACTCCAAGGCTTTTTTTCTAGCAGCACGATGTTCGCTGGTTTCCTGGCTATCTCCTTATCTGCGGCCAAACTGGTAGGCTGCCGAGCCTGGTTCGGCGACTCCAGGTGGGGCGTGACTTCCGGTATGCTGGCGCCCCAATGATCAGAAACCAGTACTTCGTCTCACGCCACTCATCCAGTGTCCGGCGATTGATTTATTTTAACCACACGGAAGTTCCCCAATGAGTCTCCTTGCATTTCGTGTATTCTTCCGCATCACAGTGGCGTAACTAGACCAAATTCCTGACCAAAATTATTTTGCACGTTTTTCAGCCTTATTATATCTCAAAGAGCAGTAAAAAGTGATTTCTTACAGTTTTGGACAATATACGAATAAATAATTACCACATTAATCCTCCTAGCAGTGTACTGCCGCTAGAAGCATAATTGTCCCATGTGTATAGGGATTCCCATAGCACATGGGACAATTATGCTTCTAGCGGCAGTGTAGTGAGAAACAAAAATTAAAAAAATGTAAATTACACTTCAATGTTGATTTCTTCAAATTTAACGATGTTATTGGGGATGCCGGGTGTCAATTAGAAGGTTTCGCACTTAAAGGTTTTGATTTTATGAACGTAACCCCACAAATTAAAATATTTCTTTGCTCATAACATTTCATAATTTGCGATAAAATTGAGCTAGTGCAATAAAGTCCGTCCGTCAGCTCATCTTCTAAATTACCAAACTTATCTTAGATAAATATAGCAGGAAATTGTTTCAGAATTTGAGAACGATATTTTCTTATGAACCTTTTAATGCTTCTATCGGTATTTAGAAAATAACTTCGTGGATGGTTCAAAAATAGGATACTTATTTAAATCAAAATTTTTTAATATGCGAATAATGAACAATGAAATAAAAAGATTCAAATTTTAAACAAAATTCCTAATACCATTAGTCAGCTGCTTGTCAGTAATCTACGTGAAAATCAGAATAAACTTTCTAATTAATAGACTATGTACGAAAAAAGCATTATTATACAGTATTAAAATTCATAACAGATACAACCTGAACAAATGACGATTTACCAACGTTTAGAAAGCAATTTGTGTGCGTGACTATTCATATAGTAAGATTCGGGTTAGTTACATTTCACATTCTACAATAAGCAGATCGTGCATGCGATTGTAAATATAAATGTCATAATGGATTGCATAGATTAATGAACAAAAGGTCTTAATTTTTAATTATCTTGATTTAAAAAATATCCACATCATAATAGAATTGAAGAAACTTACGGAGACACTGAATAAATCATTGTATACCTTCATACATGATCTAAACTAATCAAATTGAGATGTTTAGTACAGCCTCAATAAAGGCTTTGTTGCTTATTTTGCCCATATTTTGGCATAAACATGCCATTTTTAAACTGCTGTAAAAGCAGCAATGGGATTAATTGGGAATGTTTTTTTTCGTGAAACGGAAAGAATAGAGCCCAAATAACCGTGTAGTTTAAACGGATCTGCTCGACAATACCCGACAAAATACTTTTTCCACTACCGAATTTTTAATAATATTGATAAAATTTGCGCATTTTGAACCCAACTCAAAAGAGGAAAAAATGTAACAAAAATAGATGTTCTTTGGTCAAACTTGTTGGTATTTGTTATGAAAATCACGATTTTATACCAGATATTGACTTTGTATACTTAGTTTTTGGGCGATATGAAAAATTGTGAAGCAATGTAATTAAAAGTTAGAAAAACCGTTAGAAATTCACCATTTTTAAATACTCACATACAAAAATTATCAATCAAAAAACCTATTTTTCTGTTGTCATTCATTAGAGTATCGTTTGAAAAACTATTTTGTCGAAAAAAATTGGAAAGAACACCAAAAATTATGTTTTGCTATTTTGGCCAGGATTTGGTAGTAGTTACGCCACTGTGCGCATGTAGCATTCCTCATGCTCAGACAGAGTAATGCAGAATGGGATCATCCCGGCAATGATGCATAGCGCCTCACTTCGGTATCGTTATGTACGTACTCGCGACACGAATTGTCATTAGGCGTGACGTGCTTGTCCACTTCGTCCGGTTCCAGTTCGGTTGCTGACCAGCATTACCCATGTCGTCGCTGTTGTGCTATCTTATGACAAGCGCCATTTTGCACATTTCGAGAAAAACGATTTTTAAAGTTTGAGATTGAGTATCTTGAATCTTATAAATTATATAAACAATTCAAAGAAGACAATTGATACTTTTATCTATTCTGTATTAATATCTCAAATATTTCGAAGATCGGTTGACTATGTTGTGAGTTTTTATTATAAATGTAAACAAAAGTCGCACTCACACGTGTCATAGGTGTGTATTGATGACAAAATTTGTATGGCGTGTCATATTCGTGCATGGAAAATTTTCCATAGAAAAAAATCATCAATTATTAACTTTTATTCATATCTTTGGCTTCATTTGGTCTATAAACAAACTGTGAGATGCATTTTGAAGGAAATGAGTCAGGGAATCTAGAAAAAATAGTTATTTTTGGTTACAGTGTTGCCAAATATGCTATATTTCCAGTTTAAAACTAAAATTACATTTTTCTCACAATTCGAGCATTTTGTTTTGAAAATGATTATGCCATTGTGTTTCTCAGATAGTTTTACATATAAAAACATCTTATACATCAAGATAATTTGAGCCAATCCTCAGACACAATCATTTGAAGAAGAAAATTAAAAATTTCTCAGCACGTTTCTCGCTATATCTCAGTAACCAAGCAGAATGTTAAAATTCTGTAAACGCCACTTTGTAGAGATTTTTTAGACAAGTAATGTGGCATATCTAACTCAATTTCCCCCAAAATGGCGTTTGTCATAAGATAGCACAACAGCGACGATGTGTTGTGACGAGCCAGCTGCAACTGTTCGACAGCCTGTTAAGGATTATCCTTTCCAGAATTCCCACGATTAAAAGTAGCCCAGGCCGCCCGGAATCTCGTCTTACACTCTTCTTTCACTGCCTCTGATCTTGCTATCTGAACGTGGCTTCTGTCTTTTAGGCAGGCAGCACGGAGGGTTCTGAGCCTTTCGTTCCACCAATACACCGGATACCGGCAGTTCCTCGGTTCCGATTACCTCGGCATTGTTACGTCAAATTTTCCTGCTAGTGTTGCCGGCAGCTGATCAGCATTCGGAATTGGAACGGTTCTGTCTGCACGAAGTGCTTCGATCGTCGTCGAGGTCCTCCGTGTTAGAGTACAATTCCTCCGACCAATGGTATAGTGGATCGCCTAGGGGTCGTTATGTGGGTACTAGTGAGCAATTCATGTTAGCCATCAGCGACGAACTGCAGAACGCTACGTCGATGATGGATCACCGGAATGCGCAGCGGAACCTTCGCTGCCCAGCCTTACATCCAGCTTCGTCAGGGCTTCCAACAAGCTGTAACATTTTCGTTAGTCAGCCTGTTAACCCACTTCACGGCCCAATCGTTAAAGTCTCTTCCTATAACAACTGGCGTTCGTTCGACTGCCGAGTCGGTTGGTGCGTCCAGTATCCGATTGTACTGCTTTGTTGTCCACTTTGAGGACGCTCTCCAAAGTGATTGCATGCGAATAAACATACGATGTTGGCGATCACGAAACCATATGCCTACATATTCACATCACCTATATGCAAGCCAGCGATTTGTTCTATATCCTGTGCACAAACACTATTGTATCGTTGCCCCCGGCTGCGCAGTGCAATGAGTCTGCCAAAAGAAACAAAAGTGCCTGTGCTATGGGATAACACAATTCCGATCGAATTTAATAAATTTCGTGCTAGACCCACAATTCAGGTGGTAATACAACTAGCTAAAGTTAAAGTGAAGCTTAATATCGCGGAAGCTACGTACATTCAACTACACCATATCAAAAACCGTGTTTTGATTACGTTTAGAAGTTTAGCACGGTTAGAAAACTTAATTGCAAAGAACGACATGCCACACGAGATCGAATTTAATTACATCAAAATCATGATCCCCGTGTATATGGAAAATGATATGATCTGGCACTGCGCACAAAGGAAGATTACATCCAACGAATTATGTCGCAATACGAATAAGTGGAATCTATTACGAATGACACGCGGAGAATTTTTTTCACAGGTACGTATTACCAACGGCATTCATATTGTGAGAATGCGAATGACTAAACCAATACCTGATTTCATGACTATCGAATGCAAATCATCAAAGGATGGCGCAACTTATAAGCAAACAACGCTGATAACATACCCCGGGTAGACCCCGACATGCCAATTCTGTAACCAGACAGCCCACTACGGAAAAACATGCGCCAAAGCATCTAATCAAAACTCATCTACTGCAGTCAACTCTAACAAGCAGCCACCGACACTTACAGATAAATCAAACGACCCAAATAACCAATAATAAATGAACAACGACCACGACAATCACTCCGAAGCCCACAAATACCAATGAAGATGGATTTGCAACAGCGACCGGTGAGAACAAGAAACAAATAAAAACCTCTGACCGTGAATAGCAAATAAGCAGTGTCGATGATGACATGAACATGAAGGACAACGCGCGACAAGGCGAACTGAATGACCCCTCAAGCTGCGACGGATAAGATAACTAATGCTTCACCGCCAAGAAAAAGCATCTCAACACGCAACAGCAAACTACGCCAACAATATCTGGCAGATAGACATTCTTAGTATTTTTTATGTTTACATATTTGTAAAAACTCAAAAGATCCACGGTTCACTTGTGCTAACGCATTGAGCCGTGTCAAGTAAATCTATAGGAAATTTTTTTTACTAATTTCCCCCTGTCAAATTTGTCCATTTTCATATTGATTCAAAATGGTGTCAAACACCGATTCTCCACGAATACGAGTCTTATTATTTATGATTTCGGGAGCTTTGTTACGATTTCGGTTAACGGTTCTCTACACGAAATCGTGATTTTTTCATGAATTTGAATTAGCTTTTTTCCGTGAGGAGCTTAAGCTTGCTGCACAATAAGATATTCGCAACTCATTGCCTTACGCAGTAAAACATGAAATTTTTCTTCACATGACAATTGTTCAGCCAGAGAAGGGTTAAACCCCAACTCCTTCCCCACTTGGCTACGACACTGAGCGCACTATTGAGGTTTTGAGCAAGTATAAACTATATATGCATCATATAATAAACCTGTCTTAGCTACTTATTTTGCCAGAAAAGATCCTTCCCCCGAATGGATTACCACAAAAAGCAAAGTAGAAAATCATTTTGGGTAAATCTTCAACCCAGTTTTTTTGTATAGTAATCCTTATTAAAAACAAAGTTTCATCCTTCCAGGCTCGAAAGACCACTCCAGCCAGATAGCAACGAATTTATGTAAGAACCGTTCTAACCACTTCAAACGCCCGTCAGGCAAGATCAAACATTCATGAGAGCGTAAACCCTACGTAATATGAAAGCTGCAGTACTATCATAGACAAACGAACGTACAACTGTTCCTGTCTACAAGATACAGGGACAATATTGCATTGCATCTTGCCAACGAATGACCCCTGTAGCGTTAGGTACGCTTGACTGTGATATAGACCAACCCGTCACCCCACATATGAATGGTGCTCATAATCTCCGAAAGTCTACGAAGTCTTCGATGTGGTACAATTCAGCCGGATATTTTCCACCGTTGTGTTTAGTTTTGCTTTATAGTATCTGAAATTTGCTGACATGCCTACTGCCTGTCGCTCGGTAGAATACTGCAATCAAAAAATACCCTCTGGGGAGATAATTCTCGCATAAAGGGTGTACGGAATCAAATTGCATCACAAGAGTAGGTCCAGCAAAAGTCACACATTACTTTATTAAACTTTTTTCATGTTCGTTTTAATCAGTTTCATAGTCATATTAAAATGCACGTACTTTCCTTTCGACGCTGCTCATACGATCATACACCATTTGGACCAACTTATTTCCGAATGGAAATCTATTTTTTCCTTATTGTTACATCCGATCACTTCATTGGGATGCTTCCAGCGTATCTACTTCATAATCAGCTAGTATTTCTCAATTAAGTTTTAGGCACGAAATCGACCTGCTTAGCCTTGGACCTCTTCAGAACATCTTTCTATCACTAGGATAAATCCGATCAGAAAAGCGTATGGCCATCATGAGACCTCAGAAATTGAAGCTGACGCTTTTAGAGACATTCTTTCAAGTACACCTGTCCATTGACCATTCAGATTGTCACGAACGGTTTGATTCGTTTTCCACATGAGCAAATTGCCTGCTAAATCAAGTATTTTTTAGCAAACTTAGAAATCTTCTGCCTTCTAATGTCCTCCGGTACGTCGAACTTATGACGAGCAGTGAAGCCCAGAAAGCTGCCGGAAATCCGATTTTACACAAATATCGCCATCCATGACGAGACAATGCAGTATCTTCAAAAGCTGAGGGTGGAACTTCCGCGCACGTGATTTCCTCATTGCATTCTACCGTTCTTCGCGATTTGGAGTCTTTTGGGTTTTGTACATGTATATTCCGTTACGTTCTTTGCATCTTGGACAAATTTTGCTTAAATGTAGTTTTTTCGTCATATCACTCACTGAACTGCCAGAGTTCCTGTTGAAAGCTTCGACCACCCGCTTGCGGTTTTTCACACTGTGCGGAGGTCCATTTTGGCCACTATTTTCGTTCCTATCGACGGTCAAACATTCATTGTACCATTTCCTACCGCGACTTACCGTAGATTGGACCATTACCAGCTTCTTGCAAAACACGGCCGTTGAGAGCCGCGTCGGCCCTTTTAAACATGCTTATTTGTATCTTGATTAGAGGAATTGTATACATTCAACTGTTGAAATCAAACTATGCTGGATCTGTTGCTGTTCCGATAGGTAAAGTGTCACCATTGGCGCATTCATAAAGTCGTCTAAAGGGGAAATCGCTGTACACGGACTTGATAGCTGCATTCGACCACGGCTGAGCGCATCACGGAATTTCGTTAAATGGCCGGGTTATTACTTGAGTGCCAGAGGTACATGTGCAGCTTGTCTATTGTGTTTCCTCTCAATTTACGCACAAATCTGCAGTACCTCAAGGCAGCAACATGGGCCCCCTACTGTTTGTATTATTCTTCAACGATGCTGCTTTGCTGTGGGATTCAAACTGATTTACGCCGATGATTTGATATAGTACACCGTAGTCTGATCTCTCGACGATCGCAGCTGCCTTCAAGAGCTTCTGGATACATTTGTTAACTGGTATTGTAGAAACTGGCTACTGGAACTGATTTGGTTTCTTTCCCAAGTAGCACGCTTTGTTACTGTATAGTGTTTGTAACTCTCTTGGTAACTTTGTTTGTATGTTGTGCAACATGTTCCTAATTGCAGCAAAATAATGAATACAATAGCTATGCCATTTGTCGAGCACTGGGTAGAACTTTTGGAAAGACCTGGGGTCTCAAACCTAAATACATTTATCGTAAATGTACGACAATTTTACGGTCAATAATGTCATACGGATGCGTTGCATGGTGGCAGATGGGAGAGGTGATGACGGTCCAGTCAAAGCTAAACCATCTGCAAAGAATGGCGCTTATGGCGTTGACTGGTGCTTTTACCACGACTCCGACTGCTGCTCTTGAGGCACTTCCAAATATCAAACCATTGCACATAGACCTCAAACAAAAAGCACTATCATGTGCATACAGAATGCAGGTTACTGGGCTTTGGAACAGTAACCATGTTTATCTTGCTACCAGTCATACACGATTGTGGTCACAAATGGTTGCATGGGGTGAAGATATTCTTGCTCCCAGCAATATTATACTAACATGTAGTTTTCCTTACAGGACATTCAATGTGAAGATTCCTTTCTCGAGAGGAGGTCGTCTGGCTATAAGGAAAGACAACAACAAATGCACTGGTCTGTTACACTGACGGTTCTCTGATAGAGGAACGTGCTGGTGCTGGTGTCTACTGTCGTGAAATGAGATTGGAACAATCTTACTCACTAGGTGGATATTGTACTGAATTCCAAGCAGAAATCTTCGTGATTATGTGCGGAGTACAATCCACCCTTCTATTGAGTTTGTCCGGCAAAGTTATAAACTTCTACTCCGATAGTCAGGCTGCAATCAAGGCCCTTAGCTCAGACGGATCACGGTCTAAACTAGCGATCGCGTGCCGAACCCAAATCGAAGAACTAAGCATTGTCAACACTATCTACCTTGTCTGGGTGCCCGGACATTGCGGTATTACTGGATATGAATGGGCTGTCGAGTTGGCCAGGGTAGGTACAGCGATTGATTTCGTTGATCCTGAGCCCACCTGCCAATTTCGACAAGTTGGATAAGAGAAAAAATACGGTCTTGGGCTTCGTCCGAGCACCGAAATTATTGGCAGAAATCTACAAACATGTCGCCAAAAAAGACGTTTCTAGAACAACCGTGCCCAGTGACTTCGAAAAATCTGCTACATTTTTCGAAGTTCCACTGCGATATGCTGACCAGGACTTTAAACGGCCACTGCAAACTCAATTAGCACATGGCAACTATTCAGCGCGCTGAGTCTATTTCATGTGATCTTTGTGAATCCGACTACGGAACCTCATATACTCTGATACGTAACTGCCCAGTAGTAGCGCAATTGCGATTTCGAGTTTTCGGCCGTTCTTACATAGACAACACCATCTTTGAACGACTGAAACTCAGAGACATGCTAAAGTTTCTTATCCAATGTGGTAAAGGCTTTTAGGCTTACTCACAGGCGAATTGAGCTACTTGTGAATTTAACTTACCTGCTGTTTGTTTTTGTTTTATGCTGTTATTTTTCCCACCCTTCCAATTTTACTTCCTCCTTTTCCTTTCCTTCTACTTAGGAAATGACGAAAAGACACGCCAAGGCACAAATCCCCGACCACATACGAGGAACGTGCCATTTGAGCTAATATATTTTGATTTCTGAACATAGTGATTAAAAAGTTTATGTTGAGATACGGAGAAGTGGATTCAATAACTTCAAGGAACATTTTCCCGGGTGTTCCTAACATTTTTCCTATGATCGGAATGCTTCCAAATAAACCAATTTATGCAGATCATGCACCTAGGTAAAATTCCGAAACCTTGTACAAAAGCAGCTAAGAAAAGTCCGCCTAGTACAGGGTGGGCTAGCTGGATGTATCCTTTTTCAACATTGAACTCCGCCATTTTTCATCCGATTTTCACAAGTAAACAAGTTTTTTTTTGATATTTTATGCCATTTATCATAAACCAGGTTTAGAATACAACGTCGATTAAATGACCACCCCCATTTGATACGCAAAAAGCAGCTCTTTTTCGGGCATTTTATATGACATTGCACAGCATTTAGGGCTTAATCGCAGCAATTTTAGCTCGTATATTCGCTTGGAGTTCATCGAGGTTCTTAGGTTTGGTAGAATAAACTTTAATTTTCAAGTAACCCACAGAGAAAAGTCTGGTACCGTTAAATCCGGAGAACGAGGAGGCCATTCCAAATCACCATTTTTTGAAACATCGCGCACTGGGAATTGCAAGAACTTGATTGCAGTGGCTGCGGGGTGGCAAGTGTGCCCCGTATTGTCGAAAATATAAGTTTTTCAGACCTTTTTTCTGCATTTGTGTACAAACAAAGTGCGCCAAAATCTAACGGTAGCGTGCGCCGCTGATGGTCTCTCCCTCTTTGAAAAAAATAAGGACTGATGATTGTTTTGGAGCACAATGGAGAGCGCTAAGATTTCAGTGCGTTCTTTAGGTGTAAATCGACTCATAGCTAAAATGGCACTAAATGACGTTTCAGAATTGTGTTTATCTGTCAAAATCGGCTGGAAAATGGCGGAGCTGTACAATGTTGAAATACATCCAGATGGCGTACCCTGCACTATACAGGGTGGTTGGTTCATGGTTAAGAACCTCTCGAGGGATGATTGACTGTCATATTTGGAGAAAAAAATTGTTCTACACATACCATGAAATCTCAACCGTTACTAAGTTATTGAACTTTTTGTGTTAAAAACTTAGTTGTCTTAAAATAGCTCTGACGCAAAAAATATACTTTGTATTTCAAATCTTTTAGATCCATTGGATAGGTGAGAAAATTTTCCACTGAAAAATGTCCTCAAATGTTTCAGCTAATGAGGTTAAGTAATCTTTTCACAGTAATTTATGTAAAATTTAACAATTTTGATCGATTTTTCGTTCACTTCACGAAAATCTTAATGATTAACATCACACCAAAAAATAATGAAATTTAAACGACATGTAAATCAATACGAATATAAACATACAAAGATTGAATCAAAAATTGGATTGAAAATTACGTTAAAATCAATTGAAGCATCAAACAGCATACAATTTTACACTTTCATTCATGTAATATTACATGTCATTCATTTTACAGCAGTATTCGAGTAAAAATATATTGAAGTGGATTGGTTTTCCGTTTAAAGTAACTGTAATTTTCAATCCACGTGTTAAATTATAATAAAATTCGTTGAAGAAAGCACGACAAGTCCGGTGGTGGAACTTAATGTTACATTTTTATTCATGCTCCGAATATGTGCATGAAAATAAACTTAAAATTACAAAATATTTTTTTCTGTGATCACTATTTTAATTATTCAAATTTTTAGTCTTGAAAAGTTGTATAATTTGTTCTTTGACATGATAAACTTATCTTGTTTTCATGTGTTTGGGTTAGTGAACTTGGACATTTTTATCGCATATCCACTAATACTAGCTCTTATTGAAAAAATATGGCACTTATTGTACCTTTTCTTATTTTTATTCGAAAGCCAGGAAAATTTTGCAGAGAAAAATGTATTAATACCTTTCAGTTAAGTGAATTTAGTATTCTTTTTGAAGTTAATTAGTTTAAAGTAAGTGTTATTTTTAGCATTTTCGTTATTTTCTTAAAATAGTAAATAATAAACTTCACCATTATTATCATGGAATTAATGCAGCTCAGCAAGTTCTACAATTCTTCCTTTGACTCCATTCAATTATCTCTTTTAGTTTCGAAGCAAAATCATTTTTATCTTCTCGTTTCATATGCAAAAACAACGATTTCGAACCCACTGCATTTGTGATAAGGCCATGCTGTGCTAACTATTAAATTGCAGTGAAATTAAAAGCGATAGGGATAAAGTGTCAAATAACAAGTTGTAGAAAATATTAAGGGGCACCAAATGAACAATAGTGACGATAAATTTAGTTGATTAATAATTACAATAATTACAAAAATCACCAAAAAAAACGCAACTTTTGAGTTATTTTACTAGTAAAAAGTCATGTAGTACACTTAACTAAAAGATTTCTGTACATACATCGAAAGGAAATCTTCTCAGCTTTCTAGTGAAGCTCTGATAATAGCGATATAAAGCATATTTTTTAGATTAGAGTCTTTTAAGAACTTGCAAGTCAATTACAGGAAAAGTTTAGAAGTCAAATTACAAGAAAACGAGAAGAGATAGGAATATTATGTTAAAGAACAAATTTTGAATCGTCCTCAAAACCAACTTTTGGATAATAGATATTGCTATAATCATAATTAATTATTTTGAGAAAATTAACAAAAACCTCATCAAAACACTAACTTTTAACTACTTTACAACTAAAAGGTAATTAAAACTAATTATCTGAAAGATATGAGAACATTATTCAATAGAAAATTTTCTCACCTTTCCTAAAAGATTTAAAATACGAGGTATACTTTTTGAGTTAGAAGTGTTTTAAGATAAACAAGTTTTTTACACAAAAAGTTCAATAACTCTGTAACGATTGAGATTTGATGGTATGTGTAGAACGATTTTTTGCTTCAAATATGACAGTAAATCACCCCTCGAGAGATTTTTACTCATGAACCAAACACCCTGTATATATAAACAGCACAAACCACAAACGGCTACAAAACCAGGAACGAACATTCGATCAACAACAATCGCGCTCAGTATCTTCAAGCCAACAACCGGTACCACCAGCAAAGAAGCGAACGCAGAAGAGGACGGATTCGTGCACTCGCTTTCCTGTATGACGCTCTATTGATTTCTTCGAAAATACTTCAAATTGGCTTCTCAATATTTTGCAGTGTATTCCTTAGATTCATGCAATAAAAACTTGGTTTATTTTACTTTGTACATAAAGTAGACAACTCCTTTAAGAACGTTAGTTTTGACAAATGTCGACTATTAAATAAAGTTAAGACGATTGGATACAAAGATACAAATAAATTACAATTACTATTTTGATTGCTATTCTATGAATACAGCAATTTTTGGGACAATTGCCCCAGCTGACTCTCATCGGGCCTGCTTGCAACTGGCACAGCGAGAGAGATCTGAGTTTTCTAGATATGTGCGAACCATTTGTTTACGCCGCAGATGTTCTTCGGATTCCATTTTTTCGTAATAGTTACAATATAACCAATGCGCATTGAACTTATTTTACCAAAAATTTCAATGAAAAATATCAAATCAAATAAAATTTACAGCAAATTGAAAGTGATACAATTTGACTCCGTGCACCCTTTACACGAACCCGAAGCTGACAGTTGTCGGTAGGCAACATAACAGAGCTTTAGATCTCAAACAAACTTGTTTGGGGAGGCTGAAAAAATACTCCCATATTTTCCATGCTCACCATTTCCTCATTATATTCAACTTTTTTATTTGCCAGAGGAATAGTTGACCTTCTTTTGTTTCCTTTGTCCCTAGTGTTTTTCTGGTTGTACACTTGAAACGTTTCCCTTTCGCGTTGGTGCTTTTGCTCCCATTAACCACCCAGTACCGGCGCACAGGCTAGGGAAGTTGAGGACTCGGAATTTTCACCGTATCCTGATTGTATGCAGACAGCTCGTGTGGATGTTGGTGCACCGCCTTAAGCGATTAGTGGTGATAATCGTTTTACTTTAAGTAGAGATGGTCAGTTTATATTAATCTTTGGCTCAGTTCAGATTAGTTGGCTAGCATGCCAAACCGATGAAAATAGAAGGTGGATATTCCACAAGGTTCAAATACTTCAAAATGTTCCCACTGAGTCCTTGAATAGATTACCACAAAAGAACCGAACATTCAATAATGCCAGGGATAATGTCGAGTGTTATTTCTTGATCACCCCTGCACAAACGGAAAACGCAGATTCATCAACGAGGCAATTTCACCACTATCCTCATCACGGATCGCGGTGAACATCACTTTCGCCCTATCACACACAGCCGGTGCAGTGCTGACTATTCTGGTTCAACTCGTCAGCACAGCGGTCGGTACGGTTGGGCTTGGAATGACCTGCTTCTGTCTACTGGATGATCTACCCACCCCCAGTTTCCCACCATTGCACCGGTGACCCAGGACATAGTGATTAAGGATCCACACTAAGCTTATGTTTCTTGACTGATTTTTATGTGCTACCGCACACAGCACAGTTCCCCTCCATTTCGTACCCCGTCTGTACACCAGAGTCGAAAGCCGACAACGTCCGTAGGTTGGTTGATGTTGCGTGACAAAATATAATAGACATTAAAGCACATTTAGTGGATCATCCGACTAGCACACTAGCAATAGGACAACCGAGTCCCCCACTTTCAGGTCTCCTCACCAGCACCAACCGTGACATTCTGACTTGCCAAAAAATATCATTCTAAAAACGGTTCAACGACAAACGTAGGACCTCCGGTTAGTCTTTGGAAAAAGTGCCGCTCCTCCGAGCCTTAACCGTCGAACGATGTCCGCACGTTTTGATTTAGGGTTATTTGCTTTTTAGTCATGGACCATCATCGTGTGTTTGTATGTGTGTGTGCGTCTGTATGTGGGTGTGGGAAAATGTGAAAAAGTGATTGTTGAATTTAGCTCGACTTCCACCCACTATTTCCCATTTGCCGTTCCTCTATTGGCAGGCGAAGGTTTTGGCTACTGTTCTATAATTTTACTGCTGGTAGGTGCGGCTTATCTAAATTGAAAATCTACGAACGTAATTTGAATATATGCAATGTGCATAACGGTATACCTACCTCTCAGTTTTTGGTCGAAACTTGAAACTATTGACTATTCAGAGTGAAGGCAAGATAACAATATGGCTGGATTGAGCTCTCGAGTTTCCCAAACGGCAAACGAAGATGTGGTTTCTCAGAGGTTTTCCAGCTAAGATTGTAGATAAAATACATCCTTGAGCATTGGTCGGGTGCTCCGGATTTAACAAAAGGAAAATCGGGTCGGATAGAGATACTTTTAGTAACTGGCCGGTAATTGGTTTCGTGTTTGATGTCGAATACAGCAATTGCTATTTTGGAGTTGCAGTATCTATCATATTTTGAGGTTGGAATATCAACCATGGGGAAGAAGTGGTAGTGCAAATTTACAGGTATCAAATTTATCAACGTCACTTGAACTACACAGTCAAAGCAGAAATTCAGTCAATATTTATTTTTCTGTATTCTGTCACTGTCACATCGTCTATCAGTTCGATGGTGCACTATCAGAAGTAAAAAGAAAGGATGGGTGGATACCAACCCTCCCGCAACTTGACGTTTAGCCTAAGTTGCTTGAAACCATCGTGTTTCGAATGATGTCGCCACTATAAAATACCGTCCCCTAATTGTGATACTGTAAATTCCTATGCGAGAAAATTATTCCGTGACGTCTTTTACGAACTGTTTTCTTTATTTACATTCGGAAGAGGTAACGAAGACGATCATTTCAAAACAGCGTAATAAATTAATAGAAATACAAACAAGTTGCGAATTCCATGCGAAATTCCGTGCGAAAATCCGTGCGAGATTTCTTGTGAAACTCCGTGCGGAATTCCGCGAGAAATTCCACGCGAAATTCCGTGCGAAATTCCGTGCGAGATTCCGTCTGAAGTTCCGTACGAAATTCCGCGAGGAATTCCACGCAAAATTCCGTGTGAGATTCTATGTGAAGTTCCGTACGAAGTCCCATGCGAAGTTCTGTACAAAATTTACAATACAAAATTTACAAATTACAAATTTCGTGAGAAATTCCGTGCGAAACTCCGTGCAAAATTTCGCGCGAAATTCCGAGCAAAATTCCGTACGAAATTCCGAGCGAAATTCCGTGCTAAATTCTGTGTGAAATTCCGTGCGAAATTCCGTGTGAAATTCCGCGCGATATTCCGCACGGAATTTCCACGCGAATTTCCGTGCGAGATTCTATGTGAAGTTCCGTACGAAATTCCATGCGAAGTTCTGTACGAAATTTCGTGCAAAATTCCGCACGACATTCCGTGCGAAATTCCATGCGAAACTCCGTGCGAAGTTTCGCGCTAAATTCCGAGCAAAATTCCGTGCGAAATTCCGTGTGAAATTCCGTGCTAAATTCTGCGTGAAATTCCGTGCGAAATTCCGTATGAAATTCCGTGTGAAATTCCGCGCGAAATTCCGCACGAAATTCAGTGCGAAATTTCATGCGAAATTCCGAACGAATTTCCGTGCGAAATTCCGTGTGAAATTCCGCGCGAAATTCCACGTGAAATATCAAGCAAAATTTCGTGCGAAATTTCTTTCGAAATTCCGTGCAAAACTGCGTACGAAATTTCGTGCGAAATTCCTCGCGCAATTTCGTGTTAAATTTCGCGCGAAATTCCTTGCGAAATTCCGAGTGAAATTCCGTGCGAAATTCCATGTGAAATTCAGCGCGAAATTCCGTGCAAAATTGCGTGCAAAATTCCGTGCGAAATTCCGTACGAAAATCCGTGCAAAATTTCCACGTGAAACTCCGTGCGAATTTCCGTGCAAAATTCCATGTGAAATTCCATGCGAAGTTTCGTGCAAAATTCCGTGCGAAACTCCGTGCTAAATTCCGCGCGAAACTTCGCGTGAAATTTCGTGCGAAATTCCGCGTGAAAATTTGTGCAAAATTCCGTGCGAAACTCCGTGCTAGAAGTCCTTATGGATTTTTGTCGAAGAGAGCGAGTAAGGGCGCTATAACCCTGGCTCATTAGCCAGGGCAGGGCTTAATGCTTCTGTCCCATCCCAGGAACCTAGGACCAAAGGAGTGACATTAACTTTCTTAGCAAAGCCACTCCCAACGATTTATCAAACCCCCATCAAATTGAAACGGTTGTGTACGGTTGTCCACGTTTCTTCCTTATTCAAGGTTCAAAATAATCCGTTGATTTTATTATTCATTGAATGAATAATTTGATTGCCGTATAATTTTGAATCATCTTTATTTTGTACGCTGCACAGTTGGCCTGGCCGCTTTAATGCTTGTGTCATATTCAATATATGCCACAAACATTAATAATGACAAGAAAAATTGTGGACGAACTTCTGCAATTTTCCAGGATCTCTACATGTATTGGCTGTGTATGTGTAGACTAGACTAGACTAGACTAGACTAGAAATTCCGTGCGAAACTCCGTGCTAAATTCCGCGCGAAACTTCGCGTGAAATTTCGTGCGAAATTCCGCGTGAAAATTCGTGCAAAATTCCGTGCGAAATTCCGTGCGAAATCCCGCGCGAAATCCCGTGCGAAATTCCGTGCGAAATTCCGTGCGAAATTCCGTTCGAAATTCCGTGCGAAATTCTGTGCAAAATTCCGTGCGAAATTTTGTGTGAAATACCACGAAATTCCGTGCGATATTCCGCGCGAAATTCCGTTCGAAATTCCGTGCAAAACTCCGTACGAAATTTCGTGTGAAATTCCTCGCACAATTTCGTACTAAATTTCGCGCGAAATTCCTTGCGAAATTCCGAGTGAAATTCCGTGCGAAATTCCATGTGAAATTCAGCGCGAAATTCCGTGCAAAAATGCGTGCAAAATTCCGTGCGAAATTCCGTACGAAAATCCGTGTAAAATTTCCACGCGAAACTCCGTGCGAATTTCCGTGCAAAATTCCATGTGAAATTTCATGCGAAGTTTCGTGCAAAATTCCGTGCGAAACTCCGTGCTAAATTCCGCGCGAAACTTCGCGTGAAATTTCGTGCGAAATTCCGCGTGAAAATTCGTGCAAAATTCCGTGCGAAATCCCGCGCGAAATCCCGCGCGAAATTCCGTGCGAAATTCCGTTCGAAATTCCCTTCGAAATTCCGTGCGAAATTCTGTGCGAAATTCCGTGCGAAATTTTGTGTGAAATACCACGCAGGATTTCGTGAAAAATTCCGTGCGAAATTCTGCGCGATTCCGTGCAAAATTCCTTGCGAAATTCCGTGCGAAATGCCAAGCGAAGTTCCGTGCAAAATTCCGCGGGAAATTTCGTGCGGAATTCCGTGCGAAATGCCGAGCGAAATTCCGTGCGACATTCCGCGGGAAATTTCGTGCGAAATTCCGTGCAAAATTCCGTGCTAAATTCCGTGCAAAATTTCGCGCGGAATTTCGCACGGAATTTTGCACGAAATTTCATAGAGAATTTCGCACGGCATTTCACACGGAATTTCGCACTAAATTTCGCACGGAATTTCGCATGGAATTTCGCACGGAATTTCGCACGGAATTTCGCACAGAATTTCGCACGGAATTTCGCACGAAAATTCGCACAGAATTTCTCATGGAATTTCTCACGGAATTTCGCACGGAATTTCACATGGTATTCCTCACGGAATTTTGCGTGGAATTTTGCACGAAATTTTGCGAGGAATTTTGCACGAAATTTTGCGAGGAATTTTGCACGAAATTTCGCTTGGAATTTCTCTTGGAATTTCGCACGGAATTTCATTTCGTTCGAAATTCCCTTCGAAATTCTGTGCGAAATTCTGTGCAAAATCCCGCTTGAAATTTCGTGCAAAATTCCGTGCGAAATTCCGTTCGAAATTCCGTGCGAAATTCCGTGCGAAATTCCGCGCGAATTTCCGCGTGAAATTTCGAGCGAAATTCCGTGCGAATTTTCGTGCGAAGCTCCGTGCGAAATTCCATGCGAAATTCCGTGCGAAATTCCGTGTGAAATTCCGTGCGAAATTCCGTGCCAAATTCCAAGCGAAATTTCGTGCAAAATTCCGCGCAAAATTTCGTGCAAAATTCCACTCAACATTCCGTGAGAAGTACCGTGCGAAATTCTGTGAAAGATTCCGTGAGAAATTTCGTGCGAAATTCCAAGAGAAATTCCGCGCAAAATTCTGTGCGAAAATGCGTGCGAAATTCCACGGGAAATTCCGTGCGAAATTCCGTGTATAATTCCGTGCGAAATTCCAAGCGAAATTCCGCGCAAAATTTCGCGCGAAATTTTGTGTGAATACCACGCGAAATTTCGTGTGAAATACCGTGCGAAATTCCGCGCGAAATTCCGTGCGAAATTCTGAGTGAAATTCCGTGCGAAACTCCGCGCGAAATTTCGAGCGAAATTCCGAGCGAAATTCCATGCGTAGTTTCGTGCGAAATTCCGTGAAAGATTCCGTGCGAAATTCCGCGCGAAATTCCGTGTGAAATTCCGCTTAAAATTTCGAGCGAAATTCCGCGCGAAATTTCTTACGAAATTCCGATATTCTGTGCGAAATTCCGTTGCGAAATTCCGTACGAAATTCCGCACGAAATTCCGTGCGAAATTCCGCGTAAGATTTGGAGCGAAATTCTATGCGAAATTTAGTGCGAAATTTCTCGCGAAATATTGTGTGAAATGCCGCGTGAAATTCCGTGCGAAATTCGCGTGGCATTTCGCACAAAATTTCGCGTGGAGTTTCACGCAAAATTTCACGCGGAATTTCGCACGGAAATTCGCGCGGAATTTCGCACGGAATTTCGCACGAAATTTCGCACGGGATTTCGCAGGAAATTTCGCACGAAATTTCGCACGGAATTTCGCACGGAATTTCGCACGGAATTTCGCACGGAATTTCGCGCGGAATTTCACGCGGAATTTCGCGCGGAATCTCGCGCGGAATTTCCTTTTCAAACAGGCGAATAAAAATACTACCAGAATCTATCGAAATTCTGAGCAGAATCTGAGGAGGAAGAATCTCGAGATGATTGTCACTAGAATCGTGAGAGGGATTCCATCAGAAATCTAAGCCGGAAAACGGATATGGATTCCATCGGTATGTAGTTTCCATTGGAATTCTAAGAAGAATTCTATCAGGATCCCAATTAGAATCCTGAAGAATATTTAAATAGAATCTTAGACAGGATTACGTCAGAATCTTGAGAAGCATGTGATCCAGAAACTGACATCGAAGTAACCGAACTCGGCCAAACGACATTTTATGTGTTAAAATTATTCGACGCACTCAATTTTCTCTGATTAGAGAAAACCAATCTAGTTCAAAATCTATCAGGGTTGCTTTGGGTGTTTGAAGCACATATCCTCCTCCCCCTTTTGTGCACAAGTTTGCCAGAGCAGTTACATAAACGCAACAAAATATTGTGCAATCAGATGATCAACTATTTAGCAACAAAGTGTGCTATTTGGTCAACGTATCAACTACGCTTTGCCTGCCCCCAACATATTTATTCTACAACACAACAACAACAAACCTCGCAATCAGAATAAACGATTCCATTAATCACTGTTTTTATAGGATGTAGCCCGTTTGATGAAATATCCTAGTACGCGAGCAGTGAGACTGCTGGCAGAATAGGGCAACAATCGACCCTTCGCAGCTGTTTCCTCAAATCTATTTCTCATCACTCTTGCATGGAACGTGACCTGATTAATATCCGCATCCGATTACGTGATGGTGATATTTTTCTCAGCCCAATCTGGGCCACATTTTTCAACACCGTGCCCGTGGTGAGGCCCTCCAGCAATCCGACCGCTCTGCCATCACCTACATATGTATGTGCGGCGAGCTTCGGCCGACCGACCAACCAAACCGGGTCTTATCTCGGTCAGTATGTTAACTCGACACGTGTCCACATACCGAAACCTCGTAACCTGTAAATGCAAATGGGGGGCCCCATTGTCCTTCGTCATTTTGTGGTAACTTCAGAAAACGTTGCAGCGCATAAATAGCCAACTGGTAGGGCGCTGTAGTCCGCTTCCTATTGTTTGCCTCGGTGACCGCAAAAATTAACAACTTGTGTTGTGCTACTTTGTTTTTGCACACATTTTTTCCTTCTTGCCAATTGCTCTAGCTACAGCTACAGCTGCTGCATACCTACCTACACATGTGAATTGTAAGCCCATTGCGGGAGCCTAACTAGAACCAGAAGGAAATCCTTATCTGCTGTTCAGGATTATGTAAGTGAACGATTGCTGATCGTGTTGATGTTGAAACCGCATTTTTCTGTAGAAGGAATGAATAAATTCTCTAAGCGAATGCATAATTTACAGGATGTTGTTCCGAAATAATTCTACGGCTGTACTCGCAATTGAAAATGTTGTGGAATTTTTACAATTAAGGCAGGAGCGTTCCTGGTGGCAAGTGCCGAATTATGTTTTAATTGGATGTCCGTCATCTGTGGTTTTGCAATAGTCTGAAAGAGCAGTTAAAATATTTATTAAAATTAAATGACCTACGATGTAATGTAAAATATAATGAAAATTTATTAATCGCATGAGTTTTTCTATAAAAGTTACTCTCGAGTAACTCTTTCCAGAAAACGCGGTACCAGAAAGGCGAGTTGTGAACTGACTTCAAAATACGCCGATTGTTGGACGTAGAAAAAAAATGTTGTAGGCACAACACTGGCGGCCTTTTGATACTGTTCGTATTCCCCTTTAAGCTTGACCTGATCCTAACAGAATCAATCCGGGCACGTTTGATCCAACCGCCATCGTCACTCGCTGATTTCGGTGCAGGCAGTGGCACAGATTGTATACTTTGTCGTACATGTTTGTACCATCCATCCAACAACACTACACTCGCCGGTGCCGAGTAGTTACGTATGTCGTTATTTGCTCGGTTCGGTCCTCCCCGAACGTACAATCCAAATCCAAAATAAAGTTCAATTTTTTCCCACATACTATACCCATTCAAGTTCCGCACATAAAGCAAACAATTTTACAGATTTTTTTTACTACAGAGCTTATGAACTTTACGTCAGGAACAAAATTTTCTGTTTGTATTCAAATTATAACCAGAACGTGTCCAGAGTCACTAATCGTCAAAATGCTGCCAATAAATGGGGGTAGGAGATAGGCGGTCGGTCGATGCTACATTGTATGCGCCACCGCAGCCAATCCGGTAGGACGGATAACTGTGACGGAAAGGCAGAGAACAGGCGACGTGCTTCGATCCACATGAAGCATACAAACCGAATTCTATGCGCATCGGGACAACAAAAAAACATGACGGTTTGTAGGTTAGGTCTCTGCCGACTCCAGTGGGTTTCCGAGCTTAGTTTGATTTGGCCTCTGCATAACAGCGACATTGAGTTTCTCTGTGTTCGTATGCGCCTGTGTTTAGGCTGGAAGGCTAATCGATTGCAGTGCCTACAATTGTTGATGGGCACACAGTTGGTCGGATCCGATCTCTAACACTAACGGAAACAGGGTTGACAATGGTGACTGTCACTACATATCCGAAGCCCGCAAAATGTTCGATGATGTTCGTGAATTATGAATATTTATTTCGACAAGCGACGTCCGGCCGGCTGGTCTGATTGGATGCTGGTTGAAAATTTGATTTGGTACAATTTCAATTTAGAATCATTTCGATGTATTGAATGTGGGCATGGAAGTGAATGCAAATGGCACTCTAATTGGACGCTGCCGGGAAGGGAGCTGAATTGGCAGTACCAAAATAGATTGCAGCAACTGCAAATATTAGGTGAATGCGGCAAAAGTTAGTTCTGCAAGGACAACAAGAATCAATGTTTAATTCGACGGCTCCGGTGTTTTATTGGTAAGTGTGACCACCATTCCCCCCAGTGGGTCTGGGTTTAATTCCCGCCGAGTTCGTTGAGATTTTCTAAGATCACGCCTTCTTTCGGCTTCAAGGACGTTGTCAGCAACTGGGCTCAAAGTGCCCCCCGCCAAAACCAAATAAAACAAAAATTTGGAAACCGAATAAAAATGAAAACTACTGAAGTTTATAATTCCAAAACACCCGTGGTAAAGTTATTTTAAAAAAATGAAACTTGAGTTTTTGCTTTGACATCAGATCTCGACTATTCATTTGGCATCAAAATGAAACATATTGTCGTTTTAAGGGTATCCTTTTATATAATTGTGGCAAAAAGTACGTAATGTTTAATAATTTTTTTAAAACAGTAAAATAACTTAGACAAGTGCGCTATTCTGCAAAATGTTTATTAAGGTTTCATCTTTAAAAAAAAGTGTGTAAGGTGTCCAAAATGACGTCCAAAATGGAGGCTTTCTCGGATCAAGATTTTTCGAATCTGCGGGCATTCTCGTTTTTGAACCACTCAACCAATCAACTTCGGGTTCTCAGGATCTATCCGGGCCTTTCACCCATTGTAATAGTCTCGTGGAAGGTCGAGCTGCTAGTCGGGATCCTTCTCCAACTCGAAATCATCTCGCCTCAGGTTGGCCAGGAAGTGGAATACAGACCGATAATTGGAAGGTTCAGCGCCCACCAGCAGACGATCGAGAACGGCCTAAGACTAATCGATTTCGCCACCTCCAAGAACATGACCTTAAGAAGCACCTTCTTCCAGCACCGCCTCCTGCACCGATACACCTGGAGATCACCGCAACAATCAGAGACGCAAATTTATCATGTTCTGATTGATGGACGGCACTTCTCGGACATTATCGACGCAAGGACCTATCGGGGCGCTAACATCGACTCGGACCACTATCTGGTGATGGTTAAACTGTGTCCAAAAATATCCGTAGTGGACAGTGTGAGATACCGGCGCCCACCGCGGTATAACCTGGACCGACTGAGAGAAACCAACATCGCGGCAACGTACGCGCAGCATCTTGAAGCAGCGCTGCCACCGGAGGAGGAGCTCATCGATGCTCCCTTTGAGGACTGCTGGACCAGGACTAAAGCAGCATTGCGGAGAGCGCCCTGGGATACGTACAGAGGAGTCGATGGAACGATTGGTTCGATGGCAAGTGCCAAAAGATATTGGACGAGAAGAATGCAGAATGCGCAGCGATGTTGCTTCAAGCCAGTCAGAACGTGGAGTCATATCGACGGAAGCGAAAACAGCAGACTCGTCTTTTTCGGGACAAAAAGTGCCGCCTGGAAGAGTCTGAGAGAGAGGAGATGGAGCTGCTGTATCACTCTCAGGAAACGCGGGCGTTCATCAAGAAGCTGAATGACTCTCGCAACGGTTTTGTGCCGCGGGCCGAGATGTGTAGAGACAAGGAAGGTGGCATCTTGACGGACGAACGTAATATGGTCGAAAGGTGGAGGCAGCACTACAATGAACATCTAAATGATGCGCAGTTGGACAATCAGGCGTTCAAGGAGGACGATTATGTCAGTGTCGCAGCCGACGGGGATGTAGCGGCGCCCACCATGAATGAGGTTAACGAGACTATTCAACAGCTCAAGAACAACAAGGCAGCTGGTAAGGATGGTCTAGGAGCGGAACTCTTCAAGTTGGGTCCGAAGAAACTGACGGAATGCATGCACCGAATAATCGAAAGAATCTGGTACAGGGAACAGCTACCGGAGGAGTGGAAGGAAGGGGTCATCTCCCCGATATACAAGAACGGACAAATTGGACTGCGAAAACTACAGAGCGATCACGGTGACAAATGCCGCTTACAAAGTGCTATCACAGATTCAGATCAACAAACGACCAAATCTTTTCTATACGGCAAATCCTCCAAAAATACCGTGAATATCAGGTCCCGACACATCACCTGTTCATCGACTTTAAAGTCGCATATGACACGGTGGCCGTGTGGAGCTATGGAAAATGATGGACGAGAACGGCTTCTTTGGGAAACTGACAAGACTGATTAAGGCTACGATGGATGGTGTAAGGTGTTGTGTCAAAATTTCGGGCGGCCCACAGTGGCGGGTCTTCAAACAAAAGTCGGACAAAACCTCAAATGTTACCTAATTTGGCTGAAAAGCACAATTTAAGCTAATTTTGAGGTGCTGAGCTCATTTTTGATGCCAAAAGTCGTAAAATATTAAATGCATTTTTCCATACAGTGTCATTGAACCTTTCTTATAACTATGATCCCGTTTTCATGATAGATTTTCCGTTACTGTTCACCTATGTCAGCAATATCATAAAAAATGAAGAACACTACTTTAAATCTATTGTATAACGTGTTGGTTTACTGTAGATTGTCTAACTATTTTACACAAAACACCATGTGCCTCCATATCAGCAACAAATCTTCAAAATCTCCTTAAACCTTTTTGCGCACCTAGGCGCAGAACGAGACCATGATATTCGAAAAGTAGAGGTAATTTCACATAGAATGTATACTATGTGACCGTTCCGAAATGATTCCGAAATTTGTACAGAATACATTAGTGGACAAGTATTTTTGATCTGATCACCACAAACATATTTAAACGAAAAAGTCATAGTTCCAAACAAATTTACCAAATGTATTTTATTCACTAACCAAGTTCTTTCGTTCTTCTACACAATGAAACTAGTTGTGCTAAAATCGGACGAAAATCAGAAGAGCAACATGCATTTGAAGTGAACAGAGCAATGGTGGTTTTGGAAATGAAAATCATAAAAAAATCCGGACTTTGCTATGTTTAAACTCATGTTAAAAAACGTGTTCTTATCCAATAATCATAAAATTTTGAATATACATCATTCAATACATGAGAAATTTAGGAAAAATATAAAATATCAATATTTCAAAAATAAATTTTTGAGGTTTTGGCCAGCCTCCAGCCACTGTGCGGCCTCTCGGGTCCCGACTGAAGCGCAAAGCAGCACGAGTAGGACTGAAGATAAATGTGTCTAAGACGAAGGACATGCTGGCTGGCGGAACCGATCGTGATAGGGAACGCTTGGGCAGTAGTATTACGATCGACGGCGACGAGTTCGAGGTGGTTGACGAGTTTATCTATCTAGGGCTCATTGGTGACTGCGGACAATAACACCAGCTGGCAGTACCGTCTTTACGCATGGGCACACTGGGCCAGGGCCAGGGGCCCCGGACTTTTGGGGGCCCCCAACTTAGGATGAATATAGAATCATAGTTCCAAAAAATAGTAGCACTTAATTGTGTATAACTCTTTAGCTTGCGGGGAAACAATGGATCAGTTGCTCGAATTCACACATTGCACCTTATCCAATGTGATTTTAGAGAGCATCAGACAATCAACCGGAGTGATGGTAGCGATAGGGAACGAGGCACCACATTATCAGGATGGTATTAGACCAATTCAAACGTCAATCCAACATTTTCATTCAAGTTTCAAATCATGTTGAGCAAAAACATTTTTGAATTATCTTCTACAATGCTGGTTTAGTCTATTATGCACATACACAGCCATTACATGTGGGAATCTTGGAAAATTGCAGACTTTCACGTACAATTTTTCTTGTCAGTATTAATGTTTGTGGCACATATGGTTTGTGACACAATCATTAAAACGGCCAGGCCAACTGTGCAGCGTACAGAATGAAGATGATTCAAAATTATACGGCAATCAAATTATTCATTTAATGAAGAATTCAATCAACGAATCATTTTGAACCTTGAATAAGGAAGAAATGTGGACAACCGTACCGATCGTTTCAATTTGATGGGGATTTGGTAAATCGTTGGGAGTGATTTGGCTAAAAAGGTTAATGTCACTCCTTTGGTTCTAAGCTCCTGGGATAGATTATAGCGCCTTTACTCGCTCCAATGAAATGTTTTCTACAATACCTACCGTAAACCGGGGTGATATTGATCATTTTTCGAAGTGATCATTACATATTTTTTAACACCACACATTTTTTCAAGTTTAACATTTCAAGTTTAACATTTTTAAACCATGTACTGATGTATGGTGAAGAAGATTTGATGGTTTTACCTCAAATTGTTCGCTGATAATTATTTGTCCAAAAATGATTTCAATTTCAAGTCCGCTTTCGTATTCCGGGGTGACTTTGATAACCTTCATGTTCACCCACATTAAATTCTTGATGTCAATATTTCATTCAAATGTTTGTTTAAACTAATTCTGGAAAGATATTCAATTATTAAATATTAAAAATAGATGTTAATTGGCATTGTACAAAGAATTCCACTCTACTGTAAAAATCGAATGACCAAAATTCGCAAAATTTGAGCCCAACTAGAATAAAAGAATCTTGAAACATTTTCAACTCCTCCACTTGTTTTATTTCAGTAGTTTATCAATATACAAAAAGTCCCTTCTATTTTAACGCTATGGAGTAATTAATATACAAAAATATTGCGAATTTTAGTTGGAGATAATCTGAAATTATTTCCAATTAGTTTTACAAAAAATTGTTTTCAAAATAATCGAATTATTAGAAATAAATTTGGCGCACCCCACTCTAAAGAAAAATGAAAACTCACCTAGAATTTATTACTCTTGTTAAAATCTATGCTTTATTTGTTTTATAAAAAATAGACACTATACGAAGTTTCGTAAAATAAGGTAAAGTGAAATTTCGGTTTTTTGTGGTTTTTGTACCCAAAAACCGAACAATATACTCAAAAAATATAACAAATCAGTATTTTATAAGTTTTAGAGCAAAACTCATTTCAAATTTCAAGGATTCGGTATACTATTCTGGCCAAATAAGCAATCTACGAGAAAAGTTTCGATTGATCAAAGTCACCACGATGATCAAAGTCACCCCGGTTTACGGTATATAAAGTTCGAAAGGCACCAGGAGTGGCAACAAGGTGGCAAAATTTGCACAAGAAAGCCGCACAGAAAGTGGAAGAAGAAGATGTCGAAATTCGTTGCACAGTCCTTGTTTGGCAAGCGATCCGCGCATGTGGAAAATTTTAATTTCTTCATCACAGGGATTGTGAATGGACAAATCTTCATGAGAACTTCTAAAAATGACTCCTGGACTTTTTATTTTTATTCAGTTGGTTTATTTGATAGGCACAAATGCGTTAACTTGGCGGTGCCAAACTCGTTTGTTTTTACATTTTGAATATCTTAAAACTAGGAGGTTACAATGTTGAAATATTTTTTTATAAAAGAGGAAATTTTTTACAGCTATCTTAAAACTAGACATTCAATGCTATATACAACAGTGGGTTACAGTAATCTGTTTAATTTTTTTTTTCGACTATCTTAAAACTAGGAATTCAGTTTAATTCTCCTCCTGGACTTCTTGAGATTTCACGATACTTTCGTGGCCAGATTAGGCATTTTCCACTATGCTGTCCTAGTCTGGTACAGAATCAATTATGTTATTTTTGTACGACACCCCGCCTTATCAAAAATATTTTAGGTCGTCAGAATCAGGAATCAGTAGTCGAAAATTTGTGCCTCACGGTCACGTGCATTCGTTGTGACCTATTTCGAGTGTTTTACATTACTGGTATTGAAATAAATTTTTTTGTAACTTAAATTTTTGTTCAATTATGTTTGGGTTTACATTTTGTATAATTTTGCAGTCAAAGTGATATAGCATTTGCTTTTCGTATTTGATGAGCTTCGTTGGTAGATGGTTGCATTTCTGTTTGTGGGCGATTATTAATGAACTGCTAATAGTTGTGTCAGTGAATTGTTGAAATGAATTGTGTTGTTCATATTAATAGGTTCGAGTAATTTCGAAAGTTGAAAAGGCTAATTATTGTTATTTTTTTTTCTTTCTGTCTCTTTCTGCACTGAGTGCTTATCACCGACATCAGAGAGGCGACTCTACCATCAAAACCCTAGACTTGCCACTTAACTACCGGCGCCGAGTTTGAGATACTAATTTGTTGAATATGAAAATACGTAGTTGTTTGCTATCTTCGTTTCTCCGAACCGTTCGCTATAAAAGAAAGTACAAAACTTCTGTTAAAATATATAACAAAAATCTACCTCACCGGCAATTTGTGTAGGAAGAGACACTATTTCAAAGAATCCTGAAGCGAAAAATATGAATATCTAAAAAGAATGAACTTCGAATCGCGCGCTTCGACATAATATCGATTGATTTCAATGACTGCCATATTCAATATTATCATCTGTAAATGTAGTTGAATTATGATTGAAAAAAGTGTGGCTTTTTTTAAATTGGGAATTGACTTTTTCCAATTGAGAACAACTTTGTATCAATGTAACTTTTGTAAATCACGTAGTCGTCATCTTTCAACAAGTTGATTTTATTGGCTCATGACAATGATTGAATGAATCGTCGACATTGTAAAATGGACGTTTAATGACGGAGGCACTCTTCAGCCCCCAACAACGGCTTACAACAATGAAGATCAGATTATATCATATGGGGTGGGAATAGCGCAGCGGGTAAGTCCATTACACTGTACGCAGCTCACTTGAGTTCGAACTCCCATAACCGCATATAGTATGTAATGCTTTTTGTCACTTTCGGTAAGATTGGTCAGAAATGCTATATCTTTTTAAGATCTATCAAAATCATTTTCTGTTTTTCGACGGTACCTGGACATTTACAAGGCCATCTATAGTGATGGAAATCTAAATTTTTTCTCGATATATTTTGATACCTACAGTATTTTTAATACTTTCACATGGTTGAATGATTTGGCTTAAATTTGAAAAATATAAAATATATTTCAAGGTGGCATAGATGGCAGTATATGCCTGTTCAATTATAGGGGCCCCTCAACGCAGTTGTGCCCAGGGGCCCCGAGTGGTCTTAAGACGGCTCTGCCAGCTGGGAGATCAAAAGTCGTATTATCTCTAGAAGTCGTTCTTACTATGGGCTCCACAAAACTTTGAGATCCAGGAAGCTGCACCACCGCACGAAATGCGCCATGTACAACACACTGATTAGACCGGTGGTTCTCTACGGGCACCAAACGTGAACAATGCTCGAGGAGTATCTGCAAGCACTCGAAGTCTTTGAAAGAAGGGTGCTGAGAACTATCTTCGGTGGTGTGCAGGAGGATGGCGTGTGGAGGAGAAGGATGAACCACGAACTTGCGCGACTCTATGGTGAGCCAAGTATTCGGAAAGTAGCTCAAGCTGGAAGGGTACGGTGGGCGGGGCATGTTGTGAGGATGCCGGACAGGAATCAGGAATCACAATATATTGGCTCAAATGGCACGTTCCCCGTACATAGTCGAGGATTTGTGCCTTGCCGTGTGTTTTCATCATTTCCTGAGCGGAAGGAAAGGACAAGGAGGTGTGGGGAAGTAGAATTGGAAGGGTAGGAAAAATAACAGCACAAAACAAAAATAAATAACAGGTAAATTAAACTCACAAGTAGTTCAACTTGCCTGCGAATAAGCCTAAAGCTCTTTACCACATTGGATAAGAAACTTTAGTATGTCTCTGAGTTTCAGTCGTCCAAACATGGTTTCGTCTATATAAGGACGGCTGAAGACTCGAAATCGCAATTGCGCTACCGCTGGACAGTTGCATATCAGATGATATGAGGTTCCGTAGTCGGATTCACAAAGATCACATGAAAAAGACTCAGCACGCTGAATAGTTGCCATGTGATAATTGAGTTTGCAGTGGCCGGTTAAAGCCCTGGTCAGCATGCCGCAGTGGAGCTTCGAAAAATGTAAGAGATTTTTCGAAACCACTGGGCATGGTTGTTCTAGAAACGCCTTTGTTTGGCGACACGTTTGTAGATTTCTCCAATAATTGCGGTGCTCGGACGAAGCCCAGGACCGTATTTTTTCCCTTATCCAACTTGTCGAAATTGGCAGCACGGGCTCGGGACCTACGAAGTCAATCGCTGAACCCGCCCTGGCCAATTCGTCAGCCCATTCATTTCCAGTAATACCGCAATGTCCGGGCACCCAGACAAGGTAGATAGTGTTGACAATGCTTAGTTCTTCAATTTGGGTTCGGCACGCGATCACTAGCTTGGACCGGGATTTGTCTGAGCTAAGGGCCTTGATTGCAGCCTGACTATCGCAGAAGTTTATAACTCTGCCGGACAAACTCAGTTGAAGGGCCGATTGCACCCCGCACATAATCGCAAAGATTTCTGCTTGGAATACAGTACCTAGTGAGTGAGATTGTTCCAATCTCATTTCGCGACAGTAGACACCAGCACCAGCACGTCCCTCCATCAGAGAACCGTCACTGTAACAAGCCACTTGCGTTTGTTGTTGTCTTTCCATAAAGCCAGACAACCACTCCTCTCGAGAGGGAATCTTCACATGGAATGTCCTGTAAGGAAAACTACAAGTGAGTGTAATATCGCTGGGAGCAAGAATATCTTCACCTCATGTAACCATTTGTGACCACAATCGTGTATTACTGGTAGCAAGATCAACATGATTACTGTTCCAAAGCCCAGTAACCTGCAGTCTGTATGCACATGATAGTGCTTCTTGTTTTAAGTGTATGTGTAATGGTTTGATATTTAGGAGTGCCTCAAGAGCAGCAGTCGGAGTCGTGGTGAAAGCAACAGTCAACGCCATGAGCGCCATTCTTTGCAGATGGTTTAGCTTTGACTGGACTGTCACCACCTCTCCCCTCTGCCACCACACAAGTCATCCGTATGACAGTATTGGACGTGCAATTGTCGTGTAAATCCAATAGATGTATTTAGGTTTGAGACCCCAGGTCTTTCCAAAAGTTCGTCTGCACTGCCCGAAGGCCATGCACGCTTTCTTGACTCTGAACTCAATGTGAGCAGACCAATTCAGTTTGGAATCCAATATGACTCCAACGTATTTGACTTGATCTGCACACAGTAGCTCAGAATCAAAGAACTGCAAGGGACGAACCCCGGTTGTTATTCGCTTCTTCGTGAAATGAACCATTGAAGTTTTGCTTGGGTTAACTGATAATTTAACTTGTCGACACCACTGTTCGACAGCTCTTAATGCATGTTGCATTAAGTCAAAGATTGTTCCGATGCAAAATCCAGGAATTAGTATTTGGTAATCGTCAGCAAACCCGTAGGTTGGAAATCCAAGCTCATTGAGTTTCTTCAACAAGCCGTCAGCTAAGTTCCATAACAAAGGTGACAGAACGCCGCCCTGAGGACAACCGCAAATACTCAACTTCCGTATCTCAGCCTGTCGCAGTGACGAGCAAAGTGTGCGGTTACTAAGCATTGCGTTTATCCAACCTGAGATACATGCAGGTATCCCATGACCGCGCGTCGCTTCCAGAATAGACTGGAAGGACACATTGTCAAAAGCACCCTCAATATCTAGGAATACACCCAAGCTAGATTGCTTGAGCGAGAAGGCTTTCTCAATGTTGTAAACAACATCGTGCGGCAGAGTTATTGTGGATTTCCCACATTGATATGCATGTTGCATTTTGTGCAGTGGATATTCAACTAAACTAACGTTCCTGATGTGATGATCGATTATCCGTTCCAAAGCTATCAGAAGAAAAGAATTTAAACTGATAGGCCTAAAACTCTTGGCTTCTTTATAGCTTGAGCGCCCCCTTTGGGAATAAATCTTACAGTTATTTCTCGCCATGCTTTCGGGATATACCCGGTAGCAAGACTGGAAAGCAAAATCTTTTTCAAGACATGTTTAAGAATATCAAATCCCTTTTGCAGTAGCACGGGAAGTATTCCATCTTTTCCGGGTGATTTGTATGGAGCAAAGCTGTCAACTGCCCGCTTGACCGATTCAGTGGAAACCAATGTGCGTGCTAACGCCCACGAGTCCGAATCACCAGAATGAGATCTGTGAACATTGTTCAACTCCGGATCGATACAACCTGGAAAGTGTGTGTCGAAGAGACAATTAAGAACATCTTTTTCGTCCGTCACATAAACACCATCTCTGGTTTTTAAGGAGTTCATCTGAAAATCATTCGATTTGGAGAGAATTTTATTTAATCTGCTAGCCTCGTTCAGACTAGAGACATTAGTGCATAGGCTTTGCCAGCCAGCCCGTTCTGCAGATCTAAGACATTTCTTATATGCTCTACGAGCTGACCTGAAAGCCCTGGAGTCATGACGCTGACGCCGGTTCGAAGCTCTTTTCAAAACTTTCTTCATTCTTTCAAGCTCAGCCCTCCACCAAGGGGTTCCCCTAGTCGATTTAACAGTACGAAGTGCACAAGCTTCTTCGTAGAATGCTGATATGAATGAGTTTGTCGTATCCACGACGTCATCTAAGTCGTCTAGTTGACTAATTGTTGAAAAATATCCTTGAAATTTTGTCGCCAAGTTTTCCAAAAAGAGGTCCCAGTTTGTAGATTTAGGATTACGATATGTCACCAAATTGAAGGTGACATCAAAATGATCGAAAAATATATATATTTATGATCGGATAGAGACGGTTCAGTTTCATTTAGAACCTGCCAATTTCCCAGTTCATGCAAAATTCTATCAGAGCAAAGTATTATGTCTAACACCTCCTCCCTCCCAGACCTCGCAAAAGTTGGTCGGTTTCCCACATTCAGAATATGGAGATTTGTACTACTTATGTACTCCATCAGTTCAGAGCCTCTCAGATTGATGTCTGAGCTGCCTCAAATGACGTGATGAGCATTCGCATCACTGCCGATAATGAGCGGAAGCCCATTTCTGCTACAATATGATACAACGCTTTTGAAATCATCAGAAGGAGATGATTCGTTATGCGGTAGGTATGCTGAACAATATATACATACAGGGTGTTTGGTTCATGGTTAAGAATCTCTCGGGGGGTGATAGATAGCCATATTTGGAGAAAAAAATTGTACTACACATACCATCAAATCTCAACCGTTACAGAGTTATTGAACTTTTTGTGTAAAAAACTTATTTGGCTTAAAATACCTCTTATTTTAAAAGTATGCTTTGTATTTTAAATATTTCAGTTCCATTCGAAAGGTGAGAAAATTTCCTATTCAATGGTGTTCTCATATCTTTTAAGTAATTAGTTTTAATTACCTTTTAGCTGTAAAGTAGTTAAAAGTTTGTGTTTTTGAGGAGGTTTTTGCTAATTTTTTCGAAATAATGAAGTATGATTATAGCAATATCCATTATCCAAAAGTTGGGTTTTAGGACAATTCATAATTTGATCTTGGACGTCATATTTCTATCTCTTCTCAATTCTTTGTAATTTCATTACTATACTTTTCCTGTAACCGACTTGCAAGTGCTTAAAAGACCCTAATCTAAAAAAATATGCTTTGTATCGTTATTTACAAGATTTAATTGGAAAGCTGAGAAAATTTCCTATCAGTGTATGTACAAATATCTTTTAGTTAAGTGTACTAAATGATTTCTTACTAACGAAATAACTCAAAATTTGTGTTTTTTGGAGAGTTTTTTTAATTATTCTAATTATTAATCAACAAAATTTATCGTTACTATTATTCATTTGATGCCCCTTAATGTTCTCTATAACTTTTTATTTGACAGTTTGTCTATATCTCTTTTCATTTTGCTGCTATTTAATAGTTAACACAGCGTGACCTCGCCACAAATGTAGTGGGTTCGAAATCGTTATTTTTGCATATGAAACGATGTGATAAAAACGATTTTGCGTAGAAACCAAAAGAGATAATTGAATGGAGTCAAAGAAAGAACTGTAGAACTTGCTGAGATGCATTATTTCCATGATAATAATGGTGATGTTTATTATTTACTATTTAAAGAAAATTAACGAAAATGCTAATAATAGCACTAACTTTAAACTAATTTACTTTTAAAAGAATACTAAATGCACTTAACTGAAAGGTATTAATACATTTTTCACTGTAGAATTTTCCTGGTTTTCGAATAAAAAGAAAAAAAAGTACAATAAGTGCCATAATTTTTCAATTAGAGGTGGTACTAGTGAAAATGAGATAAAAATATCCAAGTTGAATAACCAAAAATCGTGAAAATAAGAAAAGGTAAGTGTATCATGTCAAAGAACGAATAAAGCAGCTCATCAAGACTAACAATCTGAAATATTAAAATGATGAGGTTAACTATTAGGATTTTCAATAAATGAACGAAAAATCGTTTAAAATTGTTTAATTTTCAATAAATTACTTTGAAAAGGCTACTTAAACTCATTAGCTGAAACATGTGAGGGCATCACTCAATGCGAAATTTTCTCGCCTTTCTAATGGAACCAAAACATTTAAAATACAAAGTATACTTTTAAAGTTAGAGGTATTTTAAGACAAATAAGTTTTTTACACAAAAAGTTCAATAACTCTGTAACGGTTGAGATTTGATGGTATGTGTAGAACAATTTTTTTCTCCAAATATGGCAGTCTATCACCACCCGAGAGATTCTTAACCATGAACCAAACACCCTGTATATATATATATATATATATATATATATATATATATATATATATATATATATATATATATATATATATATATATATATATATATATATATATATATATATATATATATATATATATATATATATATATATATATATATATATATATATATATATATATATATATATATATATATATATATATATATATATATATATATATATATATATATATATATATATATATATATATATATATATATATATATATATATATATATATATATTGTCTACGTTTCCGACAGTCAGTGTAACTGTGACAACACAGATATCGCGAGTTGTGAGCTCCGATATGAGACACTACGGTGGGCGGGGCATGTTGTGAGGATGCCGGACAACAAACGCACCAAGTTGGTTTTCACCTCCAACACGGCAGGTACAAGACGGAGAGGAGCGCAGCGTTCCCGGTGGCTGGACCAAGTGGAGCAGAACCTGGCGAGTATCGGGCACCTGAGAGGTTGGAGACAAGCAGCAACTGACCGAGTGACGTGGCGGAATATTGTGAAACAGATTAAATCATGATAATATGATGTACAATCAGGAAATATATTAATAAATAAATTTAATATAATATTTTAGAAGTGATCAACAAGGTCATCAGTTTGTTTTGTTCTTTGTAACACACAGTTAATTAAATTTGGTAACAAAAATATTTTCGAATTTTTGTTAGTAACAAGCAAAGTATAGCTTCTACTAGCGTTGTGGTAGCGCTAATACTGGTAACGAAAATCCGAGAAACCCGACGACCTATCTACAGAACGTCGTGTCCTGTCTCGCGTGCGCATCACGATTCTATGACGCAAAGTAAGTAAACACAGAAGTTACATTGGACGTAAAAGCGCCTTCAACAGTGCTAGTTGGGCTACAATCGCCGATTCGCTGCACATACTGAGAGTTCCCCAGTACCTCAGTAGGATTCTGAGGAGCTACTTTTAGAATAGGCAACTGATCTACGAAACTGACACCGGAAAAAGAAGTGTAACCGTAACAGCGGATGTTCCACAGGATTCCATACTCGGCCCAACTCTTTGGAATGCTATGTACGACGGAGTGTTGAAGCTGAGCCTCCTCAGGAGCGAGAGATTGTCGGTTTTGCGGACGACGTGGTGCTCCTAGTGATTGGCGAATCACTAGAGGAAGTAGAAGGACTCGCAAAGGGGGCGATAGATGCGCGAGAAGAAGCTGACGTTAGCTCACCACAAAACCGAGTTGGTGTTGATAAGCAATTGCAAATCAGTGCCGCAGGATTTGGTTAGAGAGTGTATTAGACAACTGGGAGTAATGATAGATGACCGGCTAAGCTTTAACAGCCACATCGACCACGCAAGGCCGAAAAAGTGATCTCGGATCATGTCCAACAATTGGGCGGTCAGCAGCAGTAAAAAGCGACCACTGGCAAGACCTGCATGGGTGACGGCACTGCAGACGAAGAGGAACACATCTTCAGACTGATGGCCATGCGGGTGTCTAGCACGTATCGAACTATCTCATCTAAGGTAGCCTACGTGATAGCTGGAACGATTCCCATAAACCTTCTATTCGAAGATGATAGCGAGTGTTATAGGGATCGAGGAACGAGAGGAGTTCGTAAACAAGCCCGAGCTGATACCTTAAGCAAGTGGCAACATCAGTGTGATAACGCTGTAAACGGTAGATGGACACATCAACTAAGTCCATCCCTGTCGGTGTATATGAACAGAGCGCATGGTGAAGTGAACTTCCACTTGACACAGTTCTTGTCAGGGCATGGCTGTTTGAAGAAATATGTTCTGACACGTGAGATCGCCCTACTGTATCGCGTGCGGTGATGCAGAGAAAACGCCTGAACACGTGGTCTTCGAATGCCCGCGATTCGAGCACCAGCAAAACGAAATGAGAACCATTGTCGGTGAGGACTTTATCAAGAACAATATAGTCCAAAGAATGTACGCGGACAAAGAAAAATGGGACGCGAAGAACAGAACAGTTGTTCAGATCATGTCAGCGTTGCAACGAAGATGGTGAGAGGAGCAACGAGCAGCAACGTAGCAGTACATGGCTACGGGTATCGAGGCACCGATGAACCGAAAGTCGGGGCACAAGAGAACCGGAAGTCATCCTCCCCCGGAATCCCAGGACTGACCTCGGCACCTAACGGACCAGCATCGAGATAACGGTTTCGAGAGGACTTTTGACGACGGGAAATTTCTCCGTTGGAGTAGGCTGGGCCCACTGCTGGGGATTAGCTCGAGTAGATCGTGAAGTAGCACCGGCAAAAGGTCGTCGGTGCGCCTGTGAACTGGAAATCAACCTCCAACCAGAATCGCATGACCGGCCTTGGCATATACCCGGGTAGCATCGGTTTCGGAAGATCTTACACTGCCGGGGAATTCTTCGTCAGAGTAGGAAAGATCCACCGTCGGGGAATATTCCGAGTAGTCCGTGGCGAATCGCCGACTTGAATCGTCGGGGTACCAGTGAACCGGACGCAATACTCCACCCAGATTCGCCGGACAGACGTCGGCATTGTGTCGAACTGCCTCGAATCAAGAATAACGTGCCCGTGAGCGGTTGCGGGAGTCATTCTTTCGTCAGGGAACTCTCCGCCGAGGCAAGCTCCACCACCGAACACGACAAACCACCAGTGTAGGGTTGTTGGGGTACCAGTAAACCGGAAGCCACCCTCCAACCGGAATCACTGGATCGACCACGGCATCCAACTGGTCAACGCAGGGAAGAGCGCTTGATGAATACCATGCCGTGCAGGACATGACATGACAACTAGACCTGGAATCCAGTGAAGTGCATGAGCACAGCCTCTCTCCGAAGTAGTCATTTTAAATGGAATCCGGGGGATCAGGCAAATGTCGGACTTCTTGGTGGAGGTTTGAGAAATTGTGTTCAGAGTTATCTTTGCTGTTCAGAGTCCCTCACTCTGGCACATAATGGACGAAATCGGTAGTATGGTGAATGGTCTAACTATTGAACGTATGCTGGGTAGGGTGTCCCAAAATGACATCATGTTAAAAAGTCATCGGGCTCACTTCTTAAATGAAAGGTTAGGGTATTGGGACCACTTTCTTCTTCGGAGTGAGTTTGCTAAAACGCTTCCTACTGGTGGCGACTTCTGATTTTTTGAAAAATGGGCCGATTTTGGATAAAATTTCAAATTTATACCTGTTGAAGTGGTCCTGAACTGTCTTAGATTTTTTTCAGCATTTTTTATTTTTCTGGAGATCCAAACGGACAAGTTTGGTTAGTTAGTTTGTACAAATTTGGAATTATAAGAACGGCAGGGCCATTAAAACTTAGTAAAAAGTGAAATTTTTGGTGTTTTTCAGTATTTTTCTTTAAAACTGGGTATCTACAAAATTTTAAAAGTACAGAAAACACTTGATATAGTTGAGCCGAATTCAGGGGCGTAATTTTGCTGAAGAAAGTGTATAGCTACGGCCAATGGGGTATAAGTTATTTAAGTTTTTGTTAAATAACCTTTTGACATTTTATGATATTCATAAAAAATAACACTGTTCTACAAAATAAAACAACTTAAGTGGGCTTAGTCCGCATATTATTTTTCGGAAAATAGAAGGAAAATGATGAAAAATGGCGTTTTTCGCTTGTCTCTAGTACATCAGAATCGGTTTTTATGAGCATTTGACGATTTTTTTTAACAAATATTTTCTATACTAATAACCACCTAGCGGGTTTGAAAATCACTAAAATTAAACAAATATGTCGAGTTAATGGCAAGTTATGGCGTATATTTGAAGGCTGAATTGATTAACGTACTTACATTTTGTATATAAAGTCTTATTTTCACGTTAGGAACTTTGAAGTGGAGAAAAATGCAGAAGAGTGAGGTGAGTGTTAAAAAACTGATATTTACTGTTTAGATCACATAATTCCGAAATAGTCAAATTTGGGGCAAATATCCTCAAAAAGTTTTACAACAGAATACAGCGCATCTTCCGACACAATCGTTTTGTTGAAGATACCTCCTAGAAGTAATTATGGAGAATTAACTCTTCAAAAAATAATTAGAGACTTGGCGTCATTAGCAAAGTTATTATTTGTATAATTTAAGTTACGAAAAAAATCATCAGATGCTCATTAAACCTCGTCCTGACATACTTAAGACGTACAGAAAACGTCATTTTTCATGATTTTCCTTCTATTTTTCGAGAAAAAATGTGTGGTCAAAGCACATTTGAACTGATTTACTTTTTGGAACAGCATTATTTTTGATAAATTGCTAAAAATGTCAAAGGTTATCTAACAAAAACTTAAATAACTCATACCCCATTAGCCATAGTTATACACTTTCTTCAGCAAAATTACGCCCCTGAATTAGGCTCAACTATATAAAGTGTTTCCTGTACTTTTAAAATTTTGTAGATACCCAGTTTTGAAGAAAAAATACTGAAAAACACCAAAAATTTCACTTTTTACTAAGTTTTAATGGCCCTGCCGCTCTTATAATTCCAAATTTGTACAAACTAACTAACCAAACTCCTCCGTTTGGATCTCCAGAAAAATTAAAAATGCTGAAAAAAAAATCTAAGACAGTTCAGGACCACTACAACAGGCATAAATTTGAAATTTTATCCAAAATCGGCCCATTTTTCAAAAAATCAAAAGTCGCCACCAGTAGGAAGCGTTTTAGCAAACTCACTCCGAAGAAGAAAGTGGTCCCAATACCCTAACCTTTCATTTAAGAAGTGAGCCCGATGACTTTTTTAACATGATGTCATTTTGGGACACCCTAATGCTGGGTCGGCATAAGAGCTTTACCACGAAGTAAAAAAAAAACACACATACACACAACTGGACCCCATTGTCGACCATTGAAGCAAGTCCTTGCTGTTATGACAGCTGGCTAGATTTGGCCATTGCGAAATTGGGCCATCATGGAACTGATGATGCTGATGTTCTTGCCACAGGAACAGTTCCCTTGTTAAACCATTTGTTTGGGGAACAATTTTTTATCTGCTAGAAACCGTGAGCAGCCTTGTAAAATTCGAGCCTTGGATTTATTTAAAATGGTGTGTCGCATAAATTTCATTGTCGATCAAAACACATCCATCAAATTTCGTTAGCACCAGGCCCTACAGATAACGGGCCCGGGCTCTGGCCAGTACGTGTTGTTTGGGGCTACTGATAGGTTGTTTATTTGCTCGGTGACATTTGTAGCCTCCTCGAAGACAGATTTGCCGCACAGTTCAGTGTTCAGTTTTTTCGCCATAATGGCATAGATTTTTAACAAATAAACCAAAAATCAATTGTCCTAAGTGACTCCCTTGTGTGAAACCTATAGGCACGTCTACTGAGATTGACCGAGTTACTCTAACTCTTCAAAGGCTGTGTTAAGCTATTGGACTTTAATTAATTATGGTCACGATTTAGACGCTTCTCAGCAGACTGACCTTTATTGAATGTGGTTGAATCAACACTTGTACTTGGACTTGTGTTAGTTGGTCTCTGATTTCGTTTTCTGTGGTTTCTCTGAAAATACTAGCCAGAAAAATTGCCCCAATTTCTATTTGTGTAATTAGTGAAAGTAAATTGTAAATTCATTGATATGTTGAAATTTCTTATTGATAACAAAGAAAGTATTCTTTTGATGTTTTGCCGAGGAAAAATAAATAAAAAAAGCGTATCAAAATGGAACACATTTTGATATCTTATATGTCAATCGTAACCTGAAATTAAATTAACATTTAAATTGAAGGCTGATATTAAAATATTATTTCGCTTTTCTGTAAATGATTTCTGAGTTTGTATTGCTAACAGATCTGCTATTGTGAAACCCTTCATATCACCCATTGTATCCTGATCGATTGCGTAAAATTGGGCTTGACTATCTGGAAAACACAAACATTCGCCACGTGTTGTTTATATTACAAAATCAATAGCAAAATGGACTCCCTGACGATTAGTAAAGAAAAAAGAATAGTGATTGCATTCAAGGATGATGTGATTCGTCTAACTATTCGCATATCTCTAAATACGAACTGTGTTAAGAAATAAGTTTCCAAAATTCGAAACTTTTATGTCAGAAAGGTGTGCCCCGCCCCCCTTTGCCAAGCATCTGGAGCCGCCTATGATCCGAAGACGCAGTTCTAAGAGTTATAAGAAATGTCTCATCACACTGCCAGGTGGATTAAAAGCGTTTTTCATATTTCGTGTCCGTTTCTCCTTCCCGGGTTCGATAAATCAACACGACTTAACGCAGATTGCAATCGAGAACACTGCACATGTGGTCGTTTAAATTTTTTATACGACGATTTGCTGAAAGTCCACTTTAACAAATCGTCTAAGTGAAATCTAAAAATAGTTTACAGAACAATGCCCTTTTCACGCAGTAGATTATCAGCCGCTCAATTAACCACACAGTTCTTCTGGATGTGCAGCAGAGTAACGACGCGTTCTACCATGCCGGCAACGTTAAAAGAGTTGTGCATGTTACAGTTACGTAATCCTAAGATACCGGCTAATTCCAAAGATGATCCCCCGAGGTGCCGCATTTGTTTGCGGTCCAGAAAGAAACTGCGAATGACGAATATATGGGAGCACACGGTACAGGATCGACCCCTGGCGGAAATACTATCCCTGGTGGGTGGAGTGTATGTATCGGAATTTGACAGTCTTCCCGAGCGCTGTTGCAAGAAGTGCTTGCAAGCTGTAGAAGCAGCCTACAAACTGAGAATGCTGTGTCAGAGCTCTGATCAGAAGCTGAGACCTTTTCAGGAAGTGGAATCAATATTCAAAATTGAACCGGATGATGACGCCGTTAATCCTTTAGGTGAAGTTGAAGATTTCTGTATGCTTGAAATGGATGCCGCCAATTTATCTGACGCATGTGAACCTACAGTGGAATCATGGTATGTTTTGAAATGAATCGAATGAATCGAAGGTTTAAAATAATTTAAAAATTGTTTTAGCGATGGGAAAACTTTCATTTCCCTTGGGACGTTCAATAAAGACCCACTGTCGGCGGATTTCAACGATTACGATTTGTCGAATCTTGAGCCGGAAATCATTGCTCAAAATAATGATGGAGTAATAATTAACGCCGAAAACAACGACTCTGTTAGTGAGCCAGAATTTGATGATGCAAACGATCAGAAAAGTGACGATCAAAAATCGGAGGATCAAAGTAAAGAGCAAAATGAAGAATCAACTTCTAAAAAAAATCAGCTCATCAGACATATGTTTCCTGACGCATTTGACGAAATTCCATCAATCGCAGTCACTTGTTGCGGCTGCAGAACCAGTTTTGTCAGTCAGGATGAGTTGAATGTTCATACTACTAGAGTCCACTTGAAAAATTCTGTGCCGTGTAAACTATTGCTAGGCAAGAAACAATGCCCAACTTGTTTCAAAGTATTAAGCAGTAATGCATACAAAAATCATAAACAAATTGGCAAACTAAATTTCCAGTGCAAATTATGCGGTGATATTTTTACTATTCGTAAAAGAGCTTACTCTCATTATGCACGACAGCATGGATCGAATGTGGTGGTTCCAGATAAATCTCGCACATGCTGCGGGTGTGGGGAAATGTTTGCTACAGCGGATGCGCTCAAGACTCACTCAGACAAAGTTCACCTTCCGGATAAACCTGCAGCGAATAAGCAGCGTCCGTGGGTCTGCAACGTATGTTTTCACAATTTCCCGAACGATAAGCGGTTGTACGAACATCAGACACGACGAATCAAGTGCCCAAAAGTTCATCAATGTGACCAATGTGGCAAGATTTTCACCGGCGCCAGTATCCTGCGGGATCATAAAATTTTTCACAACGGAGAATTGGCGTTTCAATGTAAGCACTGTCCAATGGCTTTCAGCAATAGAGATACCTACCGAAGACATGTACAACGTCACACCGTGCCAACAGATCGATATCGGTGTGAAGTATGTACCCGGCGTTTTAAAACCAGAAAAAATCTCCTAGAGCATGCGCGGCTGCATACGGGCGAACGCCCCCTTGTTTGCCCCTACTGTCCGGCAAATTTTGTACGGGATAGTTGTTTGAAATTTCACATCCGAATTCACACCGGTCCGAAAAAGTTCCCGTGTCCACAATGCGGAAAATCCTTCCCGTGCAGTTCTGACCTGAACCGGCATGTTCGTCTGTTCCACGAGAAGCAGAGACCGTTCCCTTGCTTTTACTGTCCCAAGAAATTCATGAGGAAAGACTATCGCCGAAAGCACGTTGAGAAAAGGCATGCGTCAGAGCTTCTAGAAAATCCTGTTCCAGAATTAGAACTGTACGGAAGCAAACGGTGGTTGTAGAAAATGGCAATAGGCAGTTGAATTTCAAAATGATCAATGTTCGAGGTAATCCATTGATTACGGTTAAGCTTTGAAATATTATAACAAGTTTGTGATAAGCAGATATAATCGTCATAAACTTTAATTTTCCTTTTAAATTTTAAGCGAAATTCAGGCACTGCAATTTTAACTTTTGCTTGTTTATATTTAGTAATTGCAACTCATATTAGTAAAGTTGACATTTTTATTACCTATTAATTATAAAAACAAAGAAGTACGGTCCGGTTCGATAGATGCATTGAGTCGTGTCAAACAACCGATTTGAAAAAAGTGTCCTCACTTAGTTACTATTTAGCATTCAAGGTAAGAATCCAAATTCTAATTGGTTTTATTCATGTTTTATCAAAGCATGACTATCGACATCTAATTAATAATTGCTTTTTCCAAGTAAAGGTGCTTACAGAGTGGCGGCAAGAAGCTAAACGGGGGCTGGTACTGACAGTAGGATGCGAGCTGCGAGAAACTTGCTTACAGCGTATCAAATGGAGCCTGTCAGAGTAAAATCAGATAGTCGGCGCAGATCCGCTCGTCTTTCACTCTGACATCATCCGTTTGGTTTGCAGCAAACAGGTTTCTCGCATCTCGCATTTTAACGTCAGTTTCAGCCGTAGTTCGGCTTCTCGCCGCTACTCTGTAAGCAAGTACCTTAAGTTTATATGATTGACAGTTTATACAAGTGTTACAGCATTTTCCATAAAACTTTATCTAAAATAACAGTAATGAAATTACTAAGTAGTTTAAACGGCTTTTATTGTCCTTTTAAAAACGTTTTTAATCCACCTAACAGTGTGATGAGACATTTCTTATAACTCTTATCACTCTACGGATATTATATCGCTTGAGAACATTTAGAACTTGATGCTTCGCGATGTTTTTGATAACACATACTACATGGGATAGTGGCAGGACTCAGAGAATCGCTCAAATCAGCATAGGCCAACATCATTGCTAGAAATCCCAAACCAAAGCGAAAAAATGGCTCATAAAATAGACATACCAACGAATTATTGTTAATGCTCTGGTAATAAAATATCTATATTGTGGTGGGAAAACTGAATTTTCCTAAAGGGGTTATATATTGCACTGAGCCAAAAAAATCGAAATTTTTTTGAATCGATTTGAAGTTTATACTTTACTCAAATTTCCAACGCGACTCAGAACTAAGAAATCAACGCTTTTTCTTGAAAAAGGCGATACTAGCAGTGATACCATTCAAAGAAAATCAACAGTGAATATTTCCAGACTTGATTTTATTTCCTATTTAAGAACTATTGTGTTTTTTTACATCCTAGATTCCCACATAGCAACGAGACATCTCCCGGACTACAATAAAACAATAATCTATGAATTTTTTTGTAAAATCCGATGTAAATTATTTATTTATTTTTTTTTTCTTATCAAGGCGAATGACCTATGAGGTTAAAGCCTTCAATTAAATAAACAAACAAACAATACATCCTAGATTGCATGATTCAGTGATCGAAACCCAAAACTTCATAAAGTATTTGAAATTATTAAATTAAAATTTGTTTTTGCTATTGAAATTGACAGAATGATAGTATCGCCCCTTTGGCGATTGTTTACTTTTTCGGTCCCACCTATCAGCATTGAAGTATCGTCCTTGCGTTTTTTTACAATAACTACCGTTCTACACCACCGATTTCGTCCGTGTTTTTTAATAGAGATCATTGTTACTATTTACAGCTGGTATCAGCTTGATAATCCTAAAAAATACGAAAATAACAGTTTCGCCTCTAAACTGCTAGCAAAAAAAGTATCGCCCTGTTTGTTTGCATGGAGCGTGGAAGGCGAAACTTTAAATAAACAAACAAAAATACAGTTTCGCCCGTTGTATTTTTTGCTGTAGTTTAAGAAAGCAATATCGCAGAATCCAAATTTTTAGGTTAATTTGTTGCGTTTCAAATCCCTCATTCGTATGTATGAAAAAAGCCCTATATTTACATTTGTAAGTATCGCCCTTTTCACAAAAAAGCATTGAAATGAAATTGCAGCTCCTGATATTACGCTATCTCTGAAGTGCATGCGTGCATAGTTTCAAATTTTTCTTCGACATCGACTTTTTCTAAAGGTGACTTCCCAGTAGTATCCTTGATTTGAATTATTATCGCTAATCCTAATGCCAAAGAACAAATAAAAACCTCACGAAAACGAATCGTTTGGGAAAATCATCATCATTACTGGAATTTTCATTTTCACGAAACTTTTCGATAACCTTCCGTCACTTGCGTTAATGCACTGGGTGCACAGTGCTCTGAAAATCTAGCGAAATCGTCTTAGGGCACCAGCGGGTCTAATTCAGAGGTATCTGCGCGGCGTATTAAATCTGTAAAGAATACTAAAAATTAATTTCTATTCCATAATTTTCAGTTCAGCAATTCGAGAGATTGTGCTCACCGCAAGCCATGAAAAATAGACTACGTTGTGAAGCGATGGTCACTATTTATTAAAAAATCACGGTTAAATAATAAATAAAACTATTAAAAAATTTCAAATAGTTTATAATTTTCACAAACTTATTAGGTCAAATTGTTTAATAAACTTTCGTAATATTGTGTAGAAAAAAAGCTGAAAATTTCATTATTTTCTCTATCTGCAACATATAAACCCTCAAGTATACCAATTAATTGGTATACGAATTGGAATAGGTTCGCCAAATTTTGGAAGAATTCTATAAAATAAGCCCTTGAAAACTACCTAAAAATTGTTGTAGTTCGATGCAATAAAAAAATCTCCAAAAATGAAATGTACCTATTAATGTGAAACACAGCGAATAATACATACAATAAAGACCCATTTTTATCAGTCTCATGGTGTACTTTAGGCTGTTAAAATGGGGACATTGACTAAATCGGGCAATTTTTTTCTTTATAATAAACTGAAGCTGTTAAAATATTCTTCTCGTCCCTTGATGTAGTCTGATAACTATTTCTGATTATGATGAACTTTTTATTTTCGCATATCTTCATGATAAGGAAAACATGCTCAAGAAAGGATTTACTCGAACTCAGTCTTGTTCGTCTGCTAGAGCCCATCATTCATTTTTGGCTGATAAAATCGGGGTTTCAATGTGTTATAATAGATATTCAGCATTCGAAGAAGATTCGTGTGAACGAGTGTAGAACGACTTTGTTTCTACTTACTTGAAGCCAGCGGCGTAGCCAGAAAGGTTTGGTGAAAATCGATCATACTGTCCAAACGGCATAATTCCGAAACCGTAATTTTTGAAGTTTTAAAATTATTCAGAATTAATTTTCCAGGAAATAGTAACAGAGTTCGTGACTTTAGCGAATTTGTTGAAACTTTATTGTAGTCATGAATATTAACCTGAGAAATTCACCATAAATACTTCTTGGACGATATACCGTCAACATTATTTTATCAAATGATGCCCTGTTTAACGTTTGTAAAACTCATCGAAGATACTAAACCTCCGAAATTGGTGGTTTCAAAATGATGCTATCTAGACCTTAAATTACTGTTTTTAAACATTTGACCTATACATATAATTGGTCATACAACAAAAATCAAATGCTCATCAAAATCGATCAGAACCTGCTAGAATCGATTGGAAATCGTCATTTTTCATAAATTTCTCTCTACATTCGGAAAGTGTTATCCTCGTTATTAATCATATTACGTTTTCGTCTCAACTGGACGCATTCCCAAAATAAAAACCTGTTTTAATCCACCTAGTGGTGCAATTGTGCTTTTCTCATTTGTCCAGACTACGATTCCATGGCTTGTTATGTTCAATACAATGGTGGAAATGAATATTACATGTTCAGTACGATTTGCACATACATACAATGGATCGACAGCCACGAGCTTGAGATACTATGTGATACTGAAACATCGCTTGAAACCAGCGGCGGATCATGGAGAAAGATCCGGGTGGTCCAGGTCCTGCCGAAAATTTTCAACTTGTTAAGTAATTTTAAACTAGTTTTAATTTTAAAGTAGCAACCCCTCACTGCATACTCCCTCCGGGCCGGTATGATTGACGATTTTTGGAGTGATTGCATAACCTTTCTATATCAGAAAGGCAAAAATGTACCAAAGTCCAAAGAAGTCAATTTTTGTCAAACATCTCAATGTTTCATGCATTTAAAAGTCATGTGGCATCAAAAATACAAATTTGATTTTGAAAATTTTTCATTTCAGTTTATATGGGAATTTGCTGTGTGATTGCACTCTTCAACTCGTAACTCCGGAACCGGAAGTCCAATCAATAAAAAATTCAATAGCAGGTTGGGATTGGAAGGTTGTACCTTTCATTTGAGACTAACTTTGTGCAAATCGGTCCAGCCATCTCTGAGAAACAGAGGTCACATTTTTTTACACATACACACATACATACACACAGACATTTTCCGATCTCGACGAACTCAGTCGATTGGCATATGACACTCGGCCCTCCGGGTCGGGATTAGATTGACGAGTTTTAGAGTGAATGAGAAAGGCAAAAACATTTTTAGCAAATGTTGAAAGTTATGCATTTTTTTGGTGAGCAGTTCTATGTTTTATAGACATTAAATCAATTTTAACTTCGCTTCCTATTAAATAACCCTTATTACAGTACATTTCTACAAAAAACGAGCTCAATTTGAAAATAAATCTGAGGATTATGATTGATTACAGAACTCTGGAATTTTCTATTGGAATGTTTTCAAGCAGGAATTTGATATTGATGCTATTAGACAACTGTGAAATCAAGACCAATAGATCAGTTACATGTCAGGACCCCATTCCGACAATTTATCAAAAGTCCTCATGATGTTTATCAATCCACGGATCAGATAATTGTTATTGTAAAATTTAATTAAATCAGTCTGAATCAATAAATTTTCATCTTCAATCCAATATTTTTTGGGTGTGGTGGGGGGGCGGGGGTTGTATGGTGTTAAACCCCAAAACCTTCTCTTGGCTACGCCGTTGCTTGGAGCTATTTATTTCGCTTTTCATTTTCCGATATGTTTCAGATCGATCCGATGGTTATAAGTTAGAAAATTTGCAGTCAGAAGGTTCGCACAAATGAACATTTTTGTACTGATAAGTTATCAAGTTCCTTCCAGACAACTTGGAAGTGTTCGGTGATTATTTCTAGCGGTTATAGATAGTAAAATGAAATACAAAATTCGTTTTATCGAAATAATGTTTAGCTTATTTCAATGGATTATTACTATATTGAACAATAAATAGGCGACAAAGAGTAATCAACAAACAACAAGCCATAACTTTTAAAGTATTCAAAATAGATATTTAAAGTCTTTAGTAAAGTTATTCGCACAAGTAAGAGCTACAAATTTGCTGAAGACATCATTTCGATATAATCACTTCCAAGAAAATTTGTAAAAATATCTCACTCATAGGGGGATTAATCAGCAAAAACACAATACCAAAAGAGAGAGCATATTGCCTCCATTAAATTCTCCGAAGATACTATTGACTTAAAATAAGCCGTTTTGGCGTTAATAATAGATTACATGTTTTTGGTCATATTTCTGGCAATGGAAATGATAAAAATCTTTCGTCCGCATTTAATGTTTAATATCTCTTTTGATAATAGTCTGATTTCAACAATCTATAGCTTGTTCGAAAGGTATTCGTTAAATCTGTCTAAAAACTAATAAATTGTTAATCTATGTTGTCAATTTCGGCAGATAATTCAAAAAAACTGCAAAAAACGCCATTTTTACACATTCAAACATTCATATCATGGAAACTAAACATCAGAATCAAAAACAAATTTATAGCGTTCATACTGTTTTTTAGTTCTTTCATTTAAAGTTGGGTTGGATAAGATCGGTTCAGCCATTGCTGAGAAACACGAATGAGAATTTGTCCGTTACATACACACACAGACACACACACACAGACATTGTCCCAAATCGTCGAGCTGAGTCGATTGGTATATAAGACTCGGCCCTCCGGGCCTCAGAAAAAATCTTGAAAGTTTGAGCGAATTCTATACATTTCTTTTATAAGAAATGTAAAAATCGTTTTTCTTCATGAAAGAAATAAATGAATGATGTACGGAATCAAATTGCATCACAAGAAACGGTTCATCAAAATTCAGCCATTAAACCGATCGTTTTCAAACTTTCAGTGAATGAAATAAAACCTATTATTAAACTATTTCCATCTTTGGTTCATTCAATGTCATATCCAAATGCACGTCCTCTTAACACTGCTCATAATGTCTTGTTATAGGGTGACCATATCAGACGAGTAAAAACCCAGGACAATTCTAAGGGGACCTCGCTGATGCAATGTCAGTTTGACGATATTATCCGCTCGAACGTGCCGGTCGGATTTTTTCCAGGTTTTCGGTAGTGAAAACAAAATCTTGTTTAATTCCTGCAGATAGTTAAAACTAGGCAGGTCTTTCTTTCATGAGAATGAGATCACCGAACACCTCTTCAGATTTGCACACATTGTTTTCCTTCAATACCAATCAACAACAACTGGATGCTGAGCAAATCAGACGAAATATGTAGAAGCCATCCTCGAAGGACAGTCGTGAATTCTTCAGTATTAAATGTATAGCAAGTATAGCAGAAACATCAACAGTGCCAGGCGGCTTCCTTGGAGTATTTTTTGACGTTGAAGTAAACGTAGGTACCTGGCAATATCTATCCCTTGATCCACGTGGTAGGATCGAAATTGCTAACAACATTATTATTGATTCCAAATATCTATATTTAAGCGATTGCTATATCGTGGTTCAATTTATCAAAAGTGGCAGATTAGTTGATGCAAATAACATAAAGTTTATCACGACATTCCATACTGTCTATTATATAGGAGACTGTAGGATGATAGACACAGAAGGTTAGTCGCTGTCAAACGTCCAGCCGTGAAGCCATGATGATCGTCATCAAGATGATGCTGGCAGTGAGTTTTAAGAATCAACCAGCTCAGTGGCGGCGCTAAGGGGGGGGGGGGGGGGGGGGCGAAGGGGGCAACCGTCCCGAGCGGCAAAATCAAGGGCGGCATTCCTACTCAACAAATTTCCATTTCATTTTTAGTAATTGTTCAAGTTTTCAAGTTTAATTAATCACGAAAAAAATCAAGTGCGGAGGAAAAGCTTGAATTTATATTATTTTCACATTGTTGACAATTAAAAAGGTAGGAAATCGGGACGACGGATGCGATCGAACAAAACTATATACTTATTGATCAGTCTCAAAAGATTCAACGGAGATGAGTTTCCAAATGTCCTTGTAGTAGTGTGAGTATTAGACCCGCAACAATTTTGACTATTTCCGAAACACTGTTAAATCAAACGGTATTTGGCTTTACATACAATTTGTCAAATATGAGCTTTTTTTTCGAAAACTCTAGTTCACTCATAAGAATTTTCAAGTTTGTATGTGAAGGTATATGAAAAATGGACAATCGAAATAATAAATTCAGTACAAAATGCCAGCATCAACTTGTGCATCCCAAAATCTGCAGATATATGGCTTAAGGTGTAAGAATCAACATTACCGAAGACTGCAAATTGATACGATTTTGCAGTAAAAAGATATTCTCATGTGAAGTTATGTGTTGCCTCTCTTTCTCGCACACGCTTAGAATAGGAAATTTCGAAAAAAATAGTTGGTCTTAAAAGTTAAAAAACTTTTTAGGCGAACCTCCAATCAATATGCGATCTTTAACAAAGCCGTTCGTTATAAGATAAGCTACGCGACCGCAAGTTTTGAGGTATGCAGAGTTACTGTGAATTTTTTTATTGGAATTTTATTTGTTATTTCCGAATTTCCATATATATTACTATAGAAACTTGAAACCTCGTGTGGGTGAACTAGAGCTATCATAAAAAGCATATATTTTGCATATGATTACCATTATCAATTATCGTTCGAATTAGCAGTCTTCCGAAAAAATTCAAAATTGTTGCCGGTCTAGTGAGTATGCAGACTAATTTACTGGAATTAAACCAGGCAGCTCAACCATATACAGGGTGTATCAAATCAACTGTTACAAAGTTATTGAACTTCTTTTGTACACAACTTGTTTGTCTTTAAATGTCTCTACCTCAAAAAGTATATAGGTAGTGTGTTTTCAATCATTTAATTCCATTGGAAAGGTGCTTCTTTTCCTGGTACGTGTAACGGCTGCGTTGGTCCAGCATAGTCGATAAGACAACCGGTCTAATAAGTGTTCTATCGAAGGTTAGTTTCCTGCGCTAGCGTACGTTATTTGACCGAATGTTTTTTGGAAATGAGTGGATCCGAGAGTTTAAAAACAATAAGACCGTTGAGAAGGGCGGAATCCCTGGTGAACTTCTAAAAGTCTAAAAAGTGACCGGCTGTGAGAAGCAATCCACTCCGTGATCGGCATGATCTGCGTGGTAGAAAGAATGCCTTCGGATTGGTTGAATGGCCTCATATGTCCTATCTTCAAGAAGGACTACAAACTCGAACATAATGTCTTCCGAGACATAACGATCATCAATGCCGCCTACAAGATAGTCTCTCGTGTTCTTTTGAGTAGACTGCGTCTTTTGGCTGAATCCTTTGTTGATGAATATCAAAGCGGGTTTCGAGAAGCACGATCGACGACGGACCAAATGCGACAAATTCTGGATATATTTAGGGAATACAACTTGCGGCCAATACAAAGTACATGGTAGCCGGCAGAGAACGTAGCAGTCGTGTTGGGTTTGAGGTGGAAAACGATGGGGTACGGTAAATCAATTAATATATCATAGAACACTAGTGACATATGATAACGATGTTAGCCGCGAAGGATAAATGTATGTTGCTGCTGCGAATATGGTTTACGTAGTCAGCTAGAGTCCCACAGCCTGAGGATGCGCGCAAAACTTGCTCTATTCAAATCGCTGATACTCCTTGTTGCTCTGTACGGCCATGGATATTGAAGGAAGCAGGATATCGAGTGCTCGGCTTGTTTGGGGAAGAATTCTGCGTTCAATACTCGGCAGCACAGTAGAAAATGGAGAATGGCGCAGACAGTACCAAGTATACAACCATGCTGACATTGAAAGGCTGATAAAACACGGCAGACTACAGTGAGCTGGGCTTGTAGTGCCGAAAGACGAAAGAGACACCAATTAAAGTTATGACAACAGAGCAGGGAACCTGGAAGAAGTCGTCAATTTCGAGGCAAACCCCGCTCTCGCTGGCTGTGCACAATTAAGGAAAATGCGCATGCGGTGGGCGTCTATGGAACTGGCGGTCCAAGATCGAGTAACCTGGAAATCTAAAATACATTCAGATATGATTTGAATTATCCGGTCACTAGGTCACTAAGATAATGATGACGATTGTTAAGGCAAATTTGATATTATGATAGATGCACTTGGCCGCCCTTTCACCTAGGGACGTTTGACAAGCAATTACATACAAAGCTGAGGCACGAGCTAGAAGCTGGCGAACACTGGGAAGTATTCACCATTCGGCGACCTTGTTATTAGTATAATAAATAATTACAAAGTACCGCAAAATAAAAAAAAAGAATGTACTTTTCAAGTGATCCAGAAAAGGTTGCAGGTCTGGTCAAATACAATACAAATACATTTTTTTCTCTAAATTAGAAACTTGCTCGCATGAACTTTTAAGGGGACGGTTTCATATAAAATTTTCAAAAAATCGAAAAGATGATAAAAAATTGGACTCTTTTGAAAAAAAAAAGGGGCGGCAAATTTAATTTTTGGCCCCTAGCGGCAAATCATCTCGCGCCGCCACTGAACCAGCTCGAAAAACTTGGGGACAGCTCTCAATGAAGTTATTCCACGATAGTTATTGACGTCTCACTTATTACCCTTTTCAGGGGGCGGGAACATGTTCGCGTATGTACTATATAGATGAAAATATGTCACTAATAAGAAACGCCAGAGAGGCGAGAATAAGCGCAGATACCAAAACGTCGATGTGACTTCAACAGTCGTTGAGCAAATCTGCTGGATCTAGGATTAGAAGGACGATTTAAACCAAGATAAAGCTTTGGTAATTATCGCTTTATCAACATCGATAGCGCCCAAAGTTTGGTCCACGAATCATGAATCAAGCGAAGACCAAGCAATTTTTTTGTCTTTGAGCAGAAAAACCAGGAGAAATCAAGTATTTTCCTGGAGGTCCCAGAATACCAAGACAGTCAAATAAAAATCAGGACGTGTCCTGGGAAACCAAGACGTCTGGTAACCTTACTCGAACAAATCCTAAATCCGGCCAGAAAAGCGTAGGGCCATTATACCTCAGAAGTGGTAGTAAATGCTTATATAGGCATTCCGGTTGTAACGAACGAGGTGTTCCGCTTTCCACGCGAGCAAATTGCTTGCTAAATCATGTATTTATTAGCTGTATTTATATAAGGCCAAATAGTGATCCGGATTTGTATCACGTAGACACTAATGCCGTTCAAACAATTCTAGACAACTGGGGACCGACACTGTATTCGTTTTTGGAGATTACAGTCTTTGACGCCCTCAGTGGTCGCTCGATAACGATCTGTTACCTATTAATACCTATTCGGAATAAGAAATAGCAATAAAGGAGTCTATGGTGCAAATTTGTAGAATTATTAAGATAGACTTTAATTTCCGTAACAGCCACGCAGTAAGTGGAAACCTAAGGAGAGAACAGAAGAATCAAGGTATTATTATAAAACTACACACTTTATATACTAGAAACTATATACTTACCCATATTTACCGTTAAAACATAACCTAAATTCACCACCGTCATTGTAGGAAAACCTAAAATCAGCAATCCACAGTACAGTGAGAACGTGAAATACTAGAAAACACTGAAAATGTAAGAAACTTACCTTTATACTTACCTTCAATTGCGACTAATTAAAATTAATAAATTGCAGCCTTTTAGCTGTGCAGTAATCAACTAAAAGAACAGTGTTAGTTCCTACTTCGGGAACAGATTCAGTTATATTGCCTACTTGCGCCGATAGATGTAGGTGTATGTACTGTCAGATAATACCGACAGTCCAAATCATTTCTCGGACTCTAATTTGTATGCCTCCCCGTGTTCTCCGTAACCCCACTCTGTTGTGGATCCCTAGACACCGTTCTGCATCTGTACAAAATAATCCACTGAAAAGATGTTGCCGCAGATTTAAAGAAATTTCTTCATTGCGTAATTTTAACATTTCCAAGCATACTTATAAAGTATTAATAAGAAATTTAGAGTTCTAAAATCTGTCTGTACGGTTTATACCATAAATTAAATAAGTTACATGCATTAAATAAATTAAATAAATTCAATAAATTCAATAAATTCAATAAATTCAATAAATTTAATTTATAAAATAAATAAAATAAATAAATACTCATCCATAATAGTTCATACTGAAGATCAAACTTCCTCAATGAATCCTAATACACCCAATCCTTTCCAGCTTTCAATTATCACTTTTGGTGATTTATAAACATTCCTGAGTGAAAACCGATGAAATTACTTGCTTGAATTCCAAATATTTTTTTTTATTTGGATTATAGAGGTTTTAACTTTAGGGTCATTTGCCTCTTTTCAGGTTAGAGAAATCTTTCTTGGAAAAATCTCTAACCCTATGTGTGGGGTTGGGACTCGAACCCAGGTGAGTTGCGTACCAGGCAATCAATTTACCAACTACGCTATGCCCGTCCCCCAAATAAAATTGGTCGGGTTTTTCTATATAAGAAAAGCACCTATGCATATTTTGGTTTTTCTATTTGGTCGCCATATAGACCCTAATAATTTCTAACAGAACAGTACTCTATTACCTTTATCTTTTTGGTTTAAATTGAGTAGTTTCATGATTTTTCATTAGATGATGTTTCTAAGTTGTTAACAATAATAATGTAAATTTGAAAAAGATTTTTGCTAAAAATGACTATTTTTGGATATGTTAAGGTTCATCTATGAAGTAGTTTGACCTCCAATATGAACATTTAGGCTGCCTATGGATGGATTGTTGATGAGAAATACATGTTTTTATGCAAAATAATGGGTGTTTCCATTCCAAGAAAGAAAACTCGAAAATAGCTTTAAGATGGTGCGATAGATAGATAGATTGTCCGATTTACTTCAAAATTGGAGCAAGTTCTCCTGGTAAAATTAAGAATAGATTCAGGGGTTGACTGATTAAATTGTCAAATATATGTGTCTTTTTTGGGCAGTTTCATGTGCAATCAAAAATCGATTTTTTCACTATAAAATGCGCCATTACGCGAAAAATTATAATATTGAAAAAAAATATACATACGTCATATGTTCTCGTTCTATGGAATCTAAAAACCTTAGTTTTTGGTTCTAGGCCAAAAATCACGGAAGGTAGATTTCCGATCGTAGACGTGCCATGCCGACAGGGAAATGTTGCTCAACCCCCATATTTTTATAAAAATGCATTTAAAAAATAATTCCAACTATCACCACAAATCCTATTTTCAAGATCTAAATTCATATTCTTATTGCGTCACGAAAAATTCCCAAAATATACCTAATTTTCATACTTTACAGTAGTGTAACCCCTTAATGCAAATCAAATTGTTCAATCTATTTTCTGACCTCGCACATGGCAGAAGCAAAAAAGCGCTACGCTATAGGCACCAGTGAAGCTAGCCAGCGCTTTGTTCTATATCCAGAACACAAACAGTATTGTATCGTTGCCCCCGGCTGCGCAGTGAAATGAATCTGCCAAAGGAATGAAAAATGTCCGGGCTACGGGAGAACACAACTTCGATCGCATTTATTAAAGCCCTAGTTAGGCCCAAGTTCAGGAGGTGGAACCAACTAGAAAAACTTATAATAGAGCTTAACCTCGCGGAAGTTATGTACAATCAACTACACTACGTCAAAAACTGTGTTTTAATTACTTTTCGAAGTTTAGCACTGGCAGAAAACTTCATTGCAAAGAACTACATGCGACTTGGAGAAATTTTTTCACCACTATTCCCAAGGGCGTTCGTATTATGAGGATGCAAGTGACTGAATCAATGCCTTCTTACATGACTATGGAATGCAAATCACCGAAGGATGGCGTAGCAAACAACGCTAGTCACATATACCGGGCAAAACCCTGCGTGCCAGTTCTGTAACCAGACAGCCCACCACGGAAAAATATGCGCCGATGCAACTAGTCAAAACTCATCTACTACAGCCAACTCTAACAAGCAGCCACCGACACTTACAGATAAACCAAAAACAACGATCCAATTAACCAATAATATAGGAACAATGACCACGACAACCGCCTCAACAACTAACATCACCAATAAAGAAGCAAATACCGATAAAGACGGATTTACAGCAGCGATTCGTAACAACAAGAAACAAATAAATACCTCTGAACGTGATAGCAACACAGCAATATTGATGATGACATGGACGTGAACGATAACGCCCGTGATGGCAGACTGAATGACCGCCAAACTGCGACGGATAAGGCAACTAATGCTTCACTGCCAAGAAACAGGATCTCAACACGCAGCAGCTAACTGCGTCAACAAGATCTGGCAGACAGACACTTTTAGTATGTTTTAGTATTATTTATTGTAAAAACTTAAAATATCCACGGCTCAGTTATGTTAACGCATTGAGCTGTGTCAAGTAAATTTAAAGAAAAGGAGTGCAATTAGTTTGGTAGAACTTTGGTAAAAGATTACCCCCAACCCCTCACTGATCAACGATGTCCGATAATTCGAACGACTCAAACCTTACAAAGACCAATCAGAAGACAATAGTGCATTAACGAGTTTATTTTTTTCTGTCTTTCTCCACTTCCAGAATATGGCCGCCAGTGCAGTGACATCGGATGTCTTTCCAGCCAGGTGTGCGTGATGGCCTACGACTCGTGCTCACTCGGTCAGCGCGAAAACAACGAATGCGGACGTTATCCCACTTGCAAGAAGAAAACCGACGCCGGTTTAGCTGCAGGTCCTAGTGGTAATTATTTCTAGCAGCACACAAACACCCACACAGCCATGCACTAGCTGTTCGAAGTTTCGTTCGTTTTTTTTTTCTTGCGTGGAAAAGTACATTTCCTTTGGTTTGTGAATAGCCTGTTTGCCTATTTATGGTTGTCGGATTTTGCCTTGTTTACGATTTGAGGAAGTAATTCATTTGTAGAATGACACACAAGTACATATTTCAACTCTCATTATGAATGCCACAGAAACACCACATCGTTGTGATAGCGCATATATTGTGTCTGCATGCAAATCTAACTGTCGGTCGTTATTCATCATAATTACAGGTGTCCTAGGCCTTAACCCGGCACCGGAAAACACTAAATCGAAAGACGCATACCCCAACATACCGATCGATCCAAACTACATCTTTGGCAGTGTACAAACCACCAAATCGCCGTTCTTCAGCAATTACCCCCCGCCGGGCCATGGAAGTCCGGCCGTCTTCCAGCCAATGTATCCTCCCCTGAATCAACCCCCTCCCGGTGCCCAAGTTCCTATCGCCTTTGGTGCCTCTCCCCAGAATCCTTACTACCAGAGACCTCAGAACACGGCTACCACTACCGAGCCCAGCCTGTGGAACCAGTTCCTCTACAACAAACAACCGGACAAGCGACCTCGAAGCACTGGCCCTCAGCTAACCTCGTCCATTCCACTAATGCTAACCGCATGCTCACTGGCGCTGGTCGGAGCTCTGAGGCGAATGGCACAGCCCCTTGTCTGGTTATAAAATTCTTCCTACCACCCACGAAAGCTTAAATTCCCATTTTCTGTTAACCCCCATCATCCCGCATTGTTTTCCCTTTGTTTTGGCTTTCTGTTTGTGTTCGTGCTTCTGTTTTTCACCTTTCCCTTGGTGCAACCATCCTTCAGCCGGGAAGTTAGCTGGCTCGACATTCACCGGAAACTATACTCACACACCGTTAAGAGCGTAGGATATATTTTTGTGTGCTAATTAAGGATGCGAACGGGAAAGACTAACAGGAAATGATGATGATGAACTTGAAACTCCAATTATACAGAGACTTAATTAAAAAGAATAGCAAACAGTCCCCCATCGGGCAAACACGAGTTTGAGTTTGTGAGTGTGTGCGTGTGCTCGAGCGGTAATCCTGAACCATTTGCACCTGGATACCTTCCGGCCTGGTGCCATGGACGTAATCATGAACAGTGGCATTTCCAGCTGGAAGTTGGTAAAGGTGCAACATCTTATGTAGTGGGTCGAGTAAATTGGGTGAAAATGAGAAAGCAATTTTTCGTAGTTAATTGGAATTATCTTGGGGAAGATTTTTGCGGCGGGACAGTGAATAGTGATAATCTATTATATGCTAGATATTATGTAGGTATTGAATAGAGGTGCATCTACTCAGAGGTACTTTCACCAATTGTGTTGTGTTCTATTTGCTTGCTTCAATATAGGTCGAACAGGGCTGATCGGTTGATAAAACTTCTAAGCGGATTTTTCGGACCCCTAGGGTAGTGAGCCTATTTCAATAATATTAGAGAAAGTTTATTAATTAATTAGTCGACAATCGATGGAATTTGTAAAAATTAGTGTCAGTGAAATCGTTCCTAAGAGCTAGAGCCTGAGCTTGTGCGAACACCCCTGGCTGCTACTCCGTTATCGATCTGGACTAGCTGAAGTTGCACAGAGAATAAGTAGATAATTATGCTTGGGAGTAGTGAAACATCTTTCAATTTGCAACTCCTGGTAATCCTAAAGTTTTTATTGATCAATACCGGCGCCGGCCAGGCCCGAACGTAGATCGCGGAAGGAAAGGGAAGGCATGGATAGTCCGATACTTGCTTTTGCTAGAGGCCGTATATAAGAAATACGAAAAAAAATTTATTTATTCAGCCAATATCTTTGAATTCAACGCAATGACACATTTTCAACGAATTTCAAAAGACTTTCTTCAATAAATGCAATCTGCATTAAATGCAATCGATTTATGAATAAATGTGTATATATGTCATCGCTTTAAATTTAAAGTTATGGACTTAATCAATGTTTACCACGCTTTCATTCATCATGATTTGATAATTCGAAAAAAGATGCAACAACCAAGTAGGTCCATGCGGGGTCGCGGCAACGCAAGCTGTGCATGCCTTCAGGCCATCGTTCGAAATCCATGCGACGTTCGGCGTGGAATAACTTAGTCTCAAATGGTGGGCCATTTTTTCCCAATGTCGTGTTGTTTTGTAGTGGTTTTCTTTCGACCAACAATGAGTTCCCGAAAATCGTTTTATTTAATGTATTTCAAAAATATTAATAATAGTAACTTTTCGGATCAATCTTTTTTTTATTTTTTGAAAAAATGAGCGAAAAACTTCAAATATTAATTCAATGGTCAAACAAATTTGTTTCTCGCAAGACGCATCTGACGAATTTCGCGCCAACTCGAACAAATGTTGACAGCACTCTCTCAGATTTTATCGAAACTTTCTGTACATGAGAACTTTGTCACTTTGCATATTTTGTTGTTCCAAAAATGATCTAGACTGTCTTTTGAAAAGGCTCAAACTTTTTTACCATTTTTTTTTTCAAATGGCTATAATCTAAAATTGACATATCCTACAAAAAATGTTGTAGGAGTGATTTTCACAAAATTAGTCAAATTTTTGAATAAAAATATTGAAAAAATTCTTCATCGACTTCCACACTGAAAAAAAAATTTAAAGTCGATTTACAAAAAAACATATTTGATTTAGTTGAAATTTTGTTCCAAGTTAAGTAATTATGTTCCCTACCTACCGTCAAAAATTCAAGTTAGGCACTTTTAAGGAAAAAAATTATTTGAAAAATACTTTTCCTTGTCCAAACTGATTTTTTCCAGTGCATTTTTTTCGAAAACTGAACTAATGAAAGTCATAATCATATCAGAATCCAATTTCCCAACTGATAGTTGCCTGATATATGCAAAAAGCATCAGTAACGAATTTGGTATAGACTAGACTGGAACGAGGCTGAAGGGATTCGTTTAACGGAGATCTGGTACTACCGCGACCAGACAACATGTTTAATATCGCGATAACCGCCACCACAAGTGCTGAGACCGCTCTCCACTATCTCAATACGCCGGAGATGAGCCTTCTACGTATAGTGATTGTTCATGAGCCGAGATATCACCCGAATGAAGTCATGACCATCATCCAATCTCTTGGACCAAGGTTTTATAATACCTTAGGGATTCCTAAACTTCCATCGCTTCACGAAAATTGCCAAATTTCGAGTGTCCTATGAGAAGAAATATTTAAAAACTGAAGCTACGCGATCTTTCATAAATATCACCCCTAAATGTCCACTTCTCATTACCATGCTAATCCAAGTGTCCACCTTCTCATTACCCGGAATGGAACACTGCGAAAGAATTCTAACTAAGGTAATCTGCTATGATTTTTCAGATAAAGTACTCGAAAACTTGCATGTTTTCCTCAAGAAATACAGAGTACTTTTTATGCTCCATCAAATGAAGAGCCTCCTGTAACTGTAACGATGTGGGCTTGGTCGTTAATAGGTAAATATAAAACCATCAATTTTGAGGGGAGAATATTGGCAGCACAGCCTCTTTTATGATTGCACTCAACACTAATGTCATAATGATTAGCATAAAAGCGATGCATAGCTGTCATCATATGACGAACGTTCCGTGTATTCCAATCACAGGATGAATCGAATACACAACGTAGGTCCTAGCCACCAGACGAAACATTGTTTCTCTGATAATCTGTCCGTTAATCCGTTGACGGACCGGTGCCAATAATCGCATTTTTCAGCTTTCATCAAGTTTTTCATTTGCATTTGTAGCGTCGCGTATATTGGGAAAAATTCGGGCGATCCGGCGTTCAAAAGTTCTTTTGGCGTATAATTCCAAGCATTCTCTGCCCACCACAAAGTAGGAGACTGTTCACGGTTGTCCGCGTCGGGTACTCGTTTCGTCTGACCTTTAATCGTAGTGCAAATGCATTGTGTAAAACCTGGGGGAAAATATAGGGACTGAAACATAGGGACACTTGGGGTTTTTGATGTACCATGTAGAAATTCCTGCGAGTTTCTAAGATTACCGAGACCAGGAACCACTTACTTCGGTTTTATAACAGCACCCTTCAAAGAACATTCTCAGGCCTTTACGAGGAAGCGTAGCAGCAAAAACTGATTTTCCTCTTTCGGAAATTTATAGGATGGCGAACCAGAACTTTCACTGGCAGAAGCAAAGAGTTCTTGAAGGAGCGAATACTTTGCAATTAAGTTCCCTACACCATCAATCTCTACTTCCCAGGCGGGTACATAGATAAGATACTTCTTCGTACACGGCCAAGTGGTATTTAGTTAAATCTCGCATATATAGATGATGTTAAATGGATTTTCTTTGCCCTCATTCAAGTTTATTATGAATATATACCATGACTTTCAAGTTAGAGGTATTTTGAGACTGTAGTTAGTTATTTGATAGTATGGATAGAACGATTTCCCCCAATATGATCATTCACCACTCCTCGAAAGGTTCTTAACCATGAACCAAACTTCCTGTATGTTTTGATGGAGTGTATTACGATGCTAAGAAGATTCCAGTTCACTTCCAAAAGATTTTCTTATTCACCGAAAAGTCACTAAAACATTATTAAAGCGAAACACAAACTCTACTACTAGCACACCTTCTGACTGAATAGGAATAGGAAGAGCCCCTCCACTCTCCCTCCATGCCATTACCGGGCGGCGCCAGTTCATATGAGCAAGCTTTTAAGCTACCAGTACACTGTTTGTCATAACGTAAAATATTTGATGAAACAAAATTTGATCAAATAAACAGGTTTGACAAATCAATTTGACAAGGCCAGTACACGAGATCAACTGTTTAACAAACTTTTCTCATCAATTGATGCGTTACCGGACGTTACGCCTAATATTGTTTGACAAACATAATAAAACAAGTTTGATGGTTCGGTACACTGTTTGTCAAATGTAGTCAAACCGGTGTATACGTGAAACAAATTGCCATGCGAAAACAATTTTGTGCTGTTTGATCTTCACGAATTTCCAAGAGAGCATACACATTAAATATTTGTGTTAGTGCAGGGATGCCAAATGATTTTTCAGAAAATTGTTTTATTTCTATAATAAACTGCAATTGTGAAAAATGACAGCAAACAACTTTGTGTGCAAACTGAAATCCAAGCAATCATTATATCGAGACGAATGTTTCATCACTAGTAACTAGTAAAGAATGTTGTTAGCTGTCGTTTTTAAAACCAGCATGGCTGATCGGCGTTTTAGATAATCGTATCACCTGAGAATAAAAGCTCCTTAATGCATAGTGTAATTTAACACCTCGGAAATCATTCACGTCATCATCGATTTCTTGTAGCGGATTTCAGTGACAAAATGTCGGAGAATTCGTTCGAAGTCAAATTAGAAATTACGCAGAAAGATTTTGTGTGACAGTGATCATGAAAATACGGAGCCGGCTCTCAGTTTTTCCCTGCAGTCTATTGGTATTAAGTGAAGAGGAAATTAGGGATGTAATAAAATCGGCAAATGGTGGCTTGATAGAGCGTAAGCAAAAAACTTGTCGCCGGAGAAGTTCACACAATTGGAAAAAATCAAACCAAAATTCTAGGGTAGTTTTATACATATATTTATTTCAAAAATCAAAAGAAAAGTTAATCGATGGAGCCTTGAGTGTAAAATTGAACGTATTTTCGCTTTATGCCCTCCATCCAAGTCTTCACAGTGTCATCCGGTACCAGTTTCTCAGTTTTTTTTCCATTTTCTTAACATGTCCTTCTCGTCTTTGACTGTCTTCTTGCTCTTCCGAAGCTCCCGCTTCATCTTTGTCCAGTACTGCTCCACCGGGCGCAGCTCCGGACAGTTTGGTGGATTCATGTCCTTTAGAAGAAAATGAACAGAATTGGCCTCATACCACTCCAGGACACTTTTAGAATAGTGGCATGATGCCAAATCTGGCCAAAATAGCGGTACTTCGTCGTGCTGCTGCAAAAACGGCAAAAGAAGCTACTCAAGGCACTCAGATTTGTAGATCTCGCCATTTACTGTGCCCTTTGTCACGAAAGGCTCACTCCTCAGTCCGCAAGAGTAGATGACCTATCAAATGAGATATTTGGAGGCGGACTTCGACATTTTCTTCTTCTTAAATTTGTCGTCCACATAGAACTTGCTCTTGCCAGTGAAAAACTCCAACCCCGGAATTTGCTTAAAATTGGCTTTTATATACGTTTCGTCGTCCATCACACAGCAGCCATATTTTGTCAGCATCTTCTCGTAGAGCTTCCGGTCCCGAGTTTTAGCCGTCGATAGTTGCCGCTCATCGCGGTTTGGGAAGTTCTGTACCTTGTATGTATGTAGTCCAGGTCTCTTCTTTGCATTCTGGACGTAGCTCTGCGGGACGTTGGGATTTGCTTTAATCTTCCGCTTCACCTTTCCCTCCGTCTTTTTGTTCTCCGGTCCCGGTTTTTTTCCAGCTCCTTTGCCGTGGTCCAACGTCAACCGCTCCTGGAACCGCTTCAACACTCTGGAGACGGTTGAATGGTGAATGTTCAACATTTTCCCCAACTGCCGGTGCGACAGGTCAGGAAATTCCAGGTGTTTGGAATGAATTTGTTCTCTCGACTCGCGTTGGTTCCATTTTCGTTGAATCGAAAAACACGACTTCGAGTTTGACAGCATGTAAACAATACACATCAATGAGAAAGTGTGCAAAATTTGGTTGATTTGTACCCAATGGTAAAAAAGTTATGCCCTGTTGAATGTGTCGCAATAATTTCGTGTTCGTCCTTTAAATGATAATTTAGAAAGATGTTTTCACAAAATTCTTGCACAGGTAGAAATTTTGATAATCGAAATTTTTCTACAACATGGCAATAAGTTTTATTTTGAAGGGCAATTTCTTGGCAGATGAAAACCAATTGTTTTGGACATTTTCAATGCACATGGGGGTCCGCCAATGTGTCAAAACGATTTTTTTCAACTTTATGGGAGTGTTATATGGAAAGGCAAGTTTTTGTCAGAAGAAAATCAATAATTTTGGACATTTTCAATGCACAATGGAGTCCACCAATGTGTCAAAACGAATTTTTTCAACTTTATTGGAGTTTTATATTGAAAAGGTAGTTGTTGACGAAAAAACTAAAAAAAATAAAACTTTATGAGAGTGAGTTTTATATTGAACGGCAAGTTGTTGGCAGATCTAAATCAATAGTTTTGGACATTCTCAATGCACATGAGGGTCCGTCGATGAATCAAAATGGTAAAATTTTCAACTTCATGGGAGTGAGTTTTATATTGAAGGGTAAGTTCTTGGCAGATGAAAATTAATTGGTTTAGTGCCGCATAGTAAGAGTATCCCAAACTAATCTGTCACCATCGGGCAATCCTTGACATCTCGAGCAACTTTACTGAAGACATCACCCTTCTGAAATACCTTCATTTGAAGATCCTGAATAAAAAAGTTGAATGCTGACTGGTGCCGCCTAGTGGGTGATATCTAATTTAATTATTACATTATCACACAACCCTTGTCGTCCTCAAAAACTTTACAGAAAGCATCATTTTCCTAAATTATTAAACTTTCGTGACAAAACATCACCTAACATGTACTGGAACTTGTATTCTCCCTAGTGCCGCCTAGTGCATGAATTCTGAAATTATCTATTCGCCTTCGGGCTACACTCGACCCGCTGATGGATATTGCCGAAGACACCACACTGCTAAATTATCATAATCTCGAGATATAGAATTTGAAAAATAGTACATGCTCACTAGCGCCGCCTGACGGATCTATTTCAGCACAGAGAACAGACGTCCATCTTCAGCATTCATCTTGTGTAAAATCTCTAACGGTTTCGAAGGTAGTTGGGATATTCAAACCAGGTGCGCTACTGTCGTCATGTTTTTTGTGGCTGAGTTCGACAGAATTGACAGTGGTTATTCCTCTGCCCAGTCAAACTAGTCCAGAACCGGTTCGGACTTCCAGCATGAATTCCAGCTCAAATGCATCAACCGATAGAGACGGAATCGGTTGTTTCCTTTGAGCAAGATTCCATACTGAATCCGTTCAGGATTTCGAACCGGTTCCGGAATGGATTTGACGGATAGTTGAGATAGGTTGGTGTGGCGGCGCTAGTGTTTATCGTATATTAATTCAAATGTTTACACACGTTTTTTAAATATTTTTGTTCGATCATGGATGTCTGTTCTCTGTGATTTCAGTTTGATTTGTCCGTAATCACGTAGCCCTTGACCTCTTCTAGAACATTGCCGAGAACACCATCTTTCTAAGTTATTAGACTTTTGAGATGTATCATATTTTATAATGTACTGTAAGGTGGTACGCTCATTAGAGCCTCATAGTGAGAGTATCCCAAACTAATCTATCACGATCTGATAGTTTTTGATTTTTCGAGCAACTTTACTAAAGACAGTACCCCTCTAAGAGACCATCCATAAATGACGTAGCATTTTTTGAGTGATTTTTAACACCCCCCCCCCCCCCCCCCTTCATCGCAGCATTTCGTCACAAACCTCTAAATACCCCCCTGGTAATTTCGTAGCTTGACGGTAACCTCTTATCCCCGCAAAAAATTAAAAAAAATAAAAAACGATGTTAGTTAGATGAAACGGGTAAAATTGTCGTAACATCAGGTCAACCCTTATTCCCCTTTATAAAAGCTACGTAGCATGACATGACCTCGTAGCCCCCTGTCGTCACACATCATCACAAAATACAAAACTCCCCCCTCCTCCATATAATGCTACGTCATTTATGAATGGTCCCTAAACATTATCGTTATTGAAGCACAATATGCAGATTGTAATTAAATCAAAACAAACACCAATCAATATTCTCTGTTACACCAAGTTTAAAGTTTAGGAAACGGGTCGTGGAATTTCGCACGGAATTTGACCAGGGGAAAACCTAAAGCTCTGCCACTTCTAAACAAATACCAACAATATCAAAATTGCGCCGAATTTTAAACCTTAACGTTTTTTTCGCGTGCGGCGTATTTTGCTATCCTGAATGAGCAAAGCATGTTTGTCAAACTTCTCCATCGACAAGTTTGACAAACTTCTCCATCAACAAGTTTGACAAACTGCAGCGTTACGCTGTTTGAAGCTTTGACAAACTGGTAAGTACACTGTTTGACAAAACGACAAAATTTGATTATTTAATAATCGCTTTGACAAATACGAATAAAAAGTTTGGCAAACTGGGTTTGATCAAATATTTGAAGAGCCAGTACACAGCAGTTTAAATTTATTTCACAAAAGATGTCAAATATTTAACGTTATGACAAACAGTGTACTGGTAGCTTTAGAATTTCTCGACGACTCAACTCATTGTCTTCTACGAAAGGAGTCAGGATTGTTTGACATTTTTACTTCACTGAAGAGATCAAAATTTTAGGCGCGATTTTTATAAATATGAGAACGTTATTAGAAAATCGGTTTTTCATGCTGACCCACTACAATGAACCGATAAACAAGGGTACAAATCAGTAATCAAGTAACCAGAGTTAAAAATAATCGAAGCTCTTTTTTGACGGCTGAAAATGAACCTGACGCGACTCGCGGTGAATAGAAAGAATATTCATTCAAATATCCATCCTTATTCATTCAGTTGAATATCGTACAATATATTCATTTCACTAATTATCTAGGAAAATGTTTTCAAATGCCAGCAAAGCATATGAAACAACAATCATCGTCGCTTACATTGTGCCAGGGCCTACTTTGATGCGTTTGATTCGTTGCTGGACGGTCGCTTCGTGTAATAATCGGAGACGAATGAAAATATGCATGGGTGAATGGGTGGTTTGTTCGTTTGACGTTTTCAGCTGCGTCACTGAATATTGAAAATGAATGCGCCTGAATATGATCAATTTTCATTCAATGAATTTGAATATTTTTAACTCTGCAAGTAACATGTTTATATTCCAGGATCCGAGCACACAAATCATTCCAAACTCACTACCTATAAGCCCCATCACAACCAGAAACCCAATTTTAAACAATAACAAAAACCGGTCATTTACAGATCGTCAGAATAGAACGCATTGAATTAATAGAAAAACACAAATTAGCACACTGTAGCTAACCAACATCGAACAATGCTAACAAACTTTGCAAGCAAAAACAAAATTACTCATCATCGAATATCAAGTAATGCAATTCAAGCTTGGTTCAATTTTTCATTGTATTTCAATCAGTTGAACGGCCAAATTGTTAGCGGGCTCAATTAAATTGGGTCCGAGCAAGGAAAAAAATCTATCACGGAATCAAGTTACGTTTCGTGCCACAAAGCAATCGCGAAAGAAACTAAAGCATACTAAACACTAAATAAAGAGAGAAGAAGACAACCTCCTTCTAAAGGAAACTTGTACATAAAGGCAAACGAGGGCGTAGAAAAAAAAAGAAAAACAAAAACAGAATCGAAAAAATGTGAAATTCTTCCATTTAAAAGTTCAAATAACGAACATATTCAACTATTAACGCTACCAATGTAGTAGATAGAGAAAGACACAAACGCGAAACCATTCACTGTGCTACCCTTGCCGTCATGTGAGCCTTCGATATCGCAACACAAACAATGATGGCTTTTTCAGTCGGGAGGGAAAACCGGAAGCTAAACAGAAACCCGTAGTTGTGTTAGAAAAAAAATAAACAAAGGACTAAAACAGGAAAACATACATAACTATATAAACTTAAACGCAACAGCCTTATACCTGATTAGATTTTAGTCCTCGTCGTGAATGGAAAAAGCGACCCCTGGACAGACAAGTTTTACACCAACAACAACAGTCATACCCTCCCCCTATCAGGATAGATAAAATGAAAGCAAAAAGTGGACGCAAGGAAAAACTTAAATGCACCCAAATGTACCCAAACATATACACACACACAAAGTTGAAACGAAACACGAACTGTGGAAGAATGTTAATGTTTTATAAAGGTTGAAAATTACCCTCGATTAAGGTCGTAAACCGTAATCCACCTCGCGTCCTCTTGGTTTGAAACCGGGACCGACAGGTTTATGGTGATGGTAGGTGGATAGGGTGTATCTTATATTCAAAAATGTATTCTTTTAAATTAATGGGTACACTCAAGTTTTTTTTTACGCGGTTTTTTTTTGCGCGGTTTTTTTTTACGCGGTTTTTTTTTACGCGGATTTTGAAATTTACGCGGTTTTCATTTACGCGGATTTTGAAATTTACGCGGTTTTCATTTACGCGGTTTTTGAAATTTACGCGGTTTTCATTTACGCGGTTTTTGAAATTTACGCGGTTTTCATTTACGCGGATTTTGAAATTTACGCGGTATCCATCAATGAGGTTCCCTTTATCGCGGATTCTTAAATTTAAGTGGTCTTCATTTACGCGGATTTTGAAATTTACGCGGTTTTCATTTACACGGATTTTGAAATTTACGCGGTTTTCATTTACGCGGATTTTGAAATTTACGCGGTTTTCATTTACGCGGATTTTGAAATTTACGCGGTTTTCATTTACGCGGATTTTGAAATTTACGCGGTTTTCATTTACGCGGTTTTCATTTACGCGGCTCGTATCCCCCGCGTAAAAAAAAACCTGAGTGTATATCTTTTCGAACGTTTGACACACTCTCCAACTAAAGCGCTATGGAACGGTGAAATTATCTCACATAACAAAAGAATTAAGCAAAAGAGGTGGCAGACAGCATGCTTCCATTCAGCAAAAAGCAACAACGATCATTATGTAAATGCCGTTAGTAGGTGGCATTTTAATTAGCAGAGGAAATCCAAATCAGAATAAACAGCCCTACTAACGAATATTTTTGTACTTAACTAATCCTATCCCAATAGGTTAGTGGATTTCAGACAATTAGCTGAAGATTAGCTTAGCCAGTAAAAAAACCGAATCAGATTTTTAAAGTACACTCAGATGTATCTGAAATTCATTTACCATGTCACATACATTGTATATAATAATACTAACCCTGGTGATGGTACATTACTCTAAAACAAATATGATCGTTCAAAGAACGCAGCAGCAATCATTCAATTTTGTTATCCGTCCTTATTTGCTCAGTTACGATAATTTTTACTGAAATTTGACATTCGGATCGATCAAAACAACTATAGACACACATTGTTTACGTTGATCGACCCATTTATTATTCACTAGTTTTATATTGACTAATCCGATTTTTATTTCGTTTGTGTTACTTAAACGCTCTTCTTTTTGTTTGTTTTTTTTATTCTCGTTTTCTTCTACCCTCCTTATTCCTCGCGTGCACAATTCCAGACAACACTAACGATCTGTACAGTAACAAACCGGAACCCCCCAAGACAGCTCCGCCCAGCGACCATGACGTACTGACTAGTCTGGGATACAATCCGGACGGACCGAGCAATACTCGACCGGCCGCTGTCCGTCCGAATCCCTCTGCTCCAGCACCCGCACCCAATCCCTATGCGAATCCTTACCCAGCTATTCCTCCAAGCCAACCGAAACCTTCCGCGCCCTATTACCCGCCAGGAGGAAACGGCAACAACTACTACAGCGGTGGTGGTGGTGGTGGTGGTGCAGCTGGAGGTAGCCATCGTCCAGGACAGTTTGATGGTTCCGGTGGTAATATTGTGGTTCCGACACAGAAACCTGCCTCTTCTTCGGGTGGTAGTTTCTTCAGCAGCATTCTGGGTGGTATTCAGAATGCCTTTTCAAACGCTGTCAAACAGCAGGTCGGCACGTATATCAATCAGCGGTTGGGTATTGGCCCGGCAGCTGGTCAAGCGGGTGGTGCCGGAGGTCTGGGAGGATTTTTAGATGCGAGAAACTTTATCGACAGCAAGAGCACCGGCGGACTATTTAGCGAGAGGAAACCTACTTCCTCCTCTGGTGTTACTTCCGGTGGGCATCCCTACCCGATCACAGTGGATCAGCGTACTCAGGCGTATTCGGCTAACCCACAGCCGAATCGAGGTCCATCATATGAAATGAACAGTCGCAGTCCGCAGAGTGCTCGGTCAACTCCCGCGCCGTATGGTTGGAAGCTGGATTGAGTAAGCCGTTAGCACTGTGGAAGTGAAATGATATTAACCGGAAAACTAACGATATTCCATGCAGATTTGCTGCAAGAGACACGAAAGAACAAATATTTCTCTATATTATCTAGTTAAACTAGACCTAGGTTGAGTACTTTCAACCCCAGATTGATTATTTTTTTGTATCTAATAAAATTAACATTGAAATAATTGGTGGGTTGAAGTGACACACTGTTATGAGTGAACATTTCCTGCGAGCGTACATTGATGACAAGTTCTTACACTAACGATAAAATATTTATAATATATGGTAAGTGCTTGGATAATAAATATTATCATGTATCATGTATGATGTATGCAGTATTTTTATACAAATAGTTACGATTTGTGCACTAAAATAAAGGCACACATTTTTATGTTAACATTGATATAATCGATCGGTAAAAAAAAATGAATCTCTTAGGAACCAGAGAGAATAGGGAGAGAGACGAATAGTGAAAATCAATCTAAACGGCAACACTCCCTTTTTGGTGATTTTAACACTAGCATTTTGGCAACATCTTGCACAGGCAGCACTTTAAATGACTACTATTATATTTTGAAATAATCCGTGTTGTAATCGTTGGATTTCTTTTGCAAATTATGTCCATTTCGAATCAAAGAGATGAAATAATTGTAAAGCTTGTTTTTATTAATACATATACTCTAGAATGCATGTTACAATCACGATTTGACTAAGTTCTGACGAAAATTCATGGACGTATAATAAGGCATTGCAAAAAAAAATTCTGCATTCTCAAAGACACAGTAAGCTCAGATGCCAAATTTCACATCATTTGGACAATTCTAGACCCCCGCCTACCTCACTTGAAATTTTTGAAATTGGTGCTAAGGGAAAATATGGAGGAAAAAGTATATTAAATGCATTAACTTTTAAAGCAGCACTCAGAAAATTACAATTCATACCTCTTTTTAAAGAAAATAATCTCGAGAAATACGGGAAAGTGGGGTACTGGGTCATTTTGTTCCCAAAATTCCCTATGTTTAATAATTTTTCTGCTCCGTTACATATTTTGCAGCTTTTCTAATGTAAAAAAAATCTCAGGCATCGAGCGGAACCTTTTTGATCTTTGTCCTAATAACAAAAGTTTGGGTTATAGGGCCTTTTGTCATTCATATTACATTTTATCATTTTCTCGTGCATGTATCTCTATTATTCTTCAATAAATTTTCATAAAATGTAACTTGTTGAACGTGGAAAATTCTTAGGAATAAAACAAAAATAGATTCGTTGTCGATAAAATTCAAGTTTTGCGCGTTCCTTGATCCCAGTTTCAAGAAAAAATAGTTTAAAATCACAAATTCTGCAAGAAAAATGCACCCGAAATGATTTGAATTCTTTAATACTACCTCTCAGACATGTAGAGTGATGAGCTTATTTTGGCGCCATTAAAGAAAGGGTCGCACTACATTGAAGGCCCGTTTTTTTATCCGCCCCTTTGGTGTACCTTTGGTTGACAAAATGAGGGCAATGGATAAAACATATTTATTTATTTTCATTTTTAAACCGAAGCTGTGAAAACATTTAACATTATTCCGTCTCATAACTCTGGCTGGTTACCGAAGTCTGGTCGAAAAGCTGACAAAATTAGGGGCTGATAAAAACGGATTTTTACTGTATTTATTGATCAACTTTAAAAGAAGCCATATTACCTATAAACTCTCTCAGAATAAAGTATCAGTGTACTGTTTCTTAAACATCTATATAATGCTTATTCAGCATGTAAATGTTCTATTCTGTGCATCTATTCCCACCTCAACGATCCAATTATCGCCTCATGGGGGTGCCAATTTCCACCTCATCGAAAAACAATCTAGTTGAAACCAAGGGGTGAGTCGCTTAGCACAAATCGAATTGTGCTCACCAGCGATGCCAGATTTACAGACATGTCTGTATTTTACAAACTTTTGATAGCCTCCTACAGACGTAGCCGGAGATGTACAGACTTTTCAAAGAGTATTAGTGTTTAGCAAAATTACACTAGAATAACTATATTCGAATACGAGTGATTCCTTCTTAATAGAATTCTATTTTCAATCTACTTTTAAAGTAATATTCTAGTGTAATCTACAGACTTTTACAGACATTTTAATTATTCTTCTACAGACATTTAAAAAAAACATGTGGCATCACTGGTGCTCACAAACAAACAGCGTGGTAGCTTGTGCCGCAATGTGCCACGATGTGCCATGGTGTTCAGTAAAACAAAAACAATGGTTGCTATGATTATTTAACTACACTTTGTTGACAGTTTTTGAGTTTTCTGAAGTGTGCCTCATTGTGCCACACACTGTGGTAACGAGTGAAACGATTGTGTACTACTGTAAATCGTAAACTTCTATCGTGTTATCGTAGGTGATACAGTGTGTATGGCACATTGTTCTAAGCGACTTACCCCTTGGTTGAAACGCAATGCCTCATATTCCATTTGCGTCGATTCTACCAAGGTATCCAGATCATGGACGCCAACACGTGATTTGCAAAATCTGCTTTTTTCAGCCGATCAAAACAAACGTAAACATCACGCACATGGAAGAGACTCATCAGCTGTTAGTAGAAGAGCGCCCAGAATTGCGCGCGCAGAAAATAACCATGCGAAGGTTAACAACTGGAATGACAAATTTCACATCACACATTGCTTTCTTCCGATCCGAATTGTATGTGCAGATGAAAATAAAATATCTGCAATCAGCAATTAGTTAAACAACTTGTAATAATTGATTACTTATACCTGGAATTGCATTACAGGTCGGACTCGATTATCCGGGGATTTCAAAAAAATCACCCCGGATAATCGAATCAAACTTTTTTTGCGTTATTTTATGAATTTAAGCTTCATTCGTGGAGAAATTGGAAATAAAATGGTCAGGATAAATATTATGGTAAATGTAAATGTACCTATTTTGGCCCTAGTCGATTTTTCAGACTTTTCATTTATTATTCATATTGGTAACGAGTTAACGGTATGTATCAGCTGTTTATAGTAGCTATTTGTGTAAGAATTCTAAGATAAACTTTTTAATAAGGTGTGTCTTTTGCAATACAAGTCAAACTTGATTACACGAGGCTTCGATTTTCCAAGGTAAATTATTCGATTACTCGAATACCAGAAAAAATTAAGTTAGTAGGGGAGCCCGGGGCTAGTTGGCGGTTGGGGTAAGTTGGCGGAATCCCTTTTTCTCTGTTTCTATTAGACATATAGTGCTGCCTTTTCTTGTGTACCTCAAGTTATGTGAAACCCGTTATCCAATGTGTTTTTGTTGCAAAACGATTTGTTTGGTGGAAGTTGTGAGTGATATTGTGTTTTCGAGCATACCAAGTAAATTTTCCAAATTTTAAATACTTTGCGTTATTTAGGGTGATTTTCAATCTATTTCCTGAATGATTATATTTTTCGATAGCGCACGGAAAGAGCGTTCAGTATCCGTATAGATATTACATCTATCCACAAACAAGAGTTATTTTTTAAATAGTTTTTAATAAAATATGCGGTTGGGGTGAGTTGGCGGTGCTGCACGCGGGGTAAGTTGGCGGTACTATTTACAGTGCAAAAAAGTCATCAAAAAATTTTATTTCTTGAATTCATTCCAAAGTAAGAAAATCTTTTTCTTGTGTATCTCGCCAATGTACGAGACATTTATTCCGGCTAATGGCATGAACAATTTCGAAAATTTGTTTTTGAATAGGGAGTACGCGTCAATGTCAAAATGCCGGATTATTGAAACTGAAATTTAATAACAAATGTCGATTAATATACAGTTTTCTCGAAAAGTCATTCGGCATGTTCCAAAAGGATTCTTGAAGTAATGGCATCTCCATTTGATTGCTTAGTTTTTGGCGTATCCCCACATACCGCCAACTTACCCCGGGGCCGGGGTAAGTTGGCGAGTTTTCCGCGTCACATATTTTTGTCACTAAAAATGGAGACAATGCATCAAACACTTTAAAAAAAATCAGAGATGTTGCCAACAGTCTGCTCTTTCATGCCGTGTGTTCTATTTTGCAAGATCTATCTACATCAAAGCGGTAAAAATTGAAAACTGAAAACACCGCCAACTAGCCCCGGTCTCCGCTAAGTAAACTGGGGGTCGTCTGTTTCTTACTCCAGTTTAATTTACGTGGTGATGTTACATATCATAACTAACATGTCTTTTAACCCTCATTCTAGTTAGAGGAGTGCGTGTTGCGCCCCCACAAAGAGATCCTTGTCCTTGTCCTTGTAACATAATTTAGTTGACCAATGTTGTACCGGTATGTCAGGTAATAACTACGCGTGTAGTCTTCCCAAACGCTCCCACTCATACTTATCACTAGCGAAGGACTACAGGGTACTTAGATGATAGGTTCCCGGCCGCCTCAGCGAGAAGTACTGCTGGTGCCCTCTTTACATAGTCTATCATCCATCTTTGCTTGAGCTACCCAAGAATTGAAATCACCTCCAGTGCACAGTGGTCCAGATCGCTAATTTAGGAGGAATTTTTACTTTCTGACAAATCTGTATAATTTAGCCGTATCATGTCTTAGGATGAATTTGTGTACTTTAGAAGATGCTTCTTTTTATTGGAATAGTTATTAGGGTGGTTCTAATTTATCTAAAATACGAAAATAAACTTTTTACTGATGAAAGATAGAGCTCCACAGTCTTCCACAAAGTTGTAAAGTAACTCATTTTGAATAAATTTGTTGAACATATTAAAGCTCTATCTCTTTTAGTTTTTGTTATACAAGAAATTTAAAAAAAAAGATTAGGGTGTTCCTGAAAAAAACGTTTTTTTAGTATAACTTTCGTATCTTTTACTTTTTGTTAACACAACCTTTGAACAGCTTATTGAAAACTTCAAGCCGAGTATTTTTCTCCAAGACACCGAAGGTCTAACTTTTTTCTTTAAAAAGTTATGGACACTTTTCGTTAAAAAAATAGCCTATTTCAAGGCTCAATATCGCTGATGCGGGCACCTAAAATTGAATTCTGTTTCCACCACATGAAAGACCATACTTATTAGTATATTTGAGCAAAAATTGGCGAATACGATATTTTTTTAAAATTTGCAATTTAGATTTAAAGTTTGTAGTTTTGCAGGTTAAACGCATTAAAGCATTTACACACATATCGTTGTATTATGAAAAAAGCCACTTTCAAATATCATTCTCTCATCGCAGCAAGCTTTGCATAAGTGAAACGACTGTCAAAAAAGGTTTCTGATTTTATTCGTTTTAAATAAAACTAGTAAATATGGATATTAGTCGAAGAGAGTTGGCGAATTTGCTTATTGCTGGTAAAAAGACAGATGAACTGCTTAAGTTCATTACAAGTAGTAATCCAAATGTAAAATTGAGACTTGTTAGTGCTCGGAAGAAAATAAAAATCTTCATGTTGGAATTTAGAAGGTTGTGGATTCGGAGTAAGCGCACGCAAATTCGGTTTGAGCTGGAAAATTTTGTGTGGCTTGAAGGAAAGCTAAGATTCGAAGTCGAAGGTAAAGGTAAAGGCCGAAAGAGGAAACCATTTTCCGAAATATGTCGCAGAGCCAAAATAAAAAGATTAGGAAAGTTGCGCGATAAGTATTCCACGGAAGAACTTGGTTTAGCGTCAGCCGTCAACGCTAATTCTACTGGTTTCCGTTTAGTTGGCAGACAAATCGAACGATTGTCGAAAAGTCCCGTCAGATCTACCGTAGAGAATTTAGGATCTATGGCTGTCCCGATTGCAGAAGCGTTTACTGCGGAGGAGGCACTTAGATTTATTTGTGAAAATGATTTTTCTAAGGCGCAGTACCAAAACATACGCAGCTCAGTTATGCAGAAGGGTTTGGACATTTATCCCGCGTATAATAAAATAGTAGAAGAAAAGAAACTATGCTATCCGATCGGTATGTACTATTCTCAAAGATTCGTCCCTGAATCAACAATTTTTTTCAGGAATTTCTGTTCAGCCTTCTTGTGCGTATGTTCCCCTTCAAGCTCTTGTTAACCATACCGTGGAACGACTCATCTCGTTTCTGAATATTGGAGTTCTACCACTGCATCCTGAGGATAATACGTTTGTTATCTTTAAGTGGGGCTGCGATGGAAGCAGCAACCATTCCCGGTAGGCAACATTATTTTTCTTCTAAACTTTGACTGACAGTCTCTTTTCCACTTGAACATAGATACAAGCAAATGTGCGTTGACGAAGATGAAAATGGAGAACTATTCGAGTATAACGATTCGCATATATTTGCTCTATCTATAGTACCTTTACGTGTAGTTAGTCGCCGGAAAGATGAGTCAAGAGATTGCATTCTTTGGAATAATGATTTTCCATCTTCAGTATCCCTGTGCCGACCAGTAAAATTAATTTTCAAGAAGGAAAATCCTGAACTAACAAAGGATGAAGTTGCCGCGATGAACAAGCAAATCGATGAATTAGTCCCGACTATAGTAAATGTTAATATGCGCAAGATTCCGATTAGTTCAAGCTTCATATTTTCCATGGTTGATACGAAGGTAGTGAATGACGTAACAGGCACACCGTCTCAAGCGTGTTATATATGCAAACGCTCCGGAAAGCGATTGAATGATCCTTTACTGGAAGCCAGCGATCCACCGGATAGTTTATATGTTTTTTCACCTTTACATGCATTAATACGAGCAATGGAGTTACTATTGAATATTGCTTACCGTTTAGCTCTAGCAAAACCGCGTTGGCGCGTAGGCAAAAATACCAGCGAGCTTAAGGAACGACAAATAAAAATTCGACAAGCGTTACGTGACCGTTTAGGTCTTCGTATTAGCGAACCTTTGCCAGGTGGCGGAAATTCTAACGATGGTAACACAGCTCGAAAATTTTTCAGAAACCGAGATGTCGTTGCAGAAGAAAACGGGTTGGACGAAATGTTGCTAGAACGTATGTATGTGCTATTAACAATCATCAACAGCAAATTGGGAATTAACGCGGATGCTTACCGGAGTTACGCCGAAGATACACGATTGCTTTATGTACGCCTGTATGGTTGGTACGCTCTCTCACCAACCGTGCATAAACTCCTGGTCCATGGAGGAAGCATTATTCAACATAACATGCTGCCAGTAGGTATGTGCAGTGAAGAAGTTCAAGAAACCAGGAATAAAAGTATTCGCAGATTCCGAGAATTCCACGCACGCAAATTCGATCGACTCGTCAATCTTGATGACGTTTTCAAGAGACTTCTTGTTTCATCAGATCCTATAATTTCTCTTAAATGTAAACGTCGAATTCAACGAGCACCGCTGGATATACCTGAAAATGCAATGCATCTACTTTTGAATTAATTGGCATTGAATAAATTCTCCTTATATAAATCATAAATTGTTGTCATAGCCAAATTATTTTTAATGAACACATTCTGTATTGTTGATATGTAAGCAAAACAGAAAAGGAAATACAAAGGCTTTAGGCAATTTCTTTTATGTCGCTATGCGATAAAATTTAAAACTTTGGTTAGTAAATTTAAAATTACATGCTTAAAAAAAATAATATTTTCCAATTTTTGCTCAAATATACTTAAAAGTATGTTCTTTTCTATGGTTCAATCCGAACTTACTTTTATTTGCCCCAATCAGAGATAATGACATTTGAAAAAGGGCTATTTATGAGCGAAAAGTTTCCATAACTTTTGAAAGTATAAAGTTAGACTTTCAGAGTTATGAAAAAACGTGGATTGAAGTTTTCTAAAAGCTGTTCAAAGGTTGTTTTAACAAAATATAAAATTTCTTTCGAACATTAACAAGTCTCAATTTTACATTTGGATTACTACTTGTAATGAACTTAACCCTTAAATGCGCAATGTTGTTTTAAAACAACATTGCGAAAACCATCTTAAAATTATCAGAGTAACGAATTAAAGTTGTGAGACAATTTTCAGAAAATTTAAAAAAATTGCTTTGCGCCTTTAAGGGTTAAGCAGTTCATCTGTCTTTTTACCAGCAATAAGCAAATTCGCCAACTCTCTTCGACTAATATCCATATTTACTAGTTTTATTTAAAACGAATAAAATCAGAAACCTTTTTTGACAGTCGTTTCACTTATGCAAAGCTTGCTGCGATGAGAGAATGATATTTGAAAGTGGCTTTTTTCATAATACAACGATATGTGTGTAAATGCTTTAATGCGTTGAACCTGCAAAACTACAAACTTTAAATCTAAATTGCAAATTTTAAAAAAATATCGTATTCGCCAATTTTTGCTCAAATATACTAATAAGTATGGTCTTTCATGTGGCGGAAACAGAATTCAATTTTAGGTGCTCGCATCAGCGATATTGAGCCTTGAAATAGGCTATTTTTTTAACGAAAAGTGTCCATAACTTTTTAAAGAAAAAAGTTAGACCTTCGGTGTCTTGGAGAAAAATACTCGGCTTGAAGTTTTCAATAAGCTGTTCAAAGGTTGTGTTAACAAAAAGTAAAAGATACGAAAGTTATACTAAAAAAACGTTTTTTTCAGGAACACCCTAATCTTTTTTTTAAAATTTCTTGTATAACAAAAACTAAAAGAGATAGAGCTTTAATATGTTCAACAAAGTGGCGTCCGGGTCTCTTGTCAGAATCTCGTTAACCGTTTCTAGACCAACGTTTTTCTACCGCGTATAAAGTCCCAAAACTTTTTTTCCTTAGAACCGTTGGCGTCAACAAACACGAAAAACCTGGTTTAATAAAGAGAGGTTCTTCTTTTGCAGTGCTAGAAGCTGCTCAATATTTTCCTTCCGATCTAGTCCTATTTCATGAAAAAGGTAATTGAGAGAAATCTAAATTAGAAAGCTTTAGCAGTTTTCAACAATATTGCCAGGCTAAGAAAATATTCCAAAATTTCATTTTAACCATTAACAGAAACTATCCCTGGCAGCACTGCTTCAGCGGAACCTAATAATATTTATAGCTTTTAATGCTGAAATGAAACCAAAAGTTATAGTCATTTAGGAATGTGGTTGTTTACCAACAAGAGGGCATGAGGGGGTTAAAGATGCCATTGGAACTCTGAGCAGGAAGGGATAATAGGAGAAGAGCAATATTGTGTCAATGTCCACTGGAACTCAGAGCAGGATATTTACACCGGATTTCAACGAAAATAGGACCATGGTTCTATCAGTATCTGGAATAAATCATAATCTTTAGCGGAATTCAATCTTGAGAAGGATTCCATCAGACATTTAAGAAGCTTTTCTCTAGAATCCTGCATCAAAATTTAGAGAAAAAACCGTAGAAATACGGATAAAAATTCAATCGAAAATCTGAAATAGATTCCATTGGGATGCTAAGAAAACTTGGATCAAAATCCTGGAAAGTATCCAAACGGAATCCTGAGAAGCATGTCATCATTATCCCAAGAGATAGCCAGAAACCAACTAAGCAATGTAGGTACAAGGACATTTTATGTGGCCTGCAGTAACTGAAATGTGTATCACGAGAAAAATGTACTTTTAGTGTAAAATTAAAAAGTTGCATATTTGGCAATACTGGTGCTAAAAACTTTTTTTTTTTTGATTCCTTAAACAAATCCTTCAGAAAATTATCTCGCTGATTGATTCTAATGCAAACAGTACCAGATATATAATCCGAAGAAAAACAATTTTTAAGCAATTTGTTAAAATTAAGAGTGTTCCCATGGACTGAGGTGCTATTCAAACGACACAACAATTTAGGTTATTATATATGTGCTCTAAAAGAACAATTTGTTCAAAAATGGTTCCAATTCATGAAGGTCGATTCCAAGTTTTGGTTTGTTTAGGTTAATTTGCGCGGAATAACTCGTATATAAGCTCTTTTTGAGGTAGGTTAAAATTTGAGATGAGGTTAATTCTATACCCCCCAACTGCATGAAAAAATTTTCTATTGACTGCAATAATCGAATTAGCACTATAATAAGACATTATAGTTGAAATTTGATATTTTTTTTCAAAACACCCGGATAATCGAATCATTTTCCCCGGATAATCGAATCACGGATAATCGAATCCCCGGATAATCGAATCCCCGGATATTCGAGTCCGACCTGTACAATATATTTACAAGTTCATGTTTTAATTTGGCCGCACTGGTGATTCTTTTCTGTATGATGGATGCAAAAAGTTTGTTTTGATTTGATCGGACACAACATGGCGATAATGTGAACCCCCGTATTTAATATTATCCTATTATAACCAGTCCCCTGTAAAGGATGGCGTCTCTGTACAGCCAGCATCAATTCACTGCCATGAAAATCGAAACAATAATTTTGGATTCAATCATTAAAAGCTGTATTTTGATACTAAGTGCCGATTTTCTGAATGATATGGTATCTTATCATCCCACAAGATGCAAAACGTCGTGTAGAATACTAGAATATTGTGCATAGTGCAGAACATAATTCTTGAGCGTTTTTTCAAAACGTCATATCTGCAATGAGTTACTCTCTTTGTTTACTTTCTCTTTCGATTTTTACGGCGTCACTATAACACTTTTCACTTATTTTACAGTACAGATCGAAAGACAATGGTTTTAACTAGCATATTATGCAAAGAGTTGAGGGATAAATGTTAAAGTGACCGAATTATTAACAGAAGAGAAAGTAAACAAAGAGAGTAACTCATTGCAGATATGACGTTTTGAAAAAACGCTCAAGAATTCTTTGTTTGGGGCTTTATAGCTATGAAACCCCATATATGTAGTTCGCTGTCAAACTCCATGTGTTGGTATAGGGTTGCCAGGATGCTGATGGTCCTGTTGATTACATTTTGAACTTAGAGATTATTCGTATTCTCAAAAAGATATATTGGGAACCATTTGAAATATATTAGGAAATCGAGTTTTTGGAAGTGTAAATGTTCTCTATAATGCCTTACAATTAAATGTTCTCTATAATGCCTTACAATTAAAGCAGATCCAATAAGTGAACTAATTTGTCAATTACTTCTAGTGTTTTCTGATGTCGTTCTTGCTTGAAGCGAAACTGAGTCAGTTTCTAACCCCAACTGCTGTCAAAATGTATGAACTGACAGCGGTTGGGGTTAGAACCTGACTCAGTTTCGGGGTCAAACGAAAACGCCATGAATTGGTAAGTAGTTTTGCGGTAAAATTTCTTGGGAATTAATTGTTAGCGCTAAGCTTATTTTAATGGAATCCAAATTTGTTAAGTACAAACTATAAACAAAAGGACCAGCACTCGTCAAACCCGTGAGGTTAAGGCATTTCATACAATGGTCAATATATTTGGGCCGGAATAACGAGATATGAGGCGGTAAATGCTGGCTCGTGACTGTTTATTTTGATATGCGCCGTTGCGTCCTGTTTCGGTTCACTACGTGAGTGAGGCGGATTAGCAGATATTTCAATAAGGTGATTTTGTTTTAATTAAAAGTTGGATTTAGAGGATAGTTCTAAATTAAAGGGACCAGATGTTTTCAAGACGAATGCGGGACGCGCTCAAGAACGTTACCTTTCCCAAATATTTGCACAACTTGTGTAAGATTGAGAAACTTTTCGTAAGGATTCATGACCTGGGTCATATTAGAAGTCGAAAAAGGCATTGTGACAATCAGAATAAAGTGATTCGAACAATATGAATGTACAATATGGGTATTTTGGAACAAAAATCCGCATTTTGACAAATGCGGGACACTTTCCGGGACGTTTTACCATGCGGATCAAGACCTCGAAATCCGGGACTGTCCCGCCTAATCCGGGACGTCTGGTCACTTTATTCTAAATACATGTGTGCCTAACAAATAAAGAATATAATTTGAGCTTATTTAGGGTTACCAACCGTCCTTATTTTAAAGGACATGTCCTTAATTTCGATGATTTTGGAAAGCGTCCTTAATTTTACTTCAAATGTCCTTAGTTTTAATCTCAATCCATGTTATATTTGAAATCAATTAGATTAAATTCACTCAAGCGAATGAAAGATTTTACTCGCCATTTTAGTTGTTCACTTCATAGTCTTTTGATTTGTTATGTGCAGATTAATGATTCAAAATCATTGATTAATTTTATTGCTTGAGGAAAAGTTACAAACTAATACTTTTCATGTTTCTCGTCTTGTTGAGCGCTGACAGAAAAAAAACGATTTGTCCTCTAATTCAAACCCTCGATTTTTAAACAGCTATCACTTTCTAGCACAGCCGCCAAATTTCTTAGTTACTTCATGGACTTTAATCAATAAGTTCTATACTTAAGGAAAAACTTTGATTTTTGGAAATGAAAACGAAAAAAATAGGATTTCTCGTACTAATATCTATACAAATTTCAAATGTAACACGGGATGCCACGCTATAATGAATTGACCTAATATTCTGCACAGTTTCTTAGGAACCCAAGAAGAACAAAAAAGCGCTGTTCTAAAAATATCGGAAATCTTTTCTTAACACCACTCAACCAAACACATTTTAGTGAAAGATGAGTAAAATTTGTTAGTCTCGGTCAAAATTCAAGATGTCCTTATTTCGCTTTCAGCCCATTTGGTAACCCTAGCTAATTTTTGCACACCTGTTTTAGCCAAATCGATATTGTCATCATCTCATAGGGTAACCAACCAATTTTGGACCCCTAGAGGAAGTGAAATTAAGTGAACGTCAAAAAATATTTGCTTGCCTATGTTTTTTAATGCAATACATGCACGAGTCTGCTCCATAATTACTGTTCTTGAAAGAAAACTGTCAATGGATGTTTTATACATTAACATAAACTCGAAAATGACATTTCTTCACAGCATGAATTTTTAACATTTCGGACCCTTCCACACTAATTTGGACAGTGTTCCAAGCATATTTTGGACACACTGAATGTGACTGTATATATTTTGGAAACAGTGATATTTTTTCTACTAAACTGACCTACTGACCCGTTCTCTTTGCAGTATATTTAATGCATGAAAGAAGAACATAGGACTGCCAATCAAAAATGGTACATTAATCTTTATATGGAAGGCTGACTGCATAAAGTATGTTTTTAGTTCTATCATTTTGAGAAATTAAAAAACTTGTGGTACAATTAGGTTACTGCAGACTTAACAAAGCAGCATTAAATGTTATGCACTAGAGTTAACAATAATATATTTCGTGTAACAATTCATCTGTAGCAGTATTATGGAGTAACATCCTCAAGCGGATGATAAATCATGGTTCAAAGTTCGTCAGGAATCATCTTGTACTAAATATTAATTTTTAATTCTTTTGTTTACGAGGTGGTTTCTTGTTATTCTTTCTAAGCTCAGTTGTTCTTTGTTTCTCTTCCTTTACTTTCCTTTTTTCTTCAGTTTTCGCCTTGTGGTATTCAACTGTTCGGCGCAATGCTAAAACAGCAGGACTACGTCGCTTGAATCGTGATGTTCCTGTTCGTGTGAGTGTTTCAGGCGATTCTAGGAATTCAGCAAGCACACTCTTATTATCATTATTTAGCTGTGATATGTCTCTTAGATTTGTCAACATATAGCTCGTCGAATTCAACAAATTCGAACTACAAATGTTCTTCAACATGGATTTCAGAAGTCTCCTCTTTGGTCATATTATGGTCTTCAATGAAATGTTCCCCAATCGTTTGATTTTCGACATCCATTGGTTTGAACATTTTTAAATATTTTGACCAAAAAGAGCAGGCGACATACTGTTACGAAATTTTTCACTTTTTGATTACTCTAACTCGATAAACAAATAGCTGTCAAGAAAGAAAATCGAGGGGTGTCCAAAATAAGTTGATATCAATTTTTTAAGACATATTGTGGACACCATTTATTTAAGATTTTTTAGATAAAACATTACGAAGAAACCATTTCAAACACGTAACATGCACAATACCAAATCAGAAAAACTAATTAAATCGATAAAAAATATTATAATTGTGCATTTAAATCCAATTTGAAAATGTATCATTTCCACCGGTTCCTCTTGGCTATCGTTGAAACATGAGACCTTTTTGGGTTATATTTTTAAAAACTGTGGATTCTGTTTAATTTTAAACAATTAGAGATGAACTAATGATATTGAAACTTAATAGACAACCCAAGAAATGTAATTGCTGCATCAAACCAAACAAATTCAGAGAAACTTGGCAGTGTAGGAGGCAAATACATTAACAGGGTTCAAAATATGTAGGAGTCAAAATTAGGTTGGTTACCCTATGCTTGATTCGAAACCAAGGGGTACGAAATAGGGTCTCAATAGGCTCTACTGCCATAATAGGCACATCACCCTATATTGAAGTACAAAATATGCCATATAGATCCACGGTTATTTTTCATCATCCCCGTATAGTGGAAGTAGAAACCTATAGCAGCAAAATGTCAAAAGAAATTCTTTTTCGAATGCTAGTAATTCATCATAATACGTCGTCGTCGAAGGAGTACGAACGGGAGTAAAAGATGATTGAAATTTGTTGTTGCTTTGCAACGACTGCGATCGCGTTGGCAACACGAGGAGTGATAACTACAGAACTGCTAGCTTCGGTCAAATGAACACCCGTCCGAAGCAGCGCAATCATTCTATTACGACGAACAGTATATCGAAGCACGAACGAATGAATACGTCGAGATGTGAATGCTGATATGGCGCACGTTCGCCGATCAGCGCTTTCTTTCAAATGAAGCTCCTTTTTAAGGCCTGCTGCAGCACACATTGAAATACATGACAATCTCATATCGTCGCTGTTGAGCTATCTTACGACAAGCGCCATTTAGCACATTTCGAGAAAAACGATTTTTAAAGTTTGAGATTGAATATCTTGAAACTTATAAATGGTATAAACAATGCAAAGAAGACAATTGATGCGTCTATCTATTTTGTATTAATCTCTCATATATTACGTAGATCGGTTGACTATGTTGCGAATTTTTACTATAAATGTAAACAAAAGTCGCACCCACACGTGTCATAGGTGTGTATTGATGACAAAATTTGTATGGCGTGTCATATCCGTGCATGTAAAATTTTCCATAGAAAAAAACCATCAATGTTTATCTTTTATTCATATCTTTGCGTTCATATGGTCTATAAGCAATCGGTGAAATGCATTTTGAAGGAAATGAGTCAGGGAATCTAAAAAATTGTTATTTTTGGTTACAGTGTTGCCAAATATTCTTTATTTCCAGTTTCTGTTTTTCTCACAACTTGTCTAATTTTCTTTTGAAAATGTTTATGCCATTGAGTTCCTCAGACATTTTCACACATAAAACATCTAAAACTTCAATTTAACTTGAGCAAATCCCTAGATACAGTGATTTGAAGCAAAAAACTTACAATTTCTCATCATGACTCTCGCTATATCTAAGAAACCAAGTAGAATTTCAAAATTCTGAAAACGCCACTTTGTAGAGATTTTTCAAACAAGTAATGTGGCTTATCTAACTCAGTTTACCCCAAAATGGCGTATGTCACAAGATAGCACAACAGCGACGATATACGGTATATGTTATGACCCTGTCAAAAAAATGCGGACGAACATGGACAGGCGATTTAAAAAGTTTGGCGTTTGATTCAACTCGCCTGTGCTAATTGCCCCTCGGAACAAATGCAATTTGCGAATGCGATTTTAAGGCAATTTCAATACTTAGACAAATTTTTTGGCGGCTGAAATGTACTTGGTTGTTTTTCGCGTTTTTCAAACATGGCGGTTCATGTTTGGTTTAAGCTTAAAATTGTTTTTTGAGCAATTGGTGTGTTTTCACTTGTACTTTGTTTGTCTAGTGCACTTCATTTAGCCAACGAATGTGGAAAATTGTGGAATAGTGGGTATGTACAGTAGAACAAGATCTCTGAGCTAAAGTTTAAATGAACGTCAGATTGTGATAAGTTTTGAAGTGCAATACCAATTTCACCATTGATTCTTCCTATAATTTGGTGGTGATTACCTAGTATATTGGTAAGTATATGTGAGTAGATAATAAATCCGAAAATAAGCATTATTTTTAATTTTCATATTGGGCAATTAAGGGCGACTAAATGGCGCGTTCCGTGGGCGATTTGGGGGCGACTTAATGGCGTGTTGGGCGGCAAAAAAATGACGGCGGCAAATCGCCCAAATGTTGCATTTGAAATAGCCCTCTAATTGCCAGCAAATTGAAGGGCAATTAGCGCATATGAGTTGGCAAACAGCCCTCCGTTAGCCAGCAACTTGCCCTTTTTGACTGGGGATTGGTTCGCCTTAAGGAATATGCAGCGTTGCCAATGTTACAGATTTATCTGGAATCTTCCAGGTTTTTCACAACTAAACAGACCTTCGTTTAAGCCAGAAATTTTGCCAGATTTTCGAAATTTTGCCAGATTTTTCCAGATATTTTGAATTCTACGTTACATCCCAGTGAGGTTACCATTATGCTAGATTTATCTGGAACAATAAACCTTCCAGCAAAAGATCAAATCTTTTATTCTATTAGATTTTAAAATTATAGAAGTTGTTACACACAAATTTTGGAAATCTGGGTCATATTCGATTTTTACACGTTCTATTAAGACATGCACACAAATTCTGTCCAAAATCAATTTTGCTAAATGTCTAGAAAATCCTATATATCTCGCATGTTTTTGAGAGGAAATTCAGGAGAAACAACACGTCCGTCTTGTGAACTACCTGCAGTTTGACTCCGTTCATCCAGCTCTCTATCGAGTCTATTGTCACCGACACCCACAACTTAACTACTTCAAGTGTCTTACCCATCACCGTTAGTGACACATCGTCTGCGAAACTCACGATTTTCACTTTCCTGGGCAGCCGCTTTGTTAATACCCCATCATACACCCCGCTCCAAAGAGTTGAACCGAGAATGGAGCCCTGAGGAACGCCCGCTGTGACTCGCATTGACTTATGCTGTTCGTTCATCGCGTACAACAGCACTCTGCTCTGGAAGTAGCTCTTCAGGATCTGGCATAGACAGTCGGAAACCCCTATTCTGTGCAGTGATGGCTTCCCAGCTGGCGCTGCACTGATAGAATATATTCGTAAATCGCTATGCATTAGTTAGTTTCGTACAAATAATTTTCATAAAATATACGAATTTTTCGTACATATTATGAATCGTTCGTAGTTCTATTGAAACACATTTATTTTTTATTACGAGTTTTTCGTGAAAACCACGAAACGACTTTCGTTGGGACTGGTGGTATCCAACGGGGAAAAACGATCGGAAATGGTGAGTGAAGCTAAGCAATCATGTGAAAAAATTCCCCCCAGAGGCGAGACTCGAACTCGCAACCTTTGAGACTCCGGCCCAATGCACTAACCCTTATGCTATCCCTGGGTATGGCGACATCCCAGAAAGAACATATGATTATCCCACTGGCGACGGTGATCGTACCCTGCCTGCAAAGCGAGAATCACACACAACGGTAGCTGATCACCCCAACACATTTTATCTATTTAATTTCCCCACTAGATACCAAGGCCCGGGTTTTTATTATCGTCTGATGTCTATTTTTTAGTTCTGGTGGGGAAATTAAATAGATAAAATGTGTTGGGGTGATCAGCTACCGTTGTGTGTGATTCTCGCTTTGCAGGCAGGGTACGATCACCGTCGCCAGTGGGATAATCATATGTTCTTTCTGGGATGTCGCCATACCCAGGGATAGCATAAGGGTTAGTGCATTGGGCCGGAGTCTCAAAGGTTGCGAGTTCGAGTCTCGCCTCTGGGGGGAATTTTTTCACATGATTGCTTAGCTTCACTCACCATTTCCGATCGTTTTTCCCCGTTGGATACCACCAGTCCTAAATAAGGTATTGGCACTTAAGTCAAAAGACAAAAAATTGAATTATTAGTTTAGACTTTCGTTGGCTTATTACGAAACAGCTTCGTTCGGCGAAGACGAATTGTTCGCTGCTATATACGAATATCTTTATAATATTTACAAGCACCATTCATCGAACCGTCAACAGAGCTTCAATATGGAGTCATTGTTGCTATACGTCAGATAATTAGTAGCCGTATCCGTATCCGCCGGTTTCAGGAAGATTTTCTAAACATCTTCAGCTTCTAGTTGATCCAAAATCCGGAGAAGTACGGATTCAGTTGAGCCATCGCTCGATGGTTTTGCATGAATAATTTTAAGTTTTTCTCTGCCGGAGCAATGTAAAAGCATATGCTATTAAATACCAAAACTTCTCTTAGATGAACGAAATGAATTCGTGCGACCAACAAGATTGTTCGTAATATACATAGACGTTTTTCATTCGTTTCATTCACGAAAATTAATGTCGTTTTCTACGACAACGTTCGTGCAATGTACACTAAATATGTAAAATTCACGAAAACTTTCGTTCATCAAGCGACCATTTCTTCATATCACAATAAAATCGATTTTGCCAGATCGGTTTTTTTCAACTAAAAAAAATCGGTGTTGTCAAACATCGATCCCAGAAGATCGACTGAAAAAAAGAAGATAATAAATACGAAAACTTTCCTAAGATGAACGAAATGAAATCGTGCGACCAACGAAATCGTTCATCATATACATAAACATTTATTGAAATACACGAAACATTTCGTTTCATTCACGAAAAATAATGTCGTTATCAACGATTACATTCGTGCAGTATACATTAAACGTGTAAAATTTACGAAAGATTTCGTTCACCAAGCGGCCATTCTTGTTCATGAAATGAACGAAACCTACTATTTAGAATGCACGAAAATACTTCGTTGCAGAAAACGACGAATGAATTCGTGCATTTTATGATCGATTTCATTATATTTACGAATTTATATTATCAGTGTGATAAATGCATTCTTCTCCACTCGGATATTACCCAGCGGCAAGTTACCGCAAGCCATTTTGCGCTGGTTCCCGGGAGCCATTTAGCTCCCGTTTTCGTGAGCTATTTGAATCTCATCACTAGATTCTGTGAGCCATTAAGTTCCTAGTTTTGTTGCGATCTACTCAAGTATTTTCCGGTGGTGAAACTACCCTATGTCCGTTTCGTGAACCAAGCTACCAGTTTTGTCACGATACCCGTGAGCCATTTAGCTTCCCACTTCGTCGCGATCTACCCAGTGTAGTCCTCGGTGGTTGACCTAATCTCCACATCAAACCAACCGATAGATGCCGAGGTCTATCGCCAATTTTCTTTGCATGTATAGGTAGACACGCCCACAACGTATGAAGAAGGCGAATGCGTTGCTAGTCATGCGCTAACGACAATATGAATTTGAGAAAATAGCTGGTTCAAAAAACAGCTCATGCAATAAAGAATGTAATATTGTGTAAATTTTCATTCAACAAATACACATCCCAGCTGTTTCTACAAATTTCTCAAATATTGTTTTATCCAATGATTGTGTTTTTGTTATCAGCAAAGTTTAAACTAACGCAGCGGTACCGTCCGTCTACTGATGCGAGAGACGTTTTATCGTGAACTGCGATGAGTTGTCGAAACACACAAGGTGCTGGTAATCCAACACTGCGCCTGTTGAAAACGTAGCACTTTCGCATAGGTTCCAAAAATTAAGTCCATCATTGTTATTCATTATTCGTCAGTATTCGGTCCCCAAAGCATCAGCCACCTATGAGATTGATTCCCTTAAATGGAGGAAGCGTTCAGTTCTCGCTTTTCAACAAAAAGGAAGAAAAGAAAAGTTTTCATGCACATAATGGTTATGGCGTACTTTCGCGCGCAGTACCCCGATAAAGTTATTCGAGGAAAGGGGTAGCATAAGGTAAAGATTTTGATGATGGTTTATTCCCTACAATCAAAAATATTTTTACGATTATTTTAAACTTGAACCTACCGTTCATTGTGCTCCACAAGCGTCTGGCTAACAATATATGCCTAACTTCGTGCCACGGTAAATAAATAACAATAGCAAATTATTTGCAGTAAAATCTTTAAAAAACAAAAATTGTATAAACACCACAATCTCAAACAGTTACCCGAAATCAAGGATGCACAGAACACCTCTTGCTGCTAACTGCACCCAATGAACAAACTCATAAAGTAATAAAAACCAAACTTTACACTGCATAATTAAATCATACATCCTCCCGGGCATATGAAAAGTGTATATGCATACTTACACTGCTGACATTAATTACAAAAATAAACAGCCAACTGCATTTAAAAACTCTCATCAGCAATGCGGTTCAGTCTCCAAACACTCCCCGTTTAGTGAACTACCAGCGATCCCTCCAGACAACCGCAGCCAAGCCACCCGTACACCCGCAACCGCCACTCAACATTTGCTTAACAATCCCACCCGAAACACCCACCGGTGTACGGTTGCAGAAAAATTAAGCGCCGAGAAACACTCACCCCCACTAAAGAACACGGGCCCGTGAATATGCTTTCGAAAAACTTGTTAGAAATGAATAACGTACCGTTATTTTTATCTAAAGGCCAACATAGGTTAAAGTGCCTTCCCGAACCGTCTGACTACTGATCGGGCAGCAACGGCAACCAAACCACATACATGCTGGTTTGCACGGTCCAAGTCCAAGCAAGGACTTGTGGTGAACAGTGAAATATAGCTCCTTGCCGGTTCACCTTCATGCAAGTGCCGGTAGTTGTTCTGCCGTTATGGCACATGCATTCTAATTACCCATAAAATGGTTTGAAGCAGGCAAAAGTAGTTCTGCGGGTACTCAAAAGCTCCGTTTAAAAAACCATCGTTTCTACAATTGAATGTGTACGTATGGTGCCTACAACACAGTTCTTCTGCTCAGTGAACAGACTGACGACGACGGTGGCAATGATGGTTCCCTGGTTGTGTAAATAGGGAAAACTTTTTTCTGATGCTTCCTACCTGCCTCCCGCAAGAGTGTATCTTTTGCACTTTTCCAACTTTTTACTTATACTGGTCACGTGTACACTCTGGGTCGGATTCGGGCGGTGAAATGCAATCGTGTGCATTCGGTGTGTCCTTGGACGAAAACCATAATAGACACTTTGAAGACGTGTTCAGCATTTATGGTACATCTTTACGGACGGTATTCACGACATTCGGTGAAATATTGAGAATTTTTTTATACACTCCATTTACGACCCACATCGAGAGTTCGAAATTATTTTCAAGTGTTATGTCTGTTAGTCTGTGATCAAACATCGGTCGAAAGCAACGTCGTTGGTTCATGCGGGAATCATCCCCATAAAACTCAGAATACCCAGGTTCAAATCGCTATATCCACAAATATCAACCCGATCAGAATGAAATAACAAGCTTATAACAGAATGCAATTTTCGTAACATATTGTATTATAAATTTGGTCTCGTTAGTAGTTAAAATAACAGAAAATTATAACAAGTAACAACGGGAAATATAGTTTTGAAACATTCTTGTTATGTGTTTTTGATCGGGAATCAGCGTGTCATATACTCATAATAACAATCAGCCAGCATGTATGCAATCACTTGGCAAAACTATACAAAGCTTTTGCTACATGAAGCTTTTTGTTTTCAAACGAAAAACGCCTTAATGTATGCTATATTTTTCTATTTTATTCTATTTTTAGACCTGCACTTTAAATTTGTTGATACTATACAATAGGTAATAAAAGCTATATTGGCCGTGGGAGAACCTAACAAAATTTGTTATAATTCTGATAGAAGCCTATCACAGGTTGTCATATTTTTGATATATACTAGAAGAATTTCTGTTATGTTTTCTGTTATTTAATCAACTAACGAGACCAAAGCTATAACACAACTTGTTATCATAACAAAGTAACTCAGTCTGTAATAATGTTGTTATTTCTTTCTGATCGGGTATGGTATATGAGTTTTATAAAAAAAAATAATTACTCTATGTGATATGCCCATACAAAGATTGATAAAAAATTACATCATATAACGCAAATTCATGAATTTCGGAATATTTTCTATGAGGAAAAGATTTTTAACTCCAAACTTTTAAAATTACCTGATGGGATCGAATACTAGAATATATTTTAATATTTTTAAAAAAGTTTTAAGAACCAAATAACGTTATTGATAATTGTTGAATCTTGCGCTTGGTCAACTCTCCCCATGTTCCCGTAAACTGTACGTTTCCGAGTACTACTTTAAAAGTTATAACATTTATATTTTTGCCTTTCTCATATAAAGAAAGGCTATGCAATCACTGTAAAAACCGACTTTTTAACCGAGGCCCGGAGGGCCGAGTGTCATACACCATTCGATTCAGTTCGTCGAGATCGGCAAATGTCTGTGTGTGTATGTATGTGTGTGTATGTGTGTGTGTCATTTAAACTCACACAATTTTCTCAGAGATGGCTGAACCGATTTTCGCAAACTTAGTTTCATATGAAAGGTATAACGCTCCCATAAGCTGCTATTGAATTTTTAGTTGATCCGACTTCCGGTTCCGGAGTTACGGGTTGAAGAGTGCGGTCACACAGCAAATTCCCATATAAACTGGTACCACCATGATGTTCAAATGATCTAAAACATATTAAAATTGATGTAACATTACTCTAGTTTGCGGGTATGGATCAACAATGATCAATTAAAGCAGCTTTGACCACATTGGCCAGCTATGACGGTTCATGACGCCCCCGGGGAACCCGCCATATTCCTAAGCTAATATCACACCCATACCCCAACGAATTCTCTACCGATTTTTACAAATTTGATTTCAAATGAAAGATACCGTAATGCCATTGACTGATGCTGAATTTCATTCGGTTCTGACTCTTGCTTCCGGAGTTACAGGGGTGTTAGTAAGGAATTTCCCATATAAATCGGTACAATCGTAATACCTCAGAGGCTAAAAACTATTGAAATGGTCACCAAATTACTTCTAATCGCAGATCTAGATCACTGATTGCCAATCAAACATTCTTTGAATATATTGTCCACTACCGACGATTCCGGAAGTCCGAAATTCCGGGCATATTCCATAATTAAAGTCACATCGGATCTTCGGTGATGACTGAACCAATTTTCTCAAACCAAGTCTCAAATGGAAGGCAAAATATGCAGCTGAGTATTGCGTCGCCACCCCTCCCCCCCCCGTCTTGCCCTTACACCTCCCTCCTTCATCACTCCCCTCCCCTTGGACCACCCACACGCCCGCATTTCCTTCATCGACCCCGTATACCGAAATTATTCGTTTGCCTTTCTCATATAGAAAAATTAAATTCCATCTCCATCCGACTTCCGGCTCCGGAGTTACGGGTTGTGGAGTGCGATCACATAGAAAACTCAAACCGATACCCCGAGCAAATACTCATGGGTTCAAACACCACACAGCCCCTTGAAAAGACCTTAAACATGGTCCGTGCCAAAATTCCCTACCATCAATACACCATAAAATGGTCTCAATAACCTATAAATATACCAACATATGCTGTTGTATATGGGATCTACCGGACCATGGTAATGGTGTTTTCATGGGTTGAACCCATCTCAAACACCCATGTCAAGCCCCATGAGCATGGGGGTATTATGGACTTTCCGTTTGCTCGGGACCGCGATGAATGCAAAAAGGTGCTCTTATATATATTTACCAAGTGTAATAAGAATTAAAGACATCCATAATGTTATATTTTACGAACCAGCTATTAAAACATAGTTTGGAGAAATGAGAAAGGCACAATTGCACCTCTAGGTGGATTAAAACAGGTTTTTCCTTATATTTTCCCATTGCAACCAAAATATTCTTTATATTTTTGCCTTTCTCAATAGAAAGGTATTGCAATTGCTCTGAAAACCGACTTTTTAACGGAGGCCCGGAGGGCCGAGTGACATATACCATTCAATTCAGTTCGTCGAGTTCGGCAAATGTCTGTGTGTATGTATGTGTGTGTGTATGTGTGTGTGTCATTTAAACTCACACAATTTACTCAGAGATGGCTGAACCGATTTTCGCAAACTTAGTTTCATCTGAAAGGTATAACGCTCCCATAAGCTGCTATTGAATTTTTAGTTGATCCGACTTCCGGTTCCGGAGTTACGGGTTGAAGAGTGCGGTCACACAGCAAATTCCCATATAAACTGGTACCACCATGATGTTCAAATGATGTAAAACATATTAAAATTGATGTAACATTACTCTAGTTTGCGGGTCTGGATCACTAATGATCAATCAAAGCAGCTTTGACCACATTGGCCACCTATGACGGTTCATGACGCCCCCGGGGAACCCGCCAAGTTCCTAAGCTAATATCACACCCATTCCCCAACGAATTCTCTACCGATTTTTACAAACTTGATTTCAAATGAAAGATACAGTAATGCCATTGCCTGCTGCTGAATTTCATTCGGTTCTGACTCTTGCTTCCGGAGTTACAGGGGTGTTAGTAAGGATACACTGGAATTTCCCATATAAATCGGCACAATCGTAATACCTCAGAGGCTAAAAACTATTGAAATGGTCACCAAATTACTTCTAATCGCAGATCTAGATCACTGATTGTCAATCAAACATTCTTTGAATATATTGTCCACTATCGACGATTCCGGAAGTCCGGAATTCCGGGCATATTCCACAATTAAAGTCACATCGGTTCTTCGGTGATGACTGAACCGAAATTCTCAAACCAAGTCTCAAATGAAAGGCAAAATATGCAGTTGAGTATTGCGTCACTGCCTCCCCCCCCCCTCGCCTTGCCCTTACACCTCCCTCCTTCATCACTCCCCTCCCCTTGGACCACCCTCACGCCCGCATTTCCTTCATCCACCCCATATACCGAAATAAGATGAAGGATTTCTGACGCATCCCCCACTCCCACTCTACTAACCCCCCATTCCAACCACTTTCAAACACATTCCACCAACATTTCAAATTATAATCACATGAAGATAACATTGAACTCATGCTGATTAAGCTAATTAAATATTATTCTTTTGCCTTTCTCATATAGAAAGGTTATGCAATTGCTCCAAAAACCGACTTTCTAACCGAGGACCGGAGGGCCGAATCTCATATAACATTCGACTCAGTACGCCGAGATCGCAAAATATCTGTGTGTATGTATGTGTGTATGTATGTATGTATGTATGTATGTATGTATGTATGTATGTATGTATGTATGTATGTATGTATGTATGTATGTATGTATGTATGTATGTATGTATGTATGTATGTATGTATGTATGTATGTATGTATGTATGTATGTATGTATGTATGTATGTATGTATGTATGTATGTATGTATGTATGTATGTATGTATGTATGTATGTATGTATGTATGTATGTATGTATGTATGTATGTATGTATGTATGTATGTATGTATGTATGTATGTATGTATGTATGTATGTATGTATGTATGTATGTATGTATGTATGTATGTTTTTTTTTTTTTTTTTTACAATGGAGAAGACCTTTATGTCCTAGCCCAGTACACGTGCTAACGGTAGGGTCCAATCTACCACACGGGGTGCACTGGGGGCGTGTCGGACTCGAATGGTGACCAGCCATTAATACCGACTAAACTCCATTGGGCTCCGCCATCATTCCTCCCAGGAACTACCTCTCGGTATTACTTCTGGGGGGATGGCTGTACTCAATGTACTCATTCACTCTCACTCGCGCGATCATACATCCTGTATGAGGCTTACTTGGGTGCTCTCTCAATCACACTTTGATTCACTCTCAAACACTCCCACATGAGGCTGACTTTTGTGCTCACCTTTTACGTTCCATGCGAGGCTGACTTGTGTGCTCACCTTACTCATTCCTTGCTAGGCTTACTTTTGTGCTCGCCCTACCCATACATGTGAGGCTGACTTGGGTGCTCACCCTATCACCTGATTCACTCTCAATCGTGCCACTCTATTGTACCTTTGTCACTCCCTCTGGCATCCCATGTGGGACATTTTTCTTAGGCCCCACTTCTGACATACCATGCGAGGCTGACTTTTGTGCTCACCTTTTTCATTCCTTGCTTGCTACCAACCTGTGAGGCTGACTTTTATGCTCACCCTTAACATGCAGTGTGAGACTGACTTGGATGCTCACCCTTTCACTCCTCTGCCACGCCATGAGGCATCGATAGCTTAGTTCCAACATACTACGCTACGACCCTCCCGTCTTGGCATGAGGCAGTCCACTTATACGCCTATACACTCACTCTTCTGTCTTGCTTCGGGGTGGCTGGGTTTACCCCTTACGCGGTTGCCATTCGCTGCGCCAACCTACCTCGGCATGAACAGACCATTCACTCTCTTATTTTGCGCTTGGCCTTTTTCGCTCCAACTAACCAATCACTAGTTAGCCGTGCCCGCCGTCTGTTGCTCGGTTCGCCAGATTACCTGTAGCCTACTGGCAATCTGGATGGTAGCAGCCGAGACTGCGTTCCACTTCTCCACCGTTTGACACATCCGCTGAATAAGGGTATCCGGGGTTGTGTCCCAGCCACAGACGTCAAGCATTGCTCTTCTTTCGACGTCGAACCGATGACATACGAACAGTATGTGCTCGGCAGTTTCATCTACACCTGGGCAGTCCGGGCAGACTGGGACCTCCGCGTGTCCGAACCTGTGGAGGTACTGACGGAAACAGCCATGGCCTGACAGGAATTGTGTCAGGTGGAAGTGAACTTCCCCATGGGGTCTTCCCACCCAGCTCGATATGCTAGGTATCAGCCGGTGGGTCCACCTACCTTTCGAGGAGTTGTCCCACTCACGCTGCCATCTGGCGACCGAGGTCACCCTGGTGCGCTCGCGGGCTCCCCTATTTCCACGTAGCTCAAAGCACTCCTCATCTTCCCGAATGACCAGCCCGACTGGCATCATGCTCGCTATCACGCAGGATGCATCGTGTGATACCGTGCGGTAGGCAGATATCACTCTGAGGCACATCACGCGGTAGGTGCTCTCCAGTTTCTGTAGGTAACTGGTTACCCTCAGTGCTCTTGACCATGACGGGCCGCCGTACCTGAGGATAGATACGGCAACGCCTGCCAGTAACCTACGTCTACTGGCGCACACCTTTGAGCTGTTGGACATCATTCTCGATAGTGCCGCAACAGCAGTCGACGCTCTCTTGCACGTATAGTCGACATGGCTGCCGAAGGTCAGCTTGTCGTCTATAATGACTCCGAGAGACTTCAGACTTCGCTGTGAAGTGATCGCGACTTCTCCCACATGGATAACTGCATGTTGTGCCGACTTGCGGTTGTTGACGATAACTACCTCCGTCTTATGATGAGCGAGCTCCAGGCCTCTCGCGCTCATCCATTCCTCCACCGTGCTAATCGCGTGTTCTGCGGTTAGTTCTACCTCAGGAATTGACTCCCCGTAGACCTCCAAGGTTACGTCGTCGGCAAAGCCGACGATCTTGACCCCAGGAGGGAACTTCAGTCTCAGAACCCCGTCATACATGAGGTTCCATAGCACCGGGCCTAGGATCGAGCCCTGCGGGACTCCGGTGGTAATCGGAACCCTTTTCTGACCGGCATCGGTCTTGTATAGCAGTACGCGGTTTTGGAAGTAACTTTCCAGGATCCGGTACAGACCCACCGGTAGGCTAAGCCGGTGTAACGAGAGCGCGATGGCATCCCAGCTTGCGCTGTTGAATGCATTCTTCACGTCAAGTGTCACTAACGCACAGTATCGAATACCTCGCCTTTTTCGTTGGATCGCTATCTCGGCAGTATTTATCACTGAGTTGAGAGCGTCAACTGTGGACTTACCCTTCCGAAAGCCAAACTGGTTGCTTGACAGACCGTCCGTACCTTCCGCGTACGGGGTGAGCCTGTTGAGGATGATCCTCTCAAGCAGTTTGCCAGTCGTGTCTATCAGACAGATTGGTCTGTACGCCGATGGGTCGCCTGGCGGCTTCCCGGGCTTCGGCAACAGCACCAGTTTCTGCCTTTTCCATCTATCGGGGAAACGGCACTCGTCAAGGCATCTCTGCATAGCTAGCCTGAACATGTTCGGGTTCGCTATGATCGCTGCCTTGAGAGCGTTGTTCGGGACTCCATCCGGCCCTGGAGCTTTGTTCATTGCTAGGGATTTAGCCACTGCGAGTAGTTCTTCGTTCGTCACTGGAGCCACCATTTCGACCGTGCCCGCACTGTCTCGTAGTGCAGGTGGCCAGGGGCTTGTGGCTCGAGACGGGAAGAGTACTTCGATAATCGTTGCCAACCGGTCCGGAGACCGTTCTGGGGGTGAGGAGCCCCCTTTGGTCTTGGCCATCACAATCCGGTAGGCGTCACCCCACGGATTCGCGTTGGCACTCTCACACAGGTTGTCGAAACACGCTCTCTTGCTGCTTTTAATAGCCTTGTTAAGGGCTAATTTCGCAGCTCGAAAAACTTCACGGCGGTTCTCTCTTGCATCCTCGGTGCGAGCTCTTTGCATCCTACGTCTAGCTCTGAGACAGGCTGACCGTAGAGCTGCAATCTCGGCACTCCACCAGTATACCGGGCATCTACCGTTTCTTGGCAGTGTTTTTCTCGGCATAGTGGCGTCGCACGCGCGTGATAGAACAGCTACCAGCGCATCCCCGCTTAGACTGTCGGTGTTGGCCTCCAGTCCCAGGGCCGCGGTGAAAGCTTCGCTGTCGAAGTGATTGGACTTCCACCCGCGTACCTGACAGGGATCTCCCGCCCTCGGATGCTGCACACCATAGTTGATCTTAAAGCGGATTGCTAAATGATCACTATGGGTGTAGCCTTCGTCTACCCTCCATTCCATGCCTGGAGCCAGACTCGGGCTGGCAAAGGTCAAATCAATCCACGCCTCCACTCCGTTTCTACGGAATGTACTAGCGGAGCCATCATTAGCTAGCACAGTATCGAGTTTCGCAAACGCTTCCATTAGCGCTTGACCCCTGCTATTTGTACAGCGGCTGCCCCACTCCACTGCCCAAGCGTTGAAGTCTCCCGCTATTACTACCGGTTTCCGGCCCACGAGGTCCGACGAGAGCCTGTCGATCATCTGGTAGAACTGTTCTATTGGCCACCTTGGTGGGGCGTAGCAGCTGCAATAGAACACACCATTGATCTTGGCAATCGCCACACCCTCGGCGGAGGGGTGTATTACCTCTTGAACCGGGAACCTTCCCGTTGTACAGATTGCCACCATTCCAGACCCGTCCGACACCCAATTGCCGTTGCCGGCAGGGATGCTGTACGGGTCTGATAATAGGGCGACATCTGTCCTCGACTCCGAGACCGACTGCCACAGCAGCTGTTGGGCTGCTGCACAATGGTTAAGATTTAGCTGTGTGACTCTCACGGCTTCTTCTTATTTAACTCGCCGAAGGGAATGTATGTATGTATGTATGTATGTATGTATGTATGTATGTATGTATGTATGTATGTATGTATGTATGTATGTATGTATGTATGTATGTATGTATGTATGTATGTATGTATGTATGTATGTATGTATGTATGTATGTATGTATGTATGTATGTATGTATGTATGTATGTATGTATGTATGTATGTATGTATGTATGTATATATGTATGTATGTATGTATGTAAGTATGTATGTATGTATGTATGTATGTATGTATGTATGTATGTATGTATGTATGTATGTATGTATGTATGTTTTTTTTTTTGAGAGCAGTAAAAAAAATTTCAGAAAAACCCTGAGTGAGGAAAAATGTACAAAAACCCCATTGTCAGGGAACGGGTTTGGGCTGCCATCACCCGACCCGCTAAAAACCACTGCTCTTGCCCAGAACCTGATTCCTCCCCGGCACTACCTTACGGCATTACTTCGGGGAGGGGTTTTTATGTGCATAGCACGCACTCTAATTCAACTACTTACTAGTTCGTTTCTTCCGTAGGGTGACAGCCCCACTCCTCTACACACCACCAATTCTCTACCATCCACACAGACTGGCAAGCTCTGCATGGCAGTCGGAAAGCTGGCTGTGAGTCGAGGCTTAGTACTCCTCCCCTACGAGTACAGTCTGAGCGGCAAACTTCTGACTGTCTAATTCACCGAGCCCTGCGGCTCGCTTGTGCCGGTTAGCACCGCAACTCCCTTCTCGCACCATTCAACGCCGTTTACTCTTTGAGCACCAGACTTGTTCACGAACTACTCGGTCTAGTCCCCGACGATGGACCTAGCCTACTCCGACGGAGAATTCCCCGGCGAGAGAAGTTCTCCCGAAACCGAGCCAACCAACCAGATGTCAAGGTCAGTTCGGCGATTCCGGTGGAGCAGAGCGTCCGGTTCGCTGATGCCCCGACGACCTGCGACTGGTGGTATTTCGTCGCGGTCTACTCAGTCTAGTCCCCGGCGGTGGATCTAGCTTACGCCGACGGAGAGTTCCCCGGCGAAGGAGGCTCCCCCGGTACCGATTCTTCTTTTGTTTTAGCACCACAATTTCATGAGCTCTTTGGCTTCCTCTCGTTCCGTTTCGCCCGTTCTACTCGATCTAGTCCCCGGCGGTGGATCTAGCCTACTCAACGGGCCATACAGTAGGTGCTGAGGTCTATCCGGCGATTCCGGTTGGAGCGTAACTTCCGGTTCACCGGCGCCCCAACGACCCACTGCTAGCTCTGCGACGCGGTCTACTCGGTCCAATCCCCGGCGGTGGATATAGCCTACTCACGAGCTACCCGGAAGGATGTCGAGGTCGGTTCAGCGATTCCGGTGAAGCTTGACGTCCGGTTCCCAGGCGCCCCGACGACCCAACTCGGTGCTACATCACGCACTACTCAACTGGTCCCCGGCGGTGGACCTAGTCTACACAGTTGGAGAGTTCCCCGGCGGCGGAATTTCTCTCGAAACCCGATTTGCGGTTTCTTGTTGGTCTCTACGCCACTTCCTCTGCAACTCGGAGAGTATGCTCGAGACCACTCTGTTGACAGCGTCCCAGGTATGTTCGTCACGGCACATCTCTTCGACGATATTGTCCGCTGTCATACCAGGTATACCCCTACGAACTTCTTCGAATCTAGGGCATTCGAAGACCACGTGTTCCGGTGTCTCCTGCACGGTCGCACAACCCGGGCAAAGGGGTGACGGAGCATGTCCAAACCGATGCAAGTACTTCCGGAAGCATCCGTGCCCGGACAAAAACTGCGTGAAATGGAAGTTCACCTCTCCATGCTGCCTATGTACCCAGGCCGATACATTTGGGATGAGTCGGTGGGTCCACCTTCCTTTCTCCGCGTTGTCCCACTCCTGTTGCCATTTAGCCAACGAGTCCGCTCGAACCTGTCTCCTAGCGTTACGTGCATTTCTCCGCTGATAGCATTCCACGTCCTCCGCCAGGGTAATGCAGATGGGGATCATCCCGGCGATAACGCATACTGCCTCCGACGATATTGTTCTGTAGGCACTCGCGAATCGTACGGCCATCAGTCGGAATGTCCTGTTTAGCTTTTCACGGTTCCGCTTGGTTTTCAGCGCAGCACTCCAGGCAGGAACCCCATATCGGAGTATCGATGACGAAACAGTAGATAGCAGACGTCTCGTGCTGCTTCTCGGACCGCCGACGTTTGGCATGATTCTCGCTATTGCGTTCGTTGCCTTCACCGACTTTTCACAGGCGTAATCAACGTGGTTGTTGAAGCTCAACCGGTCGTCGATTATAACTCCCAATTGCTTCAATGCACGTTTCGATGCAATCACGTGCCCTCCGACGTCGATCTGCATCCGTTGGACCGATCTGCAGTTACTGACCAACAACACCTCCGTCTTGTGGTGAGCTATTTGCAGCTTAACCCCGTTCATCCAGCTCTCGATCGCGCCTATTGTCTCCGTCACCGACACCTCCACTTCTTCAAGTGTCTCACCCATCGTCGTCGTGACACGTCGTCCGCGAAACCTACGATTTTCACTTTCCTAGGCAGCTGCAGCGTTAACACCCCATCGTACATCCCGTTCCAAAGGGTTGGACCGAGAATGGAGCCCTGAGGAACGCCCGCTGTGACACGCAATGACTTCTGTCCTTCGCTCGTCTCGTACAGTAGCACTCTGCTCTGAAAGTAGCTCTTCAGGATCTGGCACAGATAGTCGGGAACCCTCATTCTATGCAGCGCTGCAGCGATGGCTTCCCAGCTGGCACTGTTGAACGCGTTCTTCACATCTATCGTGACCACAGCGCAGTATCGATCTCCTCTTCGCTTCTGTTAAGATGACTTCTCGGCACTCTCGAGCACTATCCGAATTGCATCCACTGTCGATGCTCCTTTGCGGAAACCAAACTGCATCTTGGACAGTCCGCGCTCACCTTCCGTGAATTTCGTCAACCTGTTAAGAATGATCCTTTCCAGGAGTTTTCCGAGTGTATCCAGCAGGCATATGGGTCTGTACGAGGTTGGGCCGCCAGGTGGCTTCCCTGGCTTCGGTAGCAACACCAGCTTCTGGACCTTCCACATTTCGGGGAAGTTGCCTTCATTTAGGCACTTCTGCATCACTATCCTGAACATGTCCGGATATGCCAGGATCGCAGCTTTCAGTACCACGTTTGGTATTCCATCCGGACCAGGGGCTTTCTTTGGTTTTAGGCGCTTCGATGCTTCTACTAGCTCGTCGTTAGTCACTTGCCGATCCATGTTTGTTCCTTCTTCCTCGCCGTGCGGTGACGGTGGCCATATAGTTGGATCGTGCTTCGGGAAAAGACCCTCGACGATTATCTTCAGCTTGCTCGGACACATTTCGGCTGGCGTCGTCGGACCCTTCATTTTCGCCATCACGACTCGGTATGCGTCACTCCAGGGATTGGCGTCTACTTCTCGGCATAGCTCCTTGTGGCACTCTGACTTGCTAAGTCTGATCTCCCATTTTAGAGCGGCCCTAGCTTCCCGAAACGATGCCTTATGCTCTTCTCTATCTGGTTCCGACCTTGCTCTTTGGGCCCGCCTTCTGGCTCTGAGACAAGCAGCGCGTAACGTACTAAGCGTCTCGTTCCACCAGTAAGCTGGACGCCGTTTGTTGCGTGGTTCCAGTTTTCGCGGCATTGTGGCGTCACAAGCCGCCACAATCCTTCTTGTTAGGTCAGCCGCATCCACGTTCTCGGTCCCGCCGTTCGGCCGAAGTGCCTCAACAAAGAGGTCTTTGTTGAAGGCTTTCGTCTTCCACTTTCGTTCGCCGGTCACCCTTCTCTGTACTGCCGCGGGGTTCCGTTGGCCGATACGGTAGCGAATCTCCTGGTGGTCACTATGCGTATACGTTTCGCATACTCTCCAATCCATGTTCGTCGTCAATGAGGGACTACAGAATGTGACGTCTATGATGGACTCCCTCCCGTCTCTCCGAAATGTACTAACAGAGCCTTCATTGCACAATCGTACGTCTAACTTCGCTAGAGCTTCCTGCAGGATACACCCTCTTGTGTTGGTTACTCTACTGCCCCATTCCACAGCCCAGGCGTTGAAGTCACCACCAATGACTACCGGCTTCCGATCGATCAACTGCTCGGTTAACTGCTCCAGCATTAGGCTGAACTGCTCTACTGTCCACCTTGGGGGAGCGTAACAGCTACATACGAAGATGCCGTTGATTTTGGCTATCACGAAACCCTCATAGGAACGTTCTACCACTTCTTGGATAGGGAATCTTCCCATTACTTGTATCGCTGCGGTTCCTGATCTATCCGCCACCCAGTTACCGTTATTAGGGGGGACTTGATAAGGCTCTGCGATCAAAGCGACATCGCACATAGTTTCTGTCGTAGACTGCCACAACAGTTGCTGTGCGGTATCACAGTGATTCAGGTTTATCTGGGTCATCTCCATCACCGTTGGCCTGCAGTCGCCTTCTTGTACGCTGGGCATTTAAAGCCACCCGTCTGATGGTCGTTTCCTTCCGCTGGGGTGCAAAGCAAGCACTTCGGCCTCTGCGTGCAGTCTCTCGCAAGATGGCCCGTCTCTCCGCATTTCCAGCACATCCCGAATCTGTCCGGGCCTTTGCAAGCCCCTGCTAAATGTCCAAAGCCTAAACATTTGAAGCATTTCTCTGCTTGTTTGTTTACTCGTGGGGCGGCTCTCAGTAGGCATCTCGACCATCCAACTGTAACCTTACCTACCTCCAGTGCCTTGTCTGCAGCGGTTACCGGTAAACGTATCATCGCTATCTGCGTTCCTCCGTATCCCTTCCTTAACCGGATCGTCATGTGCACCTCGCCCAGTTTGCACTGCTGCTTCATAGCACCTCTCAGCTCGTCTTCCGTCGTTATTTCGTCGAGGTCTTTGCACACGATTACCATCTCCGGGCTTAAGGCTTTAACTTCTGCCTTTCCACCCATTGATTTAGTTATAGTCTCCTGCAAGGCAGAGCTACTAGTCGTAGTATTCTTCTTAAGCTCGAGGAGCATCTCATTTTTTTGGGTACGCCTGACACTTAACACGTTTTCCCCCAAATCTTTCAGCTCCGGGTCCTGTATGTATGTATGTATGTATGTATGTATGTATGTATGTATGTATGTATGTTTTTTGGAGAAGGTTGAACCGATTTTTACAAACTAAAATTCAAATGAAAGGTATACTATTCTCATAGGTTGCTATTGAATTTCATTTTCAACCGACATCTTGTTCCGGATTACGAGTTGAAGAGTATGGTTACAAAACAAAATTTGTTGATTTGTCCACATCGGTTTCTCGGAATTTTCTGAACCGATTTTGACAAACTTGATTTTAAATGGAAGGTCCATCAGCTGCTGTTGAATTTTGTGTGGATCCGAGTTCTGGTTCCTGAATTACAGGGTGATACGTACGATCACTCAGCAAATCTCGATTCTAACGAATTCTGCGATGAATGTAAAAAAGTAAAATTTTTGCATTTCTCAAAATAAAGATATTGCAATTGCTCTGAAAACCGACTTTTTACTGGAGGCCCGGAGGGCCGAGAGGCATATACCATTCGATTCAGTTCGTCGAGTTCGGCAAATGTCTGTGCGTGTGTATGTATGTGTATATGTGTGTGTATGTGCGTCTGTGTGTGTGCATGTGACCAAAAATGTCACTCATTTTTCTCAGAGCTGGCTGAACCGATTTTGACAAACTTAGTCTCAAAAGAAAGATACAACGTTCCCATAGGCTGCTATTGAATTTCTGATGGATCCGACTTCCGGTTCCGGAATTACAGGGTGGTGAGCACGATCACGCAGAAAATGTCGATTTTAATAAATTCTGCAATGAATGTATAAAGGTGAAAATTTTTCCAAAGTATGACCACAACTGCTTCGATTTGTAGTATTAGGTCACTAACATCCATTCAAAGTCTTTTTGGCCACATTGGCCACCATCATCGGTTCTGGAAGCCCCGGCGGAAGTATCCAAATTCAGAATAACAGTCACATCGGTTTCTCGGTGATGGCTAGACCGATTCAACCAAACATAGTCTCAAATGAAAGGTGTTGCGCCTTCGTAAATGGTTATTTAATTTCATCCCGATCTGACTTCCGGTTCCGGAGTTACAGGTTGTGGCGTGCGATCACATAGCAAATTGCGATTCAAACCGATACTCCGATGAAAGCAAAAAAGGTAAAAATTTCGCTAAAATGTCTCTCAAACAACTTAAATTTGCTGTTCTAGGTCACCGACGGCCAACCAAACTTTCGTTGACTACATTGACCACCATAGACGGTTCCGGAAGTGCCCGGGAAAAGCGGTTCAAAATTGACGTACTCACATCAGTTTCCCGGAAATGGTTGGGCCGATTTTCACAAACTTAGTCCCAAATGATAGCTATAGTATCCCCACAGATGTCTATAAAATTTCGTACGGATCGCTTAGATGCGTCCGAAAATATAGACTAATCCATCCGGTCACATATGAAATTCCCATAAAAGCCGGAACTCAATTTTTTCAAAGGGGGAACCCCATGAAATTTCAGAAATCAAATTCGTGTTTTTGATGCCAAACATTTTTAAAATGCATGAAACGTCGAGATTTTATGTTATCTCGAAAAAAAATTTTTTTATGAAAATCGACTTTTTGGGACTGCCGATTTCGCACCTTTTTTCTCAATTTAATATTAATGTAGCTGTTTTTTCTTTTACAAAATTTTAGAACTCGAATAGTGATTTTTTTCTTGTATATTTGTCATGTCATGTATAATAATAAAATGTAATATATTCATTTGAAAGCTTTGAATGAATATAAACAACGCAAACATTCACGTGTTCATGATTGAGAAAGGCACAATTGCACCGCTAGGTAGATTAAAACAAGTTTTTGCTATTACCAGTCAGTTTACCGTGGAGGTAACCCCAGTACTAGCTGGCATCCAAAAGAGGCTAACCACACATTGTATCTTATGGAAATTTGAATTTTCTCGTTTACTGGGGTTTTAAGAAAAAGTAGTCTATCGATTCACCATCAGTAAATTTTATGTCGTAGCTCATATATCGGTTAACTCTATATAATTCTGTCTTTAGTTGGATTGCATTGTACATTGGCGTTTCGGCCCAAACAGTCGTTCCTGAAGGTGAGTACCGCTCACACACTTGCTATCTATGGTTATTTTCAATCGAATATATATTTCTTGCATGAATGTATATTGTTGAGCGTAATTTTTTGAAAATTCCAGTGAAAATGCCATTGAAAGTTGATCAAGCAATAAGGGATCAAGAGAAAAACGGTACATTGTTGTTGGAAAATTTTAAAAAGTGGAATCAATTATTATCTTTCGTTATAGAGTTATGGTGTCTTCGAAAAAGTCGTTGTATGGCACCTAGCGCTTTATATTGTTGAAGCATACTAGTCGCTAGGGCCGTGCTGTTATCAAGTTTTTAATAAAGCTAGATGAAAATGTGGTTTCTTCGAGAATGTTGTAGGTCGTGTCATTTTAAATATATCTTCTAAAAATGTAAAATTTCTATGTTCTGTATGTTTCGAGATAGAGCATGTTTTGGTTGAAAATTTTACTTCAGATTATGTTTCCAAAAATGTGCCATATTTCAATATTTTTAGGACCTACAAAGTTAGTATCCTCAGAAAATATATTTATAATTTCTGACATACACCTTTGTCGAAGACATCATCTTTCTATCCCGTTCCATTAAAAAGTTAATAACAGCGCCGCCCTGGCGACTGAATTTCAAACTAATATGAAATGATCAAATCTCGACAAACATATGATTACGGCCTAAAAGCCAACTGTCAAAATCCACTTTGAATGGAAATTCTGGACAAACCGTTAAACGCCAATCACAGACGTTGGTAGTAAATGAAAGAGAAAAGTTTTCTCTTTCATAAACTGTTGTGAACTGTGTTCGACTAGTAACGGTTTGTCTGGAATTTCCATCCAAATTGGCTTTTGACAGTTGGCTTTTAGGCCGTAATCATATGTTTGTCGAGAAATTAAGCGCTAGATGCCATGCAACAACTTTGCCAGATTTCATAGCTCTAAAACGAAAAATAAGGAAAGGACGTGTGAATTGTGGGTGACCCCCTTTTGGACGCTAGGTACCCCGGGGTTACCCCTCGAACTACGAAAATGCTCGTGAATTGAGAGGCAGTTCATGTAATGATCTCATTTTTGCAAACAACAAGGGTCAATTAACTACTAATAAAATCGTGTATTTTAACCTTCCGGAGGTCGCGCTAGTGCACGAGTTTTAAAAAAATTTAAAAAAGTCATTTTTCGTGAATTAATTGTTCGAAAACCATGATGTATGCTCAAGTTGGAATTTTAACCTTCGGAAAATCATATATGTCATAGAACAAAAAAATTTTTATATGAATTTTTAAAAATGACAAGTTTGAACATGTGCACGGAGTGCACCAGCGCGACTTATCGTGTAGTTTTTTTCTATCTAAAATAAAGGAACGATGGAAATTCAAATTGATGCCATTTAACCAATCCCGGACAGATTGACAACGATTTGCATGCATACGTTTTGTTAAGATCTCTAGTATTTGATAAACAACACCGATTAATCCATCCGATCTGTTCCACGGACACCCACGGATGTTCCTGAATGGCAACATTTCGTTACCGGAACCATATAACCCTTGAGAATACGGATGTAAATTTTCTTTTTGTTTTAAAAACACGAGTTAATTCAGTCATTTTGAGTATTTTGGACATTTGGATATCATGTGCGTTGTCATTTTGAAAGTTTTTTGGTCGAATTGGTCACATCCCGGGGTAATCTCGGAACCTGGTTTTACCGGGAAGGAGGACAATTTTCGACCTATTCTAAAACCCGTCTTGCGACATGTCAAACTTCATGATTTTGTAAAACAAATACACCAAAGGGCATTTTGAAGGATTTGGTCGAATTGGCCACATTCTTAGGTATTCCGGGAATCTGTTTCCACCGGGAAGGGGGACAATTTTCGACCGATTCTAAAACCCGTCTTGCGACATGTTCAACTTCATGATTTTGTAAAACGAGTACACTGGAGGACATTTTGAAGGTTTTCTGCTAAAATTGGCCACGCCCCGGGATATTCCGGGAATCTGGTTCTACCGGGAAGGAGGACAATTTTCGACCGATTCTAAAACCCGTTTTGCGACATGTAAAACTTTATGATTTGTAAAACAAGTACACTGGAGGGCATTTTGAATGTTTTATTTTGTCGAATTGGTCACATCCCTGGGTACCTGGGAACCAGGTTCCACCGGGAAGGAGAACGACTCTAAAACCCGTCTTGCGACAAGTACAACTTCGTGATTTTGTAAAACAAGTACACTGGAGGGCTTTCTGAAGATTTTTGGTCGAATTGGCCACATCCCTGGGTACTCCGGGAATTTGGTTCCACCGGGAAGGAGGACAATTATTGACCCATTCTAAAACCCATCTTGCGACATATCAAACTTCATGATTTTATAAAACAAGAATACTTGAAGACGTTTTGAAGGTTTTCTACTCAAATTAACCACATCGCTAGATATTCCGGGAAGCTGGTTCCACCGGGAAGGAGGACAATTTTCGACCGATTCTAAAACCCGTCTTGTGACATGTCAAACTTCATAATATTGTAAAACAAGTACACTGGAAGGCATTTTGAAGGCTTTTTGGTCAAATTGGCCACATTCATGGATATTCCGAGCAGCTGGTTCTACCGGGAAGGAGGAAAATTTTCGACCGATTCTAAAACCAGTCTTGTGACATGTCAAAGTTCGTGATTTTGTAAAACAAGTACATTGGAGAGCATTTCGAAAGTTTTTGGTCGAATTGGCCACATCCCGGGGTATCCTTCAAATTGAAACGGTCGTTACGGTTGTCCACGTTTTTTCCCTATTTGAGGTTCAAAATAATTCGTCGATTAAACTTGATCTTGCAACATGTCAAACTTCATGATTTTGCAAAACAAGCCCACTGGATTATATTTTGAAGGTTTTTGGTCGAATTGGCAACATCCCCGAGTACTCCAGAAACTTGGTTCCACCGAGAAGGAGGTGAATCCAGGTATTGCAATACCTCATGATGACGCCAATTCGCCCAAAAAACGCTCAAAATGTTCTCCAGTGCACTTGATTTGCCAAATCATAAAGTTTGATATATCGCAAGACAGGTTATTGAATGGGTCGAAAATTGTCCCTCTTCCCGGTGGAACCAGGTTCCCAGAGTACCCCAGGATGTGGCCAATTAGACCAAAAAGCCTAGAAAATGTAATTCAGTGCACTTGTATTGCAAAATCATGAAGTTTGACATGTCACAAGAGGGGTTTTAGAATGGGTCTAAAATTGTCTCCCTTCCCGGTAGAACCAGGTTCCCGGATTACCACGGGATGTGGCCAATTCGACCAAAAACCCTTCAAAATGTAATTCAGTGTACTTGTTTTGCAAAACCATGAAGTTTGATATATCGCAAGACGGGCTTTAGAATGGGTCAGAAATTGTCCCCCTTCCCGGTGGAACCAGGTTCCAGGAGTACCCCCAGATGTGGCCAATTCGACCACAAAGCCTTCAAAATATAATTTAATGCACTTGTTTTGAAAAATCATGAAGTTTTATATGTCGCAAGACGGATTTTAGAATCGGTCCAAAATTGTCCCCCTTCCCGGTGGAACCAGGTTCCCGGATTACCCAGGGAAGTGGCCAATTCGACTAAAAGCCTTCAAAATGTAATTCAGTGTACTTGTTTTGCAAAATCATGAAGTTTGATGTGTCGCAAGACGGGTTTTAGAACGGGTCGAAAATTGTCCCCCTTCCCGGTGGACCAGGTTCCTGAAATACCCCCGGGGTGTGGCCAATTCGACCAAAAAACTTTTAAATTATCCTCCAGTATACTTGTGATCGTTTCCAAAAATCCCATCAAATTTCGTTGGGACACGACTGAGAACCATCGTTTTGAAATGTATTATTTATGTTAATGCGGGTTGGGGTTGTTAGATGCATACCAACGCCCCCTAACGGGGTAATTTCGAACTAAACATTGCTCCAATCATTAACATTTTACTTGTTTTATAACTTTGTAAAACATCAATTGGTTATATATGCAACAGTTAACGATTTATTATAAAGTTTATGAAATGTGCACTCAGTGCACAACGCGAGTGCTCGAGTATTTTTTTTAATGCGACTTCCGGAAGGTTAACAATAAAAACAATGTTAATTTGGAAATGCGGAAGTTTTTTCCATTTCCTGTAAAAATGCCCCATTTGGTCGCCATACATTTGATTATAGTGGTGTAAAGTTAGGAGATAAGCATTTTTCGCTGTTTTGATGTACTTTTGAGTTTTGGGGATTACAGATTCGCTGTTTGAATAAATCAGAACCTTTAAAATACTTCTACCCAACATTCCAAATTTTCGTAGCAATTAAATAAGCTAAAAAATAACGGTGGGGTAAGAGTAAAATAGATTGGATATCCGAAAATTAATTAGTGTAATTTATGGGTGGTCATAAATCGGCTATTTAATCAGTGCGTGCTCTTGCCGCCAAATGTGCAAAACATGGATGATATCGCCTCTTGTGTTTCGAATTTATCTTATCGGTAACTCGCACCTTCTTGAAACCAGTTACACGATAAATTAAAACTAGTATTACTGTGACTATTAAGACACGAAAAGCTTTTTTCATTAAGATAGGTGCTGTCCACAAACAACATGGGCATGAAGGGGTTAAACAACTTGTGTAAATGCTTGAAGCAATAAATAAAGTCAACCCAATTTGAAGATATATCCGAATCCAACGTGGCCGATTCCAACGTATTCAAGGTATATTTCTTAATAATCTAGGTATTTGAGTTTATCCCAACTTTAGCTTGGTGCTAAAATGTTAGATACATTTCGATTGAAAACGAAACTTCTATAGCGTTATGAAAGTATAGTAACTTTTCCACAATGTGAATGCAATCAAGATTCACTTGTAACATACTATTCATGCGGAAATACTTTTGCTACATTCCATGTTGGAAAAACATGTACACACTATATGTGTTGTACAGCAACTTTCCGTTCTATTTTCACCATGGTAAAAAGCATCCTTCCGCACATTTTTCTTTGTCGAAAACAGGAAATCAGTATTTCCAGCTACCTAGTGAAAGTCCTCCACCGCAGAAGTTGAAGGCGCCTATCACCTTCCGCACCTGGAGGACAGCACTATATTCAGTAGGGTGATGCAGAGCAACCTAACCTACTTTGATCAATTTCATCAGTGATGATAGGAAAAATACGACATGTTATCTATTCCTGCTGAGAATTAGCATAATACTAGGTTCACACTACGAGTTAAAACGTGTTTTAACGCTATCTTGATGACATTTTTCTTATTTCTAATTATTATAACATGTTTTAACTCTGTAGTGTGAACATGGTATAAGATAATGGTTTATGAAGCTTAACTTTATGAAAAAATTCAATGTGAGACGTAATTCTCGAATAACATACGTATAGTGTGTTAAATTGGACTGTCAAAATACACCCTAAGCAGAAATTCCAGACAAATCGCAATAACACAATTAGGCAATCCATTAGACGTTTGTTTGACAATTCAGCGGTAGGTTCTGTCAACAAGTCTACTCCTGCGAACAGAAAAACTCGTCCGACAAACATCTTTCGTTAGTCCGATTCGTTTGATGTTGGATCGAATCAACGATATTGTCAGACGTCGCACTTTCGGAGTAACGTCAGAAGAGGTAAACAAGAGGAAACAATAAATGATCAGAAACGTCTCATGGATTGCCTAATATCAGCAGTAGATTAAAGAATCTTGTCAATATCTGTTAACCCTCCAGTAGTCACGTCAATATCATAACATTCAAAGCGACCGCCTGCAGCTCTAAGGGCCGATTTCTTCACCCTCGCTTTTTTAAACTAGGTTCTCCAGTACGTTTAAACCTGGCTTAAGCGCGTAGCGTCTATTTCGTCTGAATATCAGAACTTTGTGCACTCAGTGTACTGTGCTACGACGAGCAACGGTTCGTCTGGTATCACCCCCTCAAAGTGTATTTTGACAATCCTGTGTTACTCGAGAATTCTACTTCAGATGTTAAGGTAATAAGTATAATCAATTTAATTATGTAAGAAAAATGCACTATCCTAATCGGTAGTTCCTACGATGCGGAACGAAAGAAACACGAAGGAAGTGTGTAATGTTGTATTGCAGCATATACAAAAACATGGTGTGAACTACCGGTTGTGTCTACATATTTGCGGTTTCCGCGATGCAGGTACGTCCGCCAGCAATCAGTATGTGTATTGTACCTACAGATGATATGAAAATGTGCATTCGTACAATTTGCACTGGATTCAACTGCGTCACAAGTTCATTACAATAATTTGTATGTGACATCGGACTTCATTCCAATTTTTCATCTGTCCGTCTTTTATGTCCATTGCAAATGAGAATTCCCGTTAAAACTAGGAACCTACAGTTATGGTTCTTTGCTATATGATCTACATCTACCATTGCCCAAGTTGCTTTTCATTACGTCATAACGTGCTTTCTCTGGCAGACGTGAAACGAAGGCCATCACCCGTAAGACAATATACGCCGGTGGCCTGGTTCATGCATGTTTTAATTGAAAGTTTTAATTAACTTCAGCAACTTGTGCTGGTGGTATTTGAATAAATAAATTACTTTCGTTCTGTTGATACAGAGATGACGAAGTTATCAAAGTGTGCTAAAAATGATTGAATATTCAAACATAACTTTCAACGTGTTGGAATTCACACTATACAACATTGAAAGCAACCGCAGAAATTCATTCTGGAAAATGGGGTAGTCGGGTAATGTTGGGTTTATTAGGGAAGGTGCCGCACTATTTCGATAATTAGTCAGCCTACAATTGGTGGAATGCATAACAATGTGTGAAATACTCATGTTTGAGCGAAACGAAAAATCTTAGCGAAAGTGCAAAACTAGCATTATACAGCCAATACGGTAAACAAAGATGGTAGCAGCTGCTCTTACCAACGGTTAATTTAAATATTTTAAAGACTATGCAGAAACTTATTAATGTTTCAAAGATTTTCTTCCATTTAATTCCACTATGTTTTTATAGTTAGATGCACTTGCACTTCACTATTTAACAGATACCGGTATTTCGATTACTACTTGTAATCTTCTTCAGTGTTTGTATCAGTCTATGAAGAAGATTACAAGTAGTAATCGAAATACCGGTATCTGTTAAATAGTGAAGTGCAAGTGCATCTAACTATAAAAACATAGTGGAGTTAAATGGAAGAAAATCTTTGAAACATTACGTACATTCCACTAAGACCTCCGTTCGCGTATATATTGAGAAACTTATTGCTAATGCTCAAAATCTATGGTAGATTAGAACGTAACTATAACTAAATCTATAACATCTCCCCAAATAGAAAAGAAGGATTGGTAATGTCAGAGACATAACCGCAATGAAGTAGAATACACTTATTTCTATGGGTATGTAGATATTCAACGAGATTTGTCGCAAAACGAATTGACTTTTCCAACTAATTCTTTATCACAATATTGATGGTCCTGGAAAGGTCCGTTTCTATTCGCTTTGTTCGATGTCTGATGCGCTGTATTAGATTCTAGTAGTATACTGCTAAATTCAGCTCTCTACTTCGGGATTGACCTATTGGTCATGGTATTGGTATGGAACATTCCACATTCGATGGAAAACCGAACTTCATTCACTCTGTTCTGCAATGCACGAATTTGAATCAGTGCATTGGGCAAGAAATTCAATCATTGATTTTGGTGCTATGCCATATTTAAACAAAAGTTCTTACTGGAAGTCTTGCAACACAGTGTTCATATGCTTAGCGTGACGGGATAATTTTTGTAAAATTCATACCCAAAGGTGGCTGCGTTATCGGTTTGACATTCAAAAAATTGAATGCACGCAATGCTTAGCAACCGACATCTGTGTACATCGTTAAGACAAGTAGAGATAAGGAAATTGAGTGTCTGTGGATGTTCTCAAGGTGGTGTGCTGTCACCACTTTTACGGTACCTTGTTGCCGTTGGCTGGTTGAGGTAACTTAATGAGCTTGGTTTCTGACAGGCCGTTTCACCCATGATTACCATATAATGATCACCGGTATTTGCATTAGCGCACTTTTTGATTTCGTACAGCAAGTCTTATGTGTTGGTGAACAATGGAGCAATATAATGAAACATGCATGTTACGCGAGTTATAGCATCACTTATAACTTCTTATTCGAAAAAGTTTTTGACATGTACAATTCCATGAATGTTTCAATAACTACCTCAGAGCAAGATGGTCAATCACAGATATGAAAAAACTTTGCAAGATAGAGAATTTTTTTTTGTTTGACACCCAACATGCCTTTTCAATAAATTTATTTAGTCTAAGGAGAGTTGTTATTGTTATTCGTTTTGCGTGGATTTTCTTCAAAAATGGCTAAAAAAATATTTTTTCGCTGGCTTTGTGAGGTTCTACCAATGATTTAAACACTGTTTTTGAAAAACTTTTAAATACAATTTGTTTTCTAAGGTGCACAGAAAAATAAAAAAATATTTAAAAAACTACGTTTTGATAAAGTTGCGAAAACCGCTTTAATACGACAATTTTTCTCAAAAACGTCCATTTTTCATAAATCGCATTTGCGGAACCTCAAGATGATTTTTTAGAGAATTAATTTGTTCTACAAAAATGCTTCAAATATGCATATCTTTCATTCTAGGGTTGAGCACCATGACTTTTCGAACATAGATTTTTTTGGAACAGTATAATAAGCATTTAACCTATTCCGCTTCCCATTCGAAAAATTGACCCTAATCCATATTTCGGTACATTTCTTTAAAAATGACTCAATATAAATCTGAGCATTATGATTAGTTTCAGAACTCCGGGATGAGTTTCTACAGGAGTGTTTTAATGCAGGTATGTAATATTTATGCGATTTGACAACTATGGGATCCCGACTAATATATTAGTTACAGATCAGGGTCCCATTCCCACAAGTTTCCCGAAGTCCTCATGGTGCTTGAAACAATAGGTTTTCAATGTACTGATCATACAATTTTTATTGTAATATTATATTGAATCAGTCAGTATCAAAAACATTTTTTTTCTTTTTTGATAATGGTCCGATTATAACAGTCTACAGTTCTTTGCAAAGCTGTGCGAGTCGCAAGACAAAAACAGGAAGCATACGTCAAGAGGGTGTAGGGAAGAGAGAAGGCCGACAGAGGATCCCTGACAGGGGCCTTCCCCTTCTATGGAGCAGCCAAGTCGTTCAAAGCGGCGGCTGATTTCCCCTCGAAGGTCAGGGGCAAGGGCAAGACGGCGCCAAACCTGAAGCGACCTAGGAAGTCACCAGGCTAGAGAGCAAAAAGCAACGCCAAACGGCGTATAAACGTGACGGCCAAACGCCGTTTGGGTGATGTAAACCGGGGTGCAAATGACCCCGCCGGGCAGAAAAAAGGTACCAGCAATCCGGCACAACCGGGACAGGGGGCGTAAATCCCTGGAAGTTGGTCAGTAGGAGGAAGCCAACGCCGAACGCACCTCGACCCGCAAAGAAAGCCAAGGACAGAGGCGAATGGGTAAGACCGACGAGGACAAATATGCTGACGTCCTTAAGTCAATGCGGGCGGCCGAAAGCCTCTCGGCCCTCGGGCAGGACGTGCGCAGCGTGAGACGCACCAAGACCGGCGAAATGCTCTTGGTGCGCAAGTAGCCTACCTAGGCTACTGACTGCGGAAGCTAAAAAGGTTACCGAAAGGAAACTGAAGATCGGCTGGTCAGCATGTCCAGTTAGCATACCCCAGCCGCCTTCAGTGGATAGGTGCTATCGGTGCCTTGCCGGTGTCTGGCCACAAGTCGTACGAATGCAAGGGAATAGACAGGAGCAAATTATGTCGTCGCTGCGGCGAGGGGGGTCATAAAGAGCGGGGCTGCACTAAGGCGCATAAATGCCTTATCTGCACCGCTAAGAAGCAAGCCAGTAACCATGCTATGGGTGGACCTTCGTGTGCCTTTGGTGAGGCCAATAAGAGGAAGCCGTGAACGTCACACAGCTAAATCTTAAACAGCTGTTGTGGCAGTCGGTCCCGGAGTCGAGGACAGATGTCGCCCTCCTATCCGACCCGTACAACATCCCTGCCTACAACGGCAATTGGGTGTCGGACGGGTCTGGGATGGCGGCAATCTATACAACGGAACGGTTCCCGGTTCAAGAGGTAATCCACTCCTCCGCCGAGGAGGTTGCGATTGCCAAGATATGGTGTGTTCTAGTGTAACTGCTACGCTCCACCAAGGTGGCCCATAAAACAGTTCAACCAGATGATCGACAGGCTCTCGTCCGACCTAGTGGGCGGACTTCAACGCTTGGGCAGTAGAGTGGGGCAGCCGCTGTACAAATAGCAGGGACCAAGTGCTACTGGAGGCTCTTGCGAAACTCGATGCTGTGCTAACCAATAATGGCTCCGCTAGCACATTCCGTAGAAACGGGGTGGAGGCATGGATTGACGTAACGTTTGCCCGCCCGGGTCTGGTTCCAGGCATGGAATGGAGGGTAGACGAGGGCTACACCCATAGTGATCACTTAGCAATTCGCTTTAGAATCAACTATGGTGTGCAGCATCCTAGGGCGGGTGATACCTGTTAGGTGCGCGGGTGGAAGTCCAATCACTTCGACATCGAAGCTTTCACCGCGGCCCTGGGACTGGAGGCCAACACCGACAGTCTAAGCGGGGATGCGCTGGTAGCCGTCATATCACGTGCGTGCGACGCTACTATGCCGAGGAAAACCCTGCCAAGAAAAGGCCTCCCTACGATCAACCTGCCTCAGAGCTAGACATAGGATGCAAAGAGCCCGCACCAAACAAAGCTCCAGGGTCGGATGGAGTTTCAAACAGCGCTCTCAAGGCAGCGATCATAGCGAACCCGAACATGTTCAGGCTAGCTATGCAGAAATGCCTTGACGAGTGCCGCTTCCCCGATAGATGGAAAAGAAATTGGTGCTGTTGCCAAAGCCCGGGAATCCGCCAGGCCATCGGCGTACAGACTAATCTGTCTGATCGACACGACTGGCAAATTGTTGGAGAGGATCATCCTCAACAGGCTAACCCCGTACTCAGAAGGTACGAACGGCCTGTCAAGCAACCAGTTTGGTTTTCGAAAGGGTAAGTCCACGGTGGACGCTATCAACTCAGATAAAGACTGCCGAGATAGCGATTCAACGGAAAAGGCGAGGCATTCGATACTGTGCGTTAGTGACACTTGACGTGAAGAACGCATTCAACAGCACAAGCTGGGATGCTATCGCGCTCTCGTTACACCGGCTTAGTCGTTACACCGGCAGAAACGTGAGTGGGATAACTCCTGGAAAGGTAGGTGGCTGATACCTAACATATCGAGCTGGGTAGGAAGACCCCATGGGTGTTCACTTCCATCTGACACAATTTCTGTCAGGCCATGGCTGCTTCCGACAGTACCTCCTCAGGTTCGGGTACGCGGATGTCACCGTGTGCCCTGACTGACCAGGTGTTGACGAAACTGCCGAGCACATACTGTTCGTTGTCCTCGCTTCGACGTCGAAAGAAGAGCAATGCTTGACGTCTGTGGCTGGGACTTAACCCCTGTTACCCTTATTCAGCGGATGTGTCAAGCGGTGGAGAATTTGAACGCAGTCTCGACTGCAACCACCCAGATTGCCTGCAGGCTACAGAGAATCTGGCGCACCGAGCAACAGACGACGGGCACGACTACCTAGTGATTGATTAGTTGGAGCGGAAAGGGCCGAGCGCGAAAAAGTGAGTGAATAGTCTGTTCATGCTGAGGCAGGTTTGGCGCAGCGACTGGCAACCGCGTAAGGAGTAAACCAATCCACCCCGAAGCAAGGCAGAAGAGTTAGTGTGTAGGCGCATATATGGACTGCCTCATGCCAAGACGGAAGGGTCGTAGAGTAGTATGTTCGGACATCGCTATTGATACCTCGTGGCGTGGCAGAGGAATGAAGGGTGAGCATCCAAGTCAGCCTCACATGGTATATTAGAGGTGAGCACAAAAGTAAGCCTCACAAGGTACGAAAAAGGTGAGCGCATAAGTAAGCCTCGCATGGCGTGATAGAGGTGAGCACAAAAGTAAGCCTCATATGGAGTAATAGAGAGTGAATCAGGATGTGACAGTGTGAGCACCCAAGTAAGCCTCATACAGGATGTATGAACGCGTGAGCGAGAGTGAGTGAGTACATCAAGTACAGCCATCCCCCCAGAAGTAATACCGCGAGGTAGTCCCTTGGGGGAACAATGGCGGTGCCCAATGGAGTTTAGTCGGTATTACCTAGTCATGGTGTCCACCATGAGAGCCCGACACTCCAGCACACCCCGTGTGGTAGCTTGGCATCTACTAATGCATGTGTACTGGGTAAATTGCATTCTCCATTGTAAAATAAAAAACAGCTCTTTGGAAAGGTATCCACATAGACTTTTTGTGGTATGCAGAACATTTGTCTCTGTTGTCAATTTTCATAGTTGATCTAAAAAAACAGCAAAAAGTTTTTTTTTTGCACATACAACTATCCATATCTTAAAAACTAAACATCAAAAATAAATTAATAGCGTTCTGTCTGGGTATTAGGTCTTTTACATAAAATTGGTTTGGGTAAGATCGGTTCAGCCATTGCTGAGAAACACGACTAAGAGTTTGTCCGTTACATATACACACATACATGCAAGGAGGCAGCAGGTACAGGAAGGACAGGAGCTCAGGGGCTTAAACTCACCCCCCCCTTCCGACCCCTAACGCATTGGCAAGGATCATACCGAACATGGGAGGAGCAAGATAAAGCGTGAAATATCTCCTGGCGGGTGTTTCATCCTCAATGCTGAGGTATGGCATACTGACCTGGGCTGCTGAGCTGAACTCAAAGCAGAACCGGACATGGTTGACAAGCACATTTCGCCTAAATTGCTGTTTGTGTCTCAGTAGCGTACATGACGATACCGTCGGAGGCGGTATGTGTAATTGCCGGGATAATCCGTATCTGCATCACTCTGGCTGAGGACGTGGAATGCTATCAGAGGAGAAATGCACAAATTGGAAGGAGACTAGTCCGAGGACTCGTTGTCTAAGTGGCAGAAAAAGGGGGGACAACGCGGAGAAAGGAAGATGGACCCACCAACTCATCCCAAATGTGTCGGCTTGAGTGCATAGGAAGCATAGAGACGTGAACTTCCATTTGATGCAGTTTTTATCCGGGCATGGACGTTTCCGGAAGTACCTGCTTCGGTTTGGACATGCTTCATCACCCCTTTGCCCGGAGTGTGTAAACGTACATGAGACACCGGAACACGTTGTCTTCAAATGCTCTAGGTTCAAAGAAGTTGGTAGGGGTAGGCCTTGTGTGACAGTTGACAACATCGTCGGAGAGCCACGGGGAGCATATCTGGGAGCTGTCAAAAAAGAAGTTACGATTATGCTCTCCGACCTGAAAAGGAAGCGGCGAAGGGACCAACAAAGTTGCGCCATCGAATAGCTAGCAATGGGTCGTTGGGTGCCAGTGAACCGGAAGCTCCACCCGGAATTGCTGGATATACCTCAGCACCTACTGGCTGGCCTGTTGAGTAGGCTAGGTCCACCGCTGCGGACTATATCGAGTAGATCGGGGCTGAATCTGGGAACTAAATGTCTCACGGAAACGAACATCAGCATCGAGTGGAAATCTACCGCCGGGGAATTCACAGTACGGTAGATTCGCCGCCGAGGAATATCCGACTAAATCACGTCAAAATGGAAACTAATTGGCAAGAGCAAGATACAGCACGAGACGTCTCCTGGCGGGTGTCTCATCCTCAATACTGAGGTATAGCGTACTGTCCTGGGCTGCTGCGCTGAACTCAAAGCGGAACCGGACGAGCTAGTTCATCGCCGGATAATATCCGAGTAGATCTCAATAATGCTGATAGCTAAATGGCTCAAGTAAGCGAGCATCGGTATCGGGAGAAATTCCTCCATCGGGGAACTATCGATCGAAGTAGGGTGAGTTCATCGTCGGGGACTATCCGAGTGGATCGTGATAAGGCTGGGAGCTGAATGACTCAGGGAAACAGAAGCTAATAGATCATGGAATCAGCATCTAAACGGCTCGCGGCTAAATTGTAAAGTAATAGATGGCGACAAGAAGCGAGGTCGAGCCATTTCATGAATCAATGGCTCCGAGTTAGAGCAGAAGAAAGAGGTGCAACGAAAGCACAACGAGCCCCCCTCCCCTCCACAAAGTACTACCTTGATGTGGTTCCGTGGGGAAGAAGGGCGAAAAAAGAATAAGTAGCGTTTTTAGTAGTTAGGCACGAACATGAGTCGTGAGTCCCACACCGTGCCAATTCACTACAGACCAGGCTTTTTAAACCTTAGAGTAGAGTGCGGTTTTTTGACGAGATCGTGCGATGGCATTTGGTATGTTTTAAAAATCTAGGGATAGCTCACTATATTCGAAGTTAAAAAAGACAATGTAGACACCAAGAAAATCAGCGTTTCAACTTTAATTTGAAGAGTATGAATACTGCAGATTATTCAAAAATTAATAATTAATAATAAATGCAATCAATTGACGTTATTCAGGTAAGAAAATGATAAATTGTCAAATGATGTGAAAAATCATGAAACCGCGGATAGAAACGTCGAAAAAATATGTTTTTAGCAGCTGCGTCTGGTTTTGTGCTTGCCAGAGCTTAAAAAATTGACATCACTGCGTGAACTTGACAGAAAACGAAATTCAACTCATGCCCGCTGCGATGAATGAATTTTTTTTGTTCGTTTCCCTCGTCATTCGTTCTCCCGACGCAGCGCATTCAGGTTCGGACATGTTCGGTTTCAGAAGCAAAGTGGATTTTGTTTCTATACTAGCTCTGAGAGGGATTATTGAGCAAAAGTGCACCAGATACAGATTACGCAGTTCACTTATGCTCGAAAATGTAGAAGATGCTAACTTCTGCCTTCAAACAGTCGACATAGTAACAAATGAATGCTTTGGTTGATGAATGAAATTATATTTCCTCTACACTCAACCAATCGATTCTGTATGAAATTTCAGTCAGTTGGAAAGTGAATGAATGAGGAGGACGTAGAATCTGGATGTCGGTCTCGGTAAATGCAAGCAGAAATAGGTAACTGATTTTGAAATTTCGTAGCACTGGTGCTTGCAAATGACTTCTTCGGTGTCCTTGTCGTCCCAAGAGTGTGGAATTGAAGTTGTGCCATCCGGCTCATGTGGTTACTTAGCTGTGCGACAATCACGTTTGCGCTTTTGAGCATTTTTTTCATTCCATTATTCATTATGTCCTCCTCACTTCGTTTTGGGGTTTTTCGCAGGAAATTACGCACAATTTTTCTGCCAAAATAATTCTAATTTACATTGTAGCAGTGACCTATAGTGCCCCCAAGCGTATGCTTCATGTTGATGCCTGTATTTTTTCAATGCCAATAATATCGAACAACCAGTACAAAACTCGTGTTCAGCATTTATTTTAATGTAAAAAAAACTCACTTGATTTTTTTTACATTGATTAAACCTAGTGTACTAAAGACGAAAGACAATGCGTTTTCTCAGAACAACACGCAAAAACATAAACCACGCCGTTACTAATACAGCCTATCCACAGTAACAACCGAAATGACAGTCGTCAACGATGTTCTCTACTGTGTATCTAATTCACGCAACATGAGCGAGCTCTGCAATAACATAGCAATGATAATGCCCTATATCTATTGTACCCCCATACCTATTTGACCCCATTCTACTCTACTATAAACAAACAGCTGAGTCGATTGGTGTATAAGACTTGGCCCTCCGGAACTCGGGAAAATTTTCGAAAGTTTGAGTGAATTCTGTATATTTCTCGAGAAGGAAATGTTTCGGCTGTGCGGTCGATACTTTTCAACCTACGCAAACGTTTCGATCCCAGGTTGGGATCTTCTTCAGGGGCCTTTATTATACAAAAATACACGATTAGACGAGTATTACGACAAACTTGTACAAAAAACTAACTAGATTAACATCGACAGTTATGTTGCGTATTGCATATCCGTTAACATGTTTCCATTCCATAAAAAGTAACAACCGTGGAATAACAACATTTAGTGCTGTCTCGTGTTAGTCTTAATGGACCACCTTCAGGCACAATGCAAGCAGTAGGACGTTGAACAGGCGAACTCGCCGTATCTATCATCCTACATAACAGGGAGTATTAAACGTCATTTTTGATAGAGTGAACCACGATATAACATCGTCAAAAGGGAGAAATTTAAAATCAATGGCCTTTTTTGCAGTTACTTCGATATTCAGGATACGTCAGGAATAATCCAGGGAAGGCACTTGAAACCGTTGATGTTTCTGCATTACTTCATTACACTTATTTAGTGCTGAAGATTCCTCGCCAGTCCTTCGCAGATAATCTCAAAATATTTCATCTCATTCGCTTAACTGAGGATTGTAGATTTGTCCAACAAAAGCTCAAAATCTTCACTGATTGTTGTGTAGCAAGAACCGTGTGCGTGCGTGTGTAAATCCAAGGAAGGGCTCTTGATGATCAAGACATTCTGGCAGAGCTCTTTCTAGAAACTTATAACACTGAGAACTGCCATACAAATAAAGTTTTCAATGTGTTTAAGATATAAAACTGTCGTTTTGAAATGCCACCAGCAAGTAGTGACTTGCCACTAGGCGGCGCTACGATCGGCCAGCAAACGCCAAACGGGTGTTGCGTGCAAACTTGGACACATGGTGGTTCATGCATGCAAACCTGTATTCGATGGTGATTTTCAACGTATTTTTATTTAAATGTTTACACAGGTATTTCAAGAAAGTTTATTTTAGCCTATTTGTCTTTTCTCTGTGCTTATATATTCCGAAAACCTGGGGAGATTTTTATCAGGCGCGTTCGAGCAAGAGGTAACGGGGTAGCTTGTTTTTTGGGGCTGTGCCAACGTAAGGACTCGATTCACACTCACAAAAACGCGACGCGTTTTTGTGAGTGTGCAACGGGATAGGGTCTCATTTCGACTGTCCTGGATTTTTACTTGCCTGAAATGGTCACCTTAGCTTTGATCACATAGGTATTAGATCAAAGTATGGAACGTGGTAAATTCAACCTAACAAATCTTTATATGTTTCGCAAATTTTGCGAAACAAACAAAATTTCGAGAAATTCGGCGAGTTTAAACGATTTTTTTCATATCGTTTTATTTCGCAAGTTTGCGAAAAATTTCGTTTCGATGTAATTTGCGAAGCAAAATAAGTTTCCGTCCACCCTCACAAGTTAGTAATAGACACAATAAGGGTGATCTTAGATTAAACAGCTTTGTAACTTCATAGTTCGGGACTATTTCTTTCATTGTTGTGTAAACACATTGACTGACAACATTTATCTATTTGCTCTCGACACGGTAACATTTCACAAATATTTGACATCAATTTTAATCAAATCACAATTCTCCGGAAGACAAATGTTCTCATTTCTATTCAATGGCAATGTCATGAGTAGCTCGCGCTAATCCTTTAAACATAGTAACTGACGCTCGAATATCATTATTATTGTTATAACAAAACTATAATGGCCATTATGTAATTATGGCGGCAAATATTTTTTGTGCAAGGATATACCTAAATCGTAATGGCGTTTCTTGGTTATAGCCAACTGACGCTTTGTAACTGCTCAACTGCTAGCTATCCACTAGGAATTTGTGAATTCATATTTTCAGCCTATTTAACCTCTTTCAATACCTGATTAAATTTATCCAGGAAGATATCGACGTGTTTCTCCTCGAATATCAAAGCCGGTCTGAAACGGATGCCTAGTTCTCCACAGCCACCAGATAGAATACCTGAAAAAACATTTACTGAACACAAACGGCCAATTATGTTACGTTTTCAATTCACCTTTTTGTTTCAAAGCAGCTACAACATCATCGCGCAGCTTTGTATTGGAACAGTTAATGGCCAAAAACGTTCCTCTGCCCCTGGTAGAGTTAAGCATATGGGGGAAATCGTTCTGAGCTTGGATCAACCCCTTCTTCAGTTTGGCTCCCGCCTTTTGGACATTCTGCAGCAGCGACTCTTGCTTGATAACTTTCAAAATCGACTCCAACAGTAGCAATTTGCCTGGATCGCCCATCCAGGTGTTGAACACACGGTACGGTTGAGACGGAGTCATATGAGCACCATGATAGTACCCACCCAATTGCATCTTCTTACTGAAAGTGACCACATCTGGTGGGCTTTCCAGGTTAAAATGTTCATGGCACCACAATTTACCCGTTGGACCACCACCAGTTTGAACTTCATCTATCAACAGAGCACTGCCATGCTTTTTGGCGATCTTTTGCAGACTCTGGAAGAATTCCGGCGAAGCCTCGTTATCACCTCCTTCGCTCTGAATCGGCTCAATAATAATACCGGCCACGGGGATTCCCTTTTTCGCATACAATTCAATCAAACTTTCCACTTCGGCCAAACAACGTGCATCCTCCTGGGCATTCTCACGGACATTGTCTTCGAGAGGATATCTATACTTGGGGAACGGGGCGATCGGCCAATCGTATGACGGAATATCAATCTTATGGATATATTTCGAGTGAGTGGTCGATAAACAACCCAGCGTGCGCCCGTGGAAGGCACCTAGAAAACTCAGGATGCTTAGCTTCGGTGCCCCTGGAATCTGATTGATAAGGCAGGAATCGATCTCCTGTTGGGTGAATGGAGCTGCTTCACCGCGCTGTTTCTTTTGATACCTGAAGTGGTACTTAATTTATTCAGTACAGATGGTTACCTTCGACTGAAGCTTGACTTACCAAATGAAAATATTTTTGAAAGCATTCTCGTTCGAGCATGATCCGCACATCATTGTGGTAACGTGATCTAAACCTGCCGGTGCGACGGCCATCAGCACATTCTGCAATTTGTTTGGCCACTCCTCTCCAGGGAAAACACCCAAGGCGGGACGATTTACGAGAGCTGAAAAAGTGAATGGAAGATTAATTTACCGAACTTGATTTGATAACCATTTCAACTAGTAAAATTGATAAAGCGGCACCTTCGGGCAACATGTAAACATTTATCTGATTATCGCTATCGGTTCGGTGGTTTAGTTGATGTTTAGTTGCGCCGCAGGGGGTACTGATTAACGTAACAAGCCTAATAATGTATGTCAAAAAATACATCCCCCTAAAAGTGAGATATCTTCTAATATCTATTCTTTAAAAAGCAATCTTCAAAAAGTAATCATCAAACGATTAAAAAAAATTTCTATACCCCTCGATAGAACATTTCAAATTTAGTCTCATATGAAAGATGAGTATCTAAGCATTCGATTAGTGAGTACTTGAGCGATGCTGATTTTCTTGTCTAAATGCTTTTCTTGTCTAATCACTTTTCTTGTCTAAATATTGTTCTACCAGAGACACCATGCGCCACGTTTCTATCATTTCAGTCGTTCATCGCCCTTACTACGTCGGTACACATCGATGGTTGGTTATCTTAACCAAACTTAATTCCTACGCACTCATTCCTATTTCATATCCCTGTACACCACAGGCTATTACGAACGGGCAAATAATTGATCAGTTCGGTCAAGTTCGGGCGGCTCTATCCGGTGGGTATTTGACCGTAAAGGTATTACGGCCTAGTTGTGGGTGTACCTAGAATGCTATTTCATGTGGCAGCAACGGTATTTAATGTTAAGTGTCCTGATCGAAGATAATGCTATTTGAAAAAGTTATATTTTTATGTAAAATTTCTCATAACATTGAAAGGAAAAAAATGTAGTTGTTGATATGTATGATGCGCCCTAAAATAATTGATGTGCATTATGCGCCCTAAAATAATCTTTAAGTTGCCCAAAAGTCACTTTAGTGTAAAATAAAAACTACAAAAGTTGTATACATGAAACCGTTCTTTTACGGAACACCCTAAAGCTTACGTTTCGATTTCTCGAGCAATGGGAAATATGAAAGATAGATAAATTGCGTATCTTCAGCAAATTTGTCTAAAATGTATTGTTCTACAACACATTTTAGACAAATTTTCTTCGAAAACAGACAAGTTCTATCTAGAACCATTAAAAAGGTCAATTTTAGATCTTGCTAAAATTAGTAGCTGCCTAGTTCCTGTTCAAACGAAAAGAACGGCCTTGCAAAGTGCAACAACTTTTCTAAACATATTATAAGACTACATTATTTATCTTTAGAAAAAGTTAAAATTCCTGATAAATTTACATTCTGGCCCATCTGTTGAAGACGGTATTTAAGTATTAACTTTTTTTGCAATTTGTAAATATATTATCATAACCTGCTGCAAGCGATATCAATAACAGGATGTTTAAATTTCGTATAAATCCTACTAAAAGAGGAATATTAACAATATATTAAAAAAAAACTCCAACTGATTTATGAAATGAGTCAAATTAATACTAAACATTTTGAAAAGTTACGGCGTTTTTGTATCTCAATTGATGCCAGAAAAATTTACTATATGAAACGAAACAATACAATGAGTTTTTGATAAATGTACTTCCAATCGATAAATAATCCGAATATTCGTCAGACCCACCGTAGGTGTCCGTTTTTCCCTCATTATCGGCGACATGCAAGATCTAGAGTCATATTTTCAAATCAAAAGTTACAAGCTATTTTTAGTTTTTAAGTAGTAATTGGAACTTATGTTTTAGGAACACAAGTAAAAGTATAATTCGATTTTGATAAAGATACTAAAATAACTTGACACGCCTAGAAAAAGGTTTCAACACTTTGATCCGTAGTCATGGGCGGCTCCAGCCGGCTGACAAAAGGGGCCACACCTTCCTGACAAAATAGTGTCGAATTTTTTTACTCTAGGGGCCATACACTAATTACGTAAGGGCATATGGGGGGAGGGGGAGTTTCAAAATATCTTACAAATTCTTATCTGAGGGGGAGGGAGGGTTTGTTCTTTCTTACGTAATATCATAAAAAAGTATGAAAATGAAATCAATAAGGAAAATATTCTTTACACATGAATTATTTATTATTTGTGCCATGAACATTTTCTATATCAAACAAAATTAGCACATATTGTACATCATGGCCAAGGAAGGGTGGACCTGGAATTGAAGTGTTTTGCAACAGCAGGATATGATTGTTAAATTAATTATGTAATTTTGTTTATTGTTACCATCGTGAGGAGCGTCTTAATTGTCGATGGTGTTAGAGCAATTACATCAATTTCTTGACGCTTGGTGGCACATTGTTCTGTTCGGGAACTGGGGTCACAGTATGCCTTACAAGTTAAAGAGTGCTGACACTCTTCGTGTTGATGGTCCAATATTATTCTATTCATATTTTTTGCTCAAACCGCAAGGTACTCGGAAAATGTTCTGTCATGCGATTGTGACAGATCTTGTGGGCCGAATATTTCCAGAGTGTGAACTGTATTTTACTTCAAGAAAATTCGAAGATGTCGGAGCTATGCGTACGATAATCGTCACAGTTGGAGCTCAGAATAAATTCATGCCAGAACAGGTTATAAATTCTTTTGAGCTCTGCATCACAAGAAAATAGATTCAAAGGAAGTGGAATATAGCGAAGCAGACCAGACTGGCTTTTCTAAATATCACCAAATAGGCGTTCTACTAGGATGCAAATAAAATTACTACAGATGAATGCAGTTAAATTTTGTTATGAATTTTCTTGAAATAATTCTATAAGTATTGTTTTCGCTATCTTATTTAATGAATTAACAATATGATTTTTTAATTGCGAAAATCATGATATGATCTTATGTAGGGGCGAGGGGGAGTTCATCAAAATCTTACGAATTCTTATCTGGAGGGGAGGGGGAGGTTGGAATGTTCTAAAAATGCCTTACGTAATTAGTGTACGGTCCCCTACTAATCTTCTGGGAGTCTATTTCGCCTATTTCGTGCAAAGTCAAACATCAAAATTACAAAAAAAAGCGAAATGACATTTATATATTAGCTTAAAGTTCAAATGTAAATTTGGTTTCATGTTGTGATTTCCAAATAAGATATCAAAGATTTTTCTCATTTGAATTTTCAATTTACTTTCACTGACTGCACTTATAAAAACTCTGTTTGATGTCATGGGGCAATTTTTCTGGTCAAACAGCGTGAATAGTATTGTACCCATATTGCTTCCTCGTGTGAATCCTGATTTGTTGCCAAACTGAGAAGAAATTCGATACGTCTATTCGATCAAAGTTCACTTTTTAACCCTTTCGTGCCCAACATCTTTCTAGTGCATGTAGGGTTTCAAAACTATTTTTCCTTGAAAACGGTGGGGTCAAGAAAGATGAAAAGCCTATTTTCATAAAGATAGGTACTTCTATGGCAGTGCTAGAAGCTGGTCAATTTTTACCTTGTAATGCTCAATACAATTCTCCTAGAATAATTGCAATAGTCCAATTACGTGGAAAACGTAGCCAACGACGGTCTAAATTGATAAGTTTTATCAGTTTTCAATAATATTGCACCATAACGACGATACATGAAAAAATCATTTTCGGTCGTCAACGTCAACGTCCCTGGCAGTACTGCTCCATCGGAATCCAATCAGACTAATTGCAATAACTTCAGTTTTAGAGCTGATCCTTGTAACTGTTAATACTCGAATTAAAGACAACAATCACATTAATGAGCCTTACTTGTTTTTGTGAACAAATCTCGCCTTAATCAAAAGTTATAGCTGTTTAAAAACGTTGTTGTCCACAAACAACATGGGCATGAATGGGTTAACTGCAATTCTTTGCATTTCACTGATATAGACAAATTCCTTGTTCCTCGAAAAGCAGATTCCAGTAAAATTAATACAAATTGTGCTGATCCCTTTAAGGTCCATATTGGAGTCGGTATTTTCAGGAAAATCATAGAAAACGAAATAGAACAAACTACCACAAGACCAAGTAATTCAACCACATTCATAAAAAGGGCAGCCTGATGAGAGTCATTGTTTCTCAGTCATTGGCCAGTTGATTAAAATCCAGTATTTTACTGCAGATTTTGAAGAGTTGGTAGCTCAGACTCAATTTTAGTTAAAGTGCAGGTTTCACACAAGCAAGTCACTTAGGACAATTGATCTTTGGTTTATTCGTCAAAGATCTATGCCATTATTGTAAAAAAAAACCTGTACGCTGAACAGAGCGGCGAATCCATCTTAGAGAAGACAAATCGTCGCTGTTGTGCTATCTTATGACAAACGCCATTTTGGGGTAAACTGAGTTAGATATGCAACATTACTAATCTGAAAATTCTCTACAAAATGGCGTTTTCAGAATTTTTAAATTTTGCTTGGTTACTGAGTTATAGCGAAAAAAGTGATGAGAAATTGTCAGTTTTTTGCTTTAAATCACTGTATCTTGGGATTCGCTTAAGTAATGTAGAAGTTTTAAATGTTTTTATAGGTAAAAATGTCTGAGGAACACAATGGCATAATAATTTTTAAAATAAAAATACATGTATTGCGAGAAATATGCAGTTTTACTTTTAAATTGGCAATATTTCATGTTTGGCAACACTGTAATTAAAAATTACTATTTTTTCTAGATTGCTTGCTCAATTTCCTTCAAAATGCATCTCATCGATTGTTTCTAGGCCGAATAAAGCCGAAGATATTAAAAAAAGTTAATAATTGATGCTTTTTTCTATGGAAAATTTTCCATGCACAATTATGACACGTCATACAAATTTTGTCATCAATACACACCTACGACACGTGTGAGTGCGACTTTTGTTTACATTTATAGTAAAAACTCGCAACATAGTCAACCGAACTTCATGATATTTGAGAGTTTAATACAGAACAGATTGAAGCATTATTTGTCTTCTTTGAATTGTTTTTACCATTTATAAGTTTCAAGATATTCAATCTCAAACTTTAAAAATCGTTTTTCTTGAAATGTGCTAAATGGCGCTTGTCATAAGATAGCACAACAGCGACGAAATATCACCGAGTAGGTAAACAACCTAACAGTAGCCCCTAACAACAAAATCCGGTTAAAGGTCGGGGCCGTTAGCTCAACGACCGTGTGTTAATAAAACTCGATGGATGTGTTTTGCTCGACGATGAAACTAATGCAATAAACAATTTCTGATAAATACCGGAGCTCGAATTTTACAAGGCTTCTGCTCGCGGTTTCTAGCAGATTACAGCTTGTTTTCATGGATGAATGATCGAAAAAAATAGTTTGGCAAGGGAACTGTTTCTGTGGCAAGAAAATCAGCATCAGTTGCCCCATGAAGGTCCAGTTACGTTATGGGCAGATCTAGCCGGTTGCCATAACAGCAAGCTGAATTCCATTTGTCCAATTGTCCACAGTTCCGTCCAGTCTCATATTGAACGATAATGAAGCGGACACTGAAGATGAAGGGAGCAGTCACCAGTAACATTAATCGGACGAAGAATTGGTGGAATTAGCTTGCCAAGACCGTGACTGAAGAAGACGTGCGACAAAGTTTCTCTCTAGACAATTAACCGTTGTGTGTCCAACGCGGTACCCGGGTACCTTTTTAAGTTTCAATTAATTAAATTCCTATGTTTTATCCATAGCTGGAAATTGAAATTTTGTGACATCTTAGAACTTCACTAAGTCAAGTTTTTGGGTTAATAATATTGTTGATATAGTAAGGGTGGGAGTGAGGAGGGGCTCCTGAATTTTTTTACTACGTAACAGGCCGACGTGGGTACCCGGGTACCCACAAAACTAAAATTCCCATAACTAAGGTAATATCCAACCGATTTCGATACTTTTGGCTGTTTTGGATTCAGGAACTCATCCACTTTTGGACTTGGTAAAAATGAATCGGGTTACTTCATTCGGTTCTCGGGAATCCGGGTTTCCGGAAGCAGGTTCCGGTGCTGGGGAACAATTTGCGAACTTCAATGGAATACTAGCAATATGGGTATCAAAATTCTTGGAATTGCATCAGTAGGCTGTATCTCGTGGTCTGGAACCATTTGATGATTTGACTCCGGAACGGACATTCCGGAGCAGGTTCCCGTGGGGTCATGAGTGGCCATTCCATTCCAATTCCATTTTTCAAATTGTCATAGGGTCCCATATCAATAAAAAACAGACTTCCGAGACAATTTGAAGAGTTTTGATACTCATATTGCTAGGACATTATTAAAACTTACAAATCATACCCTAGTACTATGACTCCGGAAAATCCGGATTACCAAAAACCGGATCCATTATTCCGGTTCTACTGTACATAATCAAAAAGTAGACTAATTCCTGAATCCAAAACATCTAAAAGTGTCCAAATCGGTTAAAGGAAGCCATAGTTATGATCATTTCAATTTGTGGGTACCCGGATACCCTCGTTGGCCTGTTAAAGGTGTTTTTTTGTTGGACACATAACTGTATAAAAATACACGCATTTGAATGTGTCCCATTTTTAAATGATCTAGTCTTCAATACGTAGTATCTTAGTTCTGTCAACTTGTTTGACGTATGCTATTTTGGAATCGTTCTGGAAAATTCGAAATTGTTATTCGGAAATATTCTTAACTGAAATGTTACTATCAATTTCGCACTGAATCATAAATGTATGTATGTATGTATGTAGTTAGCCACCATCCTAGCTTGAGTCTTGCATTGCATGCGGATCCACTTAACAGTACGATTTTTTTCTTTACCATTCTGCGTTCACTGCTGTATGAAGGGCCAAAAGGGGGGTAGCGGATCCGTAGGCAATTTACACATTTACTCAGTATTCGCGGGAATCAAAGAGTCTCCTTCTAACAATATGATCCAACGGATTTAATAACGAATTTCGCAGTACTTTTCAAGCTTTACACGGGATGGTATGTTGTAGCAGAGCTCGTCAAATTGTTTACAACTGTTGGAGAGAAATTTATCTGTCGTGAACGACAAACATTTTTCCGGCCTTCCACTTCATTGTCCAGTTGTAACTTAAAACAATATATATATATATATATATATATATATATATATATATATATATATATATATATATATATATATATATATATATATATATATATATATATATATATATATATATATATATATATATATATATATATATATATATATATATATATATATATATATATATATATATATATATATATATATATATATATATATATATATATATATATATATATATATATATATATATATATATATATATATATATATATATATATATATATATATATATATATATATATATATATATATATATATATATATATAAGCTAAGCCGTAATGCCGAGACTTTATATAAAAAAACTTTTATTCGAAAAACTAATCTAGATTCTACACTGTCACCTTATAAACTAAATATAATAAACTCGTCAATCGCCTTTTATTGGTTGAACCTGCTGAATCGGCGTTCCTCCGGGTGGCGTGATTCCGTCGTTCCCACGTCGGGTGAAACTTGCGTAGCTCATCGCTTATCCTCGCGCGTGCACTGGGCTTGGCCTGGATACCTGTTGTTGCTATGGGCTCTGGTGGATGTGTTGATGTTGGCAGGTGGCGGGAACCGTCGTAACGTCTCCCCCCTAAGTGTCAGGCGTCCTCGGTTGACTTTGTTGATCCGTCGATGAACGTGAATTTGGTTGGGAAAAATGATTTTGCCAAACTAGGTGATTTTTCCTTCTGCTGGTTAACTATTGTTTCCCTTAGATGCTCATCTGTTGGCTCCGGGTTACTTCTTGAGGTGTGTAGAGTGACTGTGTCCTCCTCCTTGGCTGGGTGAGGTTGTTTCCTGTTTTGGTTTTTGTATCTACGAATGCAGAAGATGATTAGTGGTAACGTCACAAGAGAGGCCATAAATATTCCTCCAAGTGTCTGGGAGCTGGTCATGTGGATTTTAAGGTTTTTGATTTCCTCCAAATTGTTGATATTCATCTGGTGCAACTCTTCCGAGTCCGTCCTTTGCTTGGTTACTATTATCTCTTTGCCGAAGATTGGTGTAAGAATTTCGTACTGTTCGGTCTGTCTGGGGTTACTTTTAAATGTAAAGTTCTGCGCTGTAATTGTGCAGTTACCTGTTTCGATTATTGTTGGTGTTGCTATGATGCGTGAGTCGCCGCATGAGTCCTCGATGTAAACTGTCTTGTCTGTGTCGACAAGTATGGTTCCGAGACTAATTTCCTTGATGATTGGTTGGTCTGGCTGATTGTACGTTGAACATCTGGCCTTCTGGTTGGTGAGTATGTTGAAGACGCATTCATCGTTCAGTGGATAGCTATTGTCACAGATAAAACACCTTTCCTTTTGCTCGTAAAACGTGTGTTGATGCTGGGCCACATAGCGAATATTCGTATCGATTCTAGTTCCGTTTGTGTTGATAGGTTCCAGCTGCATCAGTCTGTACTGCTTCTGCTCGATTATAGGAATTTTGATGATTATGATGATGTGGTTATTTTGCAAAGAGGCGATTGACTGAACGAATTTATAGATTTCATCCTCAAATTTAATATTAATTTGTTGATTTTCTAAAACTTTCCAAATATACTCTCTGTCATTTAGGCTCAAAATGTTTCTGTTTAAATGATTCGATTTCGAAAAAACTATCTGTTCTTCTAGGTCTTCTAGTGTTTTAATCAATATATCTACGTTCAAAATGAGGTTAATCTGTTCGAGATCTTTTGTAAGTTTTAAATTGTCTTGATCGATTTGTATTTTGATTGATCTCAATGTTTTCGAAACTTTGTTGACCGTGGATTGAAGTAAATTATTGATTTTGATCTGTTTTGACTGGTTTTCTATAATTTTATTGCTGGTATGTTCCAGTATTTCAAAATTTTGATTAATTAACTCTAGATCTTCCTGATCTGGGTTACCTGCTACAAATTTAATAACTTTCCCTAAAGCATTTACGAGTCCTCTTTTAAGTATTCTAGGATAGAAGCCGGTCAGCTTTTCGTGCGCTTTTCTAATTTTAAACTGAAGGGTTTGTTCTAAATGGTCTGTGATATTAAGTTTCGTTGCTAGGGTCTCTATGTAGTTGATGTTTTGCCTGATATCGTCGAGATCAATTTTATGGATAAGTCTCTCGTAACCTACTCTTATCCTAACTGTATCTAGTTTGATTGTAAGTAGCCCATTTTTTGTTGATACGTCATGATAAGTCGTTGCAGTAATCAGTCGTACAAGTCTGAAAAGAGGCCAAGAAAATTACTTCTTAATTATTTTTTGTGAATTTTTACTCCAAACGAATCTTTGAAAGTTAGCTCGTTATTTTCTTGTACTCTAGAGATTTTGTAAGGTTCTTTGTCTTTTGTAATTCGTTGAGTGACTTTAACGTATACGTCTTTGCCCTGGTCTAGCTGTTTTGGTAATGATTTCCTCTTGTTCTCCTCTTCTACTTGTTTTTTTCTTTTCTCCATCATTACTAAAATAGCCGATTGGATCTTTTGATATTTTTGATATATGTCGTCAGCGTTCGTTTTGTTCTGGTAATTGAAGATTACCTGACGGGGTTTAAAACCTGTAGCAGAATGTATCGTGTTATTGTACAAGTCGACCAAAATGTTTATTCTGTCATTGAGTTCCAAGTCAGTGTGTTTGTGATTCATGGTCCTGAATAGTTCGATAAGCGTCGAGTGGAAACGTTCCACTATTCCGTTAGAGTTACTAGAACTCGCGTGGTGTAATTCAATGTTTAGGTCCTGGAGAAAACCGATAAAATCTATTGAAGTGAAACCAGGCTCTTGATCGCAAACTATTACTTCCGGTCTGCCAAAAACTCGAATGTGCTCCGTGATTGCTCTTTTAAGATCAATGATTGTTCTTGTTTCAAGAGGTATCACGTTTGCAAATTTTGAAAACGCGTCGACTACCGTTAGCATTTTCCTGCCTTTGATGAAAAAAATGTCGATATGAATCTTTTGGAAAGGATGATTTGTGTCATTTGTTTTTTGTATTAATTTTGGAGGTTTCCTGTCGTATTTGCATTTCTTGCAGATAAGACAGTTGTTAATGAAAATTTTTAACTTTTTGTCAATTTCCGGGAAAAAATAATCCGAAAGGATTTGTTGTTTATTTTCTTTCGTTCCTCTGTGTGCGTACTCGTGCACCTTCCGCACGATTTCGTCTTGTTCCTCTGGTAACCTGACGTCCTGTAAGAGTTCCTGTGAAATAAAGATCTTGAAGATTTTAGCATGAGAAAAGTGTTTTCTGTACGTTTCTTGGATTAGTTGGGTTAGTGATATGGGGCAATAGATGCAATTAACGCCTTTTGGGTTGAGCTTTCCTTTAAGAATTTTGACAAGAGATTCTTCATTATAGTCCGGTTTACAGATGGTGAATCTGTGATATTTAGGGAAGACTTCTTCGTGAGCTTCGATGTCGCTTCGTGAGATTTTGAAAATTAGTTGGGTTTTGAACATGTTAATCGGTTTTTCAGTTGTCCAGATATAATGGTTGTCGCTAGTGTCTGCTGAGTGCACTGTCTCTCCATCGCTCTCGTTTACATCTTCGTTCTCGTTGTCCTCCACGTTGTTTTGACTATTAGCATTTATATCGGTCGGTTTAAGTCTGGAGAGGGCATCTGCAACGACGTTCTCTCTGCCCGGTTTATAAATGATTTCGAAATCGAATTCACTTAAGTCTAATTTCCACCGTATAATTTTGGGGTTCGCGCAGGTCATGGAATAAATGAGAGGCTGGTGATCTGTGATTAGTTTAAAACGTCTCCCGTAGAGATAGGGGCGGAAATGTTTCACTGCCCATATGATGGCTAAGAGTTCTTTTTCCGTGGTACAGTAATTTTCTTCGGCTTTACTAAGTGTCCTAGATGCGTAGGCGATAGGGCGGTCTTTGCCAATTTGTCCCTGTGATAGGACTGCTCCAATCGCGAAGTCGCTCGCGTCTGTTGTAAGGATGAATTCTTTTTCGAAGTCAGGGTAGGCCAAAATGGGGTCCATGGTTAAAAGGGATTTGCATTTTTCGAAGCATTGAATTATTTCTGGGGTGAATGTGAAGTCGGTATCACTTCGCAGTAGTTGTGTAAGAGGTTTTACCATTTTAGCAAAGTCTTTAATAAAGCGGCGGTAGTAGCCGATAGTTCCCAGAAATTGTTTGAGTTCTTTTTCATTCTTCGGGATAGGCCAATTTTTAATCACTTCGATTTTGTCGCTATTTGGTTTGACTCCATTTTCAGTAACGGTGTGTCCTAAGAATTGAACTTCCCGTCTAAAAAAATAACATTTATCCAACTGTATTTTTAGGCACGCTTCTTTCAGCTTTTGAAGTACTCTCTTAATATCTTTAACATGTTCTTCGAATGAGCTAGAAAAGATTATTATGTCGTCCATGTATACCAGACAACATATTCCAATGAATTCCCGAAGAACGGCGTCCATAACCCTTTGAAATGTCGCAGGGGCGTTCTTAAGGCCAAACGGCATTCTAGTGAATTCGTACTTTCCAGAACTCGCAGAGAAAGCCGTTTTCTCAAAATCATTTTTATCTAGTTGGATTTGGTGGAATCCGGAGACCAAGTCGATGGTAGAGAAATAGGTTGCTCTACCGAGTTTGTCTAATATTTCCGTGATATCCGGTATTGGATATCTGTCGGAAATAGTTTTCTCATTAAGTTTACGATAGTCGATGACCAATCGAAACTTTTTTACTCCAGATGCGTCGACCTTTTTGGGTACTACCCATACGGGTGACGTATAAGGCGATATGGATTCTTTTATGATCCCGTCCTTAAGCATCTTTTGTATTTGTTTTTGCACCTCGCTTTCGAATATTTGCGGGTAGCGATATGATTTTGTGTGAATGGGGATATTGTCTACCGTTCTGATTTTATGTTTAATCCGATGAGTGAATGACAATTTCTCTTCTTCGAAATATAAGGTTTCGGAATTATCGGAGATTATTTTTTCTAAAGCTTCCTTTTCCAATTTGTTTAAAGAATCGTCTTGTATTTTAAATTTGTTTTTCGCGCAAAATTTTGGTCCTTGAGTTTCTAGGAATTCATCATTTTCAAAACTGGTTTCATTGACGTTGATTTCCAGATTAGATTTACTGTGATTTTCCACAGCTACGAAAGCGGAGTTATTTTTACTGTTATAGATACCAGGCAGGATAGAAAAGTCTCCCATGTTTCTCTCTTCCCCTATAATAAAATCTCCTTCGTTCACTGTTTTAATCTTGATGAACTGTACTTTCTGTTCATTGAGATTAATTTTCTGTGTTTCAGGAAATCGTTTCTTCAATTCAATAGTTTTCCTGCCAATTTTTAATTTATTTTTTCCGGTGTCTAGTTGAGCGTTCAGATCGCGCAGCGATTCATACCCAATCAGTCCGTCAAAGAACTGGTGGAATTTAAAAACATAAAATTTTAATTTTTTCTTTATTGAAAACGGATCAAACGATACGGACTGTTTGATCTCGAAGGTGCCGTTGATGTTGGTTACCTTGAGGCCTTTTTCTTTTTTCGCGTTTTCTAAATTAACATGTTCGGGTGATATGTAATTTTTGTTAGCGCCTGTGTCTATCAAAAATTTCATTTCGCCCTTTGTAGTCGAAATGGTTATGTAAGGAATGAAGTTGTTTATCTCTTTGCCTTTTCGGATCCGGCTATTTGAAAATTTATCTCATCCCCTACGAAATACTCGTCTTCGTCGGACTCAAATTTACATTCAACGGTTGGGTTTTCTTCTGGTTCTTCGTCTGATTCTTCCGGATATTTGTTCCTTTTCCCTTCATTATTGTTAATTTGCATTTTCGAAATGTGAGTTTTCATAGAAACGTCTTCGTCATTGGTCTTTTTGAACTTGCCAGAACTGGTTTTTTGTTGTCCTGAGTTGAAATTTTCGTTTTTGGTGTTATCATTTTTGTTTTGAAATTTTGGGTTTGGTCCGAAAGAGCTAGAAGAAGATTGCCGATTTTCCATTTTTTGCCGAAAAGAGGCGTTTGAATGGGCAATTGTTATGTCGTGAGCTTCCTCCAAGGACTTTGGTCGGTAACTCCTGACGTACATTGCTAAATTTTCACCGTTCAGCCCATCGATGTACCTGGTGAGGGTCATCAAGCTTATAAGTTTGTTTACAGCTTCGGTGGATTTTTTATAGTCCTCCATCTGCGCGGCAGTTGTTTTAATAGCCGTGTCAATTGCTTTGACTTTTTGGAAATATTCCTGGAGAGTTTTCTTACCCTGTCGTATGTAGAACAATGATTGGATATGGGACGTTATATCCCGTTTATCCCCGAAAGCATTAAGTAAGATCTCTTTTATTTCGATCCACTCCGATGGATTCCCAGAAGCTATAAGCACTTCCCTTGCTTCGCCAACTATTTTTGATTTTATGACTCTAATGATATGTTTGTATTCGGGTTCGAGTTCGTATTCCTCGAACTGGTCAATTGCCTCTTGTGTGTCCTCTATCCAGGCTAGGGCTTCCTTCCGGTTCCCGTTAAATTGTGGGATGATCTTGATTTGATCGGGAATTTGGAATTTTGTGAATGGGTTATTTGCTCTTTCTCGCAACTCGTTAATTGTTGCGATTAAGCTTGATTGCGTGCTAGTCAGCTGAGCAACCTGTTGTATCAGCTGCTCGGGTGTGATTTCCATTACTTGGAATTGCGCGGATGGCTCGGCCATGGCGTGTTTTGTTTCCTTTGCTTTGCACGCGGGTAGTGGAAATAAAATTATTTGTTTGCACTTTCTGGTGCCGTAGGCGATGCGCGCGTTTAGTTTGATTGATTCGCACTTGTTCGTGGGTTACTTTTTTGTTTCCCCCGCGCACTGATATGCTACGTTCGTTTAATTTGTGCACTTTGGATTAATTACGGGAGAATAATTTTTGAGTTTGATATCCCCTCTCACTCTGAATAATCTCACTGATAAATCACTTTAGCACTAAAAAAAATGTGGGTGTGTTTACTTACAGTAGGACAAGCAGCATCCTTCTGGAGTTTCTAAGGTGGTGTAGCAATCCTTCTGGGAGGGGTGGTCCTGTCTGTGGGTCCTTCTTCGCTCTGGATGCACGCAACTCGGATGATATCTTGTCACCGATGGTTTCCCGGTACACCAGTTGTTCGCCCTGAACTTTGCTCGGTTGGGTTTTGTTGTTTCTGAAGCACTTTCCGATACACTACTTCCACAGACTACCTTGAGTGCGCCAGCTAAGCCGTAATGCCGAGACTTTATATAAAAAAACTTTTATTCGAAAAACTAATCTAGATTCTACACTGTCACCTTATAAACTAAATATAATAAACTCGTCAATCGCCTTTTATTGGTTGAACCTGCTGAATCGGCGTTCCTCCGGGTGGCGTGATTCCGTCGTTCCCACGTCGGGTGAAACTTGCGTAGCTCATCGCTTATCCTCGCGCGTGCACTGGGCTTGGCCTGGATACCTGTTGTTGCTATGGGCTCTGGTGGATGTGTTGATGTTGGCAGGTGGCGGGAACCGTCGTAACGTATATATATATATATATATATATATATATATATATATATATATATATATATATATATATATATATATATATATATATATATATATATATATATATATATATATATATATATATATATATATATATATATATATATATATATATATATATATATATATATATATATATATATATATATATATATATATATATATATATATATATATATATATATATATATATATATATATATATATATATATATATATATATATATATATATATATATATATATATATATATATATATATATATATATATATATATATATATAATATGATACAATATATTATAATATAATACAAGATAATACAATATAGTTTAATTTAATATAATATAATAATTTCGCACTGAATCAGAAATGATTATAAAATAGGGAAATTCAGAAACGGTATAAATTAAATTTACCAGCACCAAATTGGCGCTAATTAGGCACAAAAATCCAAAAAGCCACACGTCTTGCGTGAACACTTAAACAACTGGCTTACACCGAGTGATGTCTCGATAGTAAGCACAGAGCTTCTGTTTACCGACGAGGAATGTGAGCTGAAGCTGTTTTTTGGTATAAGAACCAAACGCCTGGTACTACGCAAATTTCCCCAAATGGGAAAATTTTGGATATGACCATTTTTTTGTATAAAGGCACAGGGCCTAACATAAAGTCAATATTAGTTCTTCAAATGAGCTAAAAAGATTGTTGTAAACAAACTTGTTTCGCTCCTTGTTCCGCTGCAGAGTGGAATTTCATGAAAAATACACATAAAATAACATCTTTACCCTTCGTAAAAACAATTCGAAATGTTTTCTGCGTTGAACTATAGCGATTTAAGAGAAATCATCAAAACAAAAGTTTGTTTACAAATCCTATTAGCCGTTTGAAAAGTTTATATGGAAGCATGGGTTTTTTAGTGTTTCGAATTCTCCTCAACAGTAACTAACACCAACTTAATGCCTGTTAGATAAGTCCAAACCAGCATCAACTTGGCGCTAGTTATCTAGTAACTATCGCCAATTTGGTGCTGGTTAGGAGCTATCTAACTAGTTGGTGTTAGCTACTGACGAGGAGAATCTGAAACACTAAAAACCATACCTTATGTTAGGTCTTGTGTCCTTATGCACAAAATCTTATCCAAAATTTTCCCATTTGGTGAAATTTACACTTAAAATGGTCTGATTAACTGATGATTGTACTAAAACGGTTAGTTTTGCAGTTCATCGAATCGAATCGTGTATCCTGAAATAGCTCAATCTTTAAAATCAGTAGTCCAGTCTGCTCTAACTCGGCCAAATAAGAGTCCTGTAACTGCGCAAAGCCACAGATTTAATTTTTTTGTTTATTTGTACATTGTGCGAGAACAAGGAATAATGTGTTCCTACACTGTAAAACTACACCGTAGCGGTTGAGGTTGAACATTGACGTACCCATTCGTCTATTCGTGAGTACAAGTCTCAGTTCTTTAGGCAGACGGCATATCAAGAAAGCCTTGTACATGGGCTTCTAAAATCATCTAGTACTACCAGAATAGGTACACAGTTTTTAATATTGTTGTTGTAAACACCACTGTTTTCCGATAACTGCAAAAACTGCTCCTAGTACCTAGGAGAAGGATTGTTGAGCGTGAAATTAAAATTGATGTATTATCTTTAGTTGTATGGGTCGGTTTAGTGATTTTGTTTGGCAGCGGATAAGTTTCACTGTCATCAATATGGTAATTATGTGCTCTACCTGGAACATCCTACCCAGACATAGAGTAGGGAGCCGGGTACCCAAAAGGTTCGAATCTTTCTTGAAGGTAATTTTTTCACATAAGGCCATTGCAAATCTTTTTTAAAAATTATGTCACCCCCCCCCCCTTCAAAATCGCTGAAAAAAAATCAGGGGGCAAATAATTTTTTTAAAATAACCAAAATTCAAAAAATTGTCACGTTTTATAGAGCAACAATAGCTTCCATAGAGTTTTGCTTTTCGTAACTGAAAACTATTATGGTAGTTTTAGAAATTACCATCCCATGATAATTTTTATTTTGACCATTCTGGGGTAAATGTGAATTTTAAATGAGATCATCGATCCAGTCCAACATCAAATGAAACGTTTGCTGGGCGCGGAAGGAAGGACCCATCTGTGTATTATCAAACGAAAATCTCATAGAAAGGCTAATACAGACCGACTTCTGAATCGATTCCATTTTAAACGCAACAGTCGATAGAGACGTAATCGATCGTTGCATTCGAAAATAATTTCGATAAGGAAACAATCTGAATTCAAATCAGACTCCTGGCGATTTATATGTGGTTCAATATTCAATATACATGAGCTTTACCGAAAAGTTTTTGACAATTAAAGATTTCATATGGGCTCGTAGTGTTCATACCGTATTTCCGCAGCCATATGTGCGATTCTTAAGAACTTGATCAGATCAAAATCTGCTACCAAACCTTCCATTTAAGGCTAAGCTTGTGAAAATCGAATAAGTCGTTTTCCAAGAAGCCGAAGAGACATTAATTCTGAAATATTCCAAGAACCAGAAACATGCGAAATTTTCGAGATAGACGCTGGAATCAAAAGAACTTTGTCTGGCCATCAGCGATCAAGAATGCTCTAGCAAAGCTAAATATAGATCTTACGAATAATCGGCACTTACCGCAGGGGGAACCGGCAATCCATTATCGATGTCAATTTTTGTAGCCATGGAGTAACCGGAAAGATGGACTGAAAAGTGTGCGAGGATATATCCACAGCGACCACCAAGCGATTTGGTACAGCATTGATAACAGGACTATGAACTACACATGAATATGAATATGTAGGAGATAAATAAACGAGTGAAGATGGAAAACAGCGATTTATCACAGGAACGTGTCCGCCGAAGAACTTGAATTTGAGGGTATGCTCTTCAACCTAACTGCGAACGAGTTCACGGCATTACTAACAAAGGCGTGTAATGCGACCATACCAAGGGATGGGAAACTGAGAAACGGTCGCCGGGTGCAATACGACGATTATCGATCTACGTATAAGTTGCCTCCGAGCTTGGAGAAGAAGTCGGAGATTACTTCGGTTTCTCATCTCGCTCAGTTCAGAAGCTAGAAATCGCTCCGCTGCAATAGCAGGGCAAGTAATCAAATTTACCCGCGCGACGCTTGGCAAAAATTGATTCCTTCTGCCTAGTGTGTGATACGTGAACAAACAATGAGTGACAATGCCAAGCAAAAGTATATCACGATGCGGGCAAACTGTGTTGCTGTTGACTACACGAAATATCCGGTAATACCATCAATTCATGAAGGGGAGCAAATGTTGAAGGTGAACTTGAAGTTCAACGTAGCTTGCGGTACTTTATGCGGTGCAATTTCACCATTTACGTCATGCGGTACTGAATATGTTAAAAAATATTAGTCAAGTAGAATCATTCGCTTCCCAGAACAACATGAAACACGTCATCGAATGTAATGACATTTTATACAGTATCCCAACGTATATAAATGTTGACATGACCTGGCACCACGTACTAGTTCCTTCGCTATCAAACAAATCCTGTCAAAATACGGAGAGGTGAATAGTGTTAAGGAAGATAGTTGGAGGAACTTCTTCCCAAGACTCCGCAACGGAGTTCGTGTGGTGAGAATGCGTCCGACAAAACCTATTCCCTCTTACTTGACTTTCACATGCAAATCACCTCATGGTGTTGAATATTCTCAACGAATACTAGTCACGCACCCAGGACAGATTCCTACCTGTCAATATTGTGATCATCCGCTACACCACGGGAAACCTTGCGCAGAGAATGCTAAAGAAATTCCACCTGATACGACCAAAGCCGGTATACAATCATCGTATGTTAAACCACAACCAGTTGGTAAACCAACGACTGCAGACCGGGCATTCACAAGCACCAGCTCAACAACGATCGGCCCCAGTACCACTAAACCAACTGCCATTACCAACATCGAAGTAACAAAGATTACAGCAAATGTTTCCAAACCAACAACCAACACCACCAATAACATAACAGTTTTTGCAACCGACCGAGACGGTTGTGCCTCCAGGTGGAAGGATTTGTTCTCGAGAGAGTGACGGAGTGCGAGACGCTGTATGCGTTATTGTGGGAGAGAGAGAGAGAGACCAGTTTGTTAAGTGTGAGTCGACAGTTGATACGTCGGAGGCGTGGTCAACGGCATCCTCGACAAGTGGTGTTTTGACAGCAAACCGCGGGTAGACGAATTTGCCTACCGCGGTGGCAGAGATCGACAGTGATCGTGCCTGTACACACAGAAAAAAATATAGTGTATTGGTGTCGTCGGGCAATTCTAATCGACGAGAGGGAAGCGTCACAGGTAGACCCATTTGCTCTATTTGTCTACCGCAGAAGTGGTACGACGAATAAGGAAAACAAGTGGCACTGAAAAGTGCCGCATCGACAGTGGGATTTTCGCAGCAAGCCACAGGTAGCCACATTTGTCTACCGAGGTGGTGGAAACGGAGAGAGCGCGCTTGTGGTGGTGATACCGACGAGCAGCTTAATCGGAGAGAGTTTTGAAGTGTTGCAGGTAGGACTATTTCTCTACTGAAGAAGCAACGCGACGAAGAAGAACAGCAGGTGTCACATTGTCAAACAACGGGCACCGAGTTTACAACGTAACACATGAGGTGTGTTCTACAGGTATAACAGGTATATTTTTCATTCCTTTTTGTGATAGTTTTTCTTGCTAGGTAAAATGGATGAAGAGATGGGAGAACGAGTAACAGACCCTCCCCCTAAGCCTTATGCTGAAAATGTAAATCCGACTAGAATTAAAATTTACCCAGAGTCGTCAACGGGACCATGGATTGTATTTATTAGGCGTAAAGTAAAGGCGCTAAATATTATTCAAATTTCTAAAGATTTGACTTCGCGATTCTCGGATGTAAAAGAGATCGTCAAAGTCAATAAAGATAAAATACGCATTGTCGTTGGTAGTTTCAAACAAGCCAATGCAATTGCTTCTTGCGAGCTTTTTACGCGTGAGTATAGAGCGTATATTCCTTCAAAGGAAATTGAAATTGATGGGGTCATCACAGAATCGAGTTTGACTGTTGATGACTTAGTTAAGCATGGGGTTGGTCGTTTCAAAGACACCATACTTAAAGACGTAAAAATACTTGAATGCAAGCAATTGCATTCAGTATCACACGAAGGAGATAAAAAAGTTTATCGACTGTCTGACTCATTTCGAGTGACTTTCGCTGGGTCTGCGCTGCCCAACTATGTCATTATCGATAAGATTCGTCTCCCTGTTCGCCTTTTTATCCCTCGTGTAATGAATTGCCTTAATTGCAAACAGCTTGGCCACACAGCCACTTACTGTTCCAATAAGGCACGGTGTGGCAAATGTGGGGGTTCTCATCAAGAGGATACATGTAATGAAAATTCAGAAAAATGTTTAATGTGCGGAGAAAACTCACATGAGGTCCCTGCATGCCCCATTTATAAATTGCGTGAGGATAAAATTAAACGATCCTTGAAGGAGAGGTCTAAGCGCTCCTATGCAGAAATGTTGAAAAATGCTACCCCTAAACCCATCTTCTTAGAAAACACTTACACATCTCTATTTTCGGAACAGTCTGACTCTGACGGAGCGTGCGAAGGTACATCATTTGTTTTACCCGGAAATTCCAGAAAAAGAAAACAGTCTTCTTTTCCCAAGCTGCCAAGCAAGGGCCTTAAAATTTCTCCACCAATAGATAAACTGCGCCCAAAACCGAAAAATTCCGATTCAAAACCGAAATCAATTCCGCCCGGTTTTGGGAACGTACAATCCAAACAGAACACCATTACTGGAAATAATAAAATTTCGACTTCCTCTGAGCCTCAGCCGGGGGTAGGATTATTGAAATTTTCTGAAATTGTTGATTGGATTTTTAAAGCATTCAATATTTCTGAACCACTAAAGAGTATACTTTCAGCTTTCCTCCCAACAATTAGAACATTTTTAGAGCAGCTGATTGCTCAATGGCCCATCCTTGCAGCGATTGTATCTTTCAATGGGTAATTCACCTCCTCCAATGAAAGATTCCATCACTGTTTTACAGTGGAATTGCAGAAGTATCATACCTAAAATTGATTCCTTAAAAATTTTACTGCATAATTTAAAATGCGATGCTTTTGCTCTATGTGAAACATGGCTTACCTCAAACATTAATTTCAACTTAAATGATTTCAACATTATTCGCCTAGACCGAGACACCCCGTATGGAGGAGTGCTTCTAGGAATTAAAAAGTGCTATTCTTTCTATAGAATTAACATCCCCTTGTTTGCGGGCATTGAGGCTGTAGCTGTCCAAACGAACATTAAAGGCAAAGACATGTCTATCGCTTCTATATATATACCTCCCAAAGTTCAAATTGGACAACGTCAAATTTTTGAGGTAGTGGAATCCATGGCTGCTCCGCGTCTGATACTGGGAGACTTCAACTCGCACGGAGTATTGTGGGGTTCCCTCTACAATGATAATCGATCCTCTTTGATTTACAATGTTTGTGACGAATTTAATATGACAGTTTTAAATACTGGCGAAACAACACGCATCCCCAGACCTCCTGCACGTCCAAGTGCATTAGATCTATCTCTGTGCTCGACATCACTTCGGTTAGACTGCACGTGGAAGGTTGTACCTGATCCTCACGGTAGCGATCATTTGCCAATCGTTGTTTCAATTAACAGTGAATTAGGCCTTACGAATTCAATCAATGTTCCTTATGACTTAACACGAAATATTGATTGGAAAACATACGAAACATTAATTTCCACTTCTCTTGCTTCGACAGAAGAGCTACCCCCTACCGAAGAATATGAATTCCTAGCGGGTTTAATTATTGAAGCAGCAGAACAAGCCCAAACGAAATGCAATCCTGGAATGACAATAAATAGACGGCCCCCTAATCCTTGGTGGGACAAAGAGTGCTCTGATGCATATGAAGCTAAACAAGTTGCCTACAAAGAAATTATGAAACAGAAAGGGGGTATACGTGAGAACTTTGAAAATTATTTCATTTTGCAAAACAAATTTGACAGTATACGTCGTGCCAAAAAATCTAGTTATTGGAGACACTTCGTTAATGGCTTGTCAAGAGAAACATCAATGAGTACTCTTTGGAACACAGCCAGAAGAATGAGGAATCGAAACGTGACTAATGAAAGCGAAGATTTTTCGAATCGTTGGATATTTAATTTTGCCAAGAAAATTTGTCCCGATTCTGCTCCTGCGCAGAAAATCACTCGCGATGCTCCCACAAGTAACGATTTCATAGATTCGCCTTTGACAATGATGGAATTCTCAATTGCACTCCTCTCATGCAACAATAATGCTCCGGGACTAGACAGAATTAAATTCAACTTGGTGAAGAATCTGCCTGACCTAGCAAAAAGACGCTTGTTGAATTTATTCAATAAGCTTCTTGAGCAGAACATTGTCCCGCACGACTGGAGACAAGTGAGAGTTATCGCTATTCCAAAACCGGGAAAACCAGCCTCCGATCATAACTCGTATCGACCGATTGCAATGTTATCCTGCATCAGGAAATTGTTGGAAAAAATTATCCTACGACGTCTCGACAATTGGGTTGAGGCGAACGGCTTGCTATCAGATACCCAGTTTGGTTTTCGGAGGGGAAAGGGAACGAATGATTGTCTGGCGCTACTTTCGTCAGAAATCCAACTAGCTTATGCAAAAAAAGAACAAATGGCGTCTGTGTTCTTAGACATAAAAGGAGCATTCGACTCTGTTTCCATTGATGTTCTCTCAGAGAAACTACATCAATGTGGTCTTTCACCAATATTAAATAATTATTTATACAACTTATTGTCAGAAAAGCACATGCATTTTTCATATGGCGATTTGGCAACATTCAGAATAAGTTACATGGGCCTCCCACAAGGTTCTTGTTTAAGCCCCCTTCTCTACAATTTTTACGTGAATGATATTGATAATTGTATTGTCAGCCCATGCACTCTAAGACAACTTGCAGATGATGGCGTGGTTTCTGTTACAGGACCAAAAGCCTTAAATTTACAACAACCACTGCAAGATAGTTTGGATAATTTATCAAGTTGGGCTTTGAAGTTAGGCATCGATTTCTCTACGGAGAAAACAGAGTTGGTTGTTTTTTCAAGGAAGCGTGATCCAGCTCAGCTTCAGCTTCAGTTGGTTGGTAGAACGATAGCCCAAGCCCTGACTTTTAAATACCTTGGAATTTGGTTCGATTCTAAAGGCACATGGGGAGGCCACATTAGGTATCTAATAACGAAATGCCAACAAAGGATAAATTTTCTGCGAACAATAACTGGATCATGGTGGGGTTCTCATCCAAGTGACATGATAAGATTGTATCAAACAACAATACTTTCAGTAATGGAATATGGGTGCATCTGTTTCCGTTCAGCTGCGAACACTCACATTATTAAACTGGAACGGATACAGTATCGCTGTTTACGAATTGCCTTAGGTTGCATGCAGTCGACCCATACGATGAGTCTTGAAGTACTAGCGGGAGTTCTTCCTTTAAAAGACCGATTCTGGGATCTTTCTTCTCGTTTACTTATTCGATGTGAGGTTATGAACCCACTGGTAATTGAAAATTTTGAAAGACTTGTCGAGCTTCAACCCCAAACCAGATTCATGACAGTGTATTTCAATCACATGTCACAAGAAATAACGCCTGCTAGGTATGTTCCCACATACGTCAATATACTAGATATTCCTGAATCCACTTTATTCTTCGACACGTCCATGCAAGCAGAGATTCGTGGAATTCCGGATCATCTACGCTCGCGGGAGATCCCTAAAATATTCACAAGTAAATATCAACACATAGACTGCCTTAAAATGTTTTACACTGATGGGTCACGAATCAGTGAGGCCACTGGTTTCGGTATTTTCAACAATAATTTTTCAATTTCTCTCAAACTTGCAGAACCCGCCTCTGTTTATATAGCGGAACTAGCAGCAGTTCACTATAGTTTGCAAATAATTAATACTTTACCCCCGAACCATTACTTTATCCTCACTGATAGTCTCAGCACAATTGCAGCTCTACGCTCAAAGAGGATTGATAATCACGATCCATTCTTTTTGGGGAAGATACGAGAATCTCTGAGTAACCTGACAAGAAAATGTTATAAATTTACCCTAGTGTGGCTCCCCGCCCATTGCTCTATTGCGGGCAATGAGAAAGCTGATAATTTAGCCAAGATTGGTGCACTAGATGGTGAAATATATGAAAGACCCATCGCTTACAATGAATTTTATAGCGCTTCTCGACAGAGGACACTTGCTAGTTGGCAAACATCTTGGGACAATGGAGATATGGGACGATGGCTACACTCAATTACCCCTAAAGTATCAACGAAGGCATGGTTCAAAGGATTGGATGTAAGTCGGGACTTCATCCGTGTGATGTCTAGGCTCATGTCCAATCATTATACTTTAGATGCGCATCTCCGTCGTATTGGGCTCGCTGAGGGTAATCATTGTGCTTGTGGAGAAGGTTACCATGACATTGAGCATGTTGTTTGGTCCTGCACTGAATATCGTGAAGCCAGATCACAATTAGTAGATTCTTTACAAGTCCGAGGAAGACCAATCCATGTTCCTGTTAGAGACATCCTGGCGTATCGCGATCCTCTATACATGGAACTTATCTATCATTTTCTAAAAACAGCGTCTGTCAAAATTTAATTAAATTCATCTCCTCATACTCTCATCCAAGGCTAATCATTCACCAATTAAAGGAACCTAGAATATTTAGTTTTTAAATTTAGACAATAACAGAAAAAAAAGTAAATAAATACACCCGAAAATACTAGATCAGTATGAAATACAACAATGTAAGGAAAAAAGCGAACAATAAAGTGATTTCAGTGTTTGTTTTAGACAAAGTACTAGTATAGTTAAAATTAGTCTTAAGGATTTTTGTAACGTGCTATGTAAAAAAAGAAACTGGCGTAAAAAGCTATTGCAAATGCCGTGTCAAATAAACGTATGAAAAAAAAACACCACCAATAAGGAATCTAATACCGATGAAGAAGGATTTACAATAGCGACCCGTAAGCACAAACAACAAATAAGACCATCCGACCATGAGCAAGATGAATGCAGTACCGATGATGACATGGACGTAAACGAAAACGCGAGAGAAGACGGACCAAATGACCCCCAAGGTGCGCTCCACGGCTCAGTTGTGCTAACGCATTGAGCCGTGTCAAATATATTTAAAATTAAAACAGAAGTCAGAAAGCTCAAGGGAAGCGAGCTGCAAGAACCGCTCTCAACAAAGCAGTCAAGCTGTACAAGAAAGCCTTGCAGCAAAGCCAACGCGAATTTCCTTAGGAGAGACCTACAAAGTTGGTATAACAAAGATAAAAGGCTCAGCTGCACCACTTGAAAGGTGCCCGGAAAAGATGGAGGTCACCATCGAAAGGTTTTCCCCACAACATGAATCTATTTTCGCCGTACAGTGAGGAGGATGATCACAAAGATGAAGATCGATTTACCAACAAACAGCTTATCGAGATGGCGAAAGCCATAAAAGTGAAGCGATACATGAGAGCCCGGATATTTTCAAAACGATCCGATAATTGGAAGCGACAAAAGCTGATGTTGCTTCCGATGCCGGGACAACATGGAGATCTTTCAGCGTAGTCAATATATCCCTTGGTAATGTTAGAGAGAAGGAGTAATCCTGAGCAAGCTAACGAAGTTCGCGGACCATGAGAACGGCATCTCATGTAATTCGGCTTCCTTATAGGCAGGTCTACGGTGAAATCCATCCAAACGGTTGTGGGAGCTTTGGAGACAGCAGAGATAAGGATATCGTTTTTGCGTGGTGGTTCCCTTAGACGTGAAGAATGCTTCAATAGTACTAGCTGGGAAGCAATCGCCCATTCGCTGTACAGCATGAGTAACTCTGCAGGATATTATAGAGCTACTTTCAGTACCGAACACTGATCTATGAGACAGACAAGGGAGAATCACAACTACAACTGACGTTCCTCGACTCGACGCTGTGGAACGAAGTATACGATGGAGTATTGATGCTGAACCTTCCCAGAGATATAACGATTTTCGGCTTCACGGATGATGTGGTGTTCCAAGTAATCGGACAATCGCTAGAAGAGGAGACACTCGACATGGAGACGATTGCCCATCATAAAACAGAGTTGGTGATGACTAGCAGCCGAAAGACAGCGCGGTCGGAAAATATATCATCGATTTGAACTTTTAAAGTTACGATGATTATGTTAAGGGGAAGGCTGTGAGAGCAACCACAGCTTTGCTTGAGGCGCCAGTGCACTGGGCACTACGAACCAGCTGGAATCGCCGGACCGAAGCATGTGAGCAGACTAGTTTCACCGTCAGGGACAAGATCGAGTAGTTCGAGTGAAGCACCAGCGGTGGGTCGTCGAGTTTTCAACGAACCGGAAGCAGCGAACCAGAAGCTACGCTCCATCTGGTATCGCCGAACCGTCCTCGCCAAGTACTGGTTGGCCCTTTGAGTAGGATTTATGGACTATGCGAGAAGATTGCGACAAAACTGGGAGCTAAATGACTCACGCAACAGGCATCAGTATCGGGAGAACTTCCGACGAGGAATTGAGATGGCTCGCGAAAACAGGAACTAAATGGTTCACAGAAACGGGAGCCAAATGGCTAACGGAAGTTCACCACTGCGATTAGCCGGATATGTGTTCGGAGCTAAACCGCTCTAATGTATCATTTTGTCTTAAGACTGAATCAGCCTCCCCACGATATAACACTTCGATGCAGTCTCGTGGAACAAAAGGAAGGAAGAGAAGTAAGGGCTTACGCACAAAAGTGAATCCCACCTAGAGCCAATGCACTTTTGAAGCTATTTAACCATACTATAAAACATACAGACATTTTCAGATATCGACGAACTGAATCTAGTGGTATATGACACTCGACACTCCGGGTGTAGCTTAAAAAGTCGAATTTAAGAGTGATTGCACAGTCTTCCTTATATGAAAAACGCTTTTAATCCACCTAACAGTGTGATGAGACATTTCTTATAACTCTTATCACTCTCTTCGGATATTATATCGTTTGAGAACATTTAGAACTTGATGCTTCGCGATGTTTTTGATAACACATACTACATGGGATTGTGGCAGGACACAGAGAATCGCTCAAATGAGCATAGGACAACATCAGTGCTAGAAATCTCAAACCAAATCAATGGGAAAGCGAAAAAATGGCCCATATAATAGACATACAAACGAATTATTGCTAATGCTCTGTTAATAAAATATCTAAATTCCTCAATCAATGCATTGTGGTGGGAAAACTGAATTTTCCTAAAGGGGATTTTTGACCTATACATGTATATTGTACTGAGCCAAAAAATCGAATTATTTTTTGAATAGAAATGAAGTTTATACTTTACTCAAATTTCCAACGTGACTGAGACCTAAAAATCAACGCTTTTTCTGGAAAAAAGCGATACTAGCAGTGACACCATTCAAAGAAAATCAACAGTGAATATTTCCAGACATGGTTTTATTTAAGAACTATTGTGTTTTTTACATTCTAGATTGCATGATTCAGTGATCGAAACCCAAAACTTTATGAAGTATTTGAAATTATTAAATTAAAATTTGTGTTTGCTATTGAAATTGACAAAATGATAGTATCGCCCCTTTGACGATTGTTTACTTTTTCGGTCCCACCTATCAGCATTGAAGTATCGCCCTTACGTTTTTTTACAATACCAATTTTACAATTGGTGGGGGTTTGGTGAAAACGATCTGAAATCTGTTTTTAACGAATTTGTTGAGACTTTATTGTAGTCATGAATATTAACCTGAGAAAATTCACCATAAATACTTCTTGGACGATATACCGCCAAAATCCAAAATTGGATGTTTCAAAATGATGTTATCTAGACCTTAAATTACTGTTTTTGAACATTTGACCTATACATATAATTGGTCATACAACAAAAATCAAATTCTCATCAAAATCGATCAGGACCTGCTAGAGTCGAATGGAAATCGTCATTTCTCATAAATTTCTCTCTACATTCGAAACGTGTTATCCTCGATCTTAATCATATTACGTTTTCGTCTCAACTCGACGCATTCCCAAAATAAAAACCTGTTTTAATCCACCTAGTGGTGCAATTGTGCTTTTCCCATTTGTCCAGACTACGATTCCATGGCTGGTTATGTTCAATACAATGGTGGAAATGAATATTACATGTTCAGTACGATTTGCACATACTTACAATGGATCGACAGCCACGATCTTGAGATACTATGTGATACTGAAACATCGCTTGAAACCAGTGGCGGATCATGGAGAAAGATCCGGGAGGTCCGGGTCCTGCCGAAAATTTTCAACTTGTTAAGAAATTTTAAACTAGTTTTAATTTTAAAGTAGCAACCCCTCACTGCATACTCCCTCCGGGCCGGTATGATTGACGATTTTTAGAGTGATTGCATAACCTTTCTATATGAGAAAGGCAAAGGTGTACCAAAGTCCAAAAAAATCAATTTTTGTCAAACATTATTTTTTTCGAGTTTACATCAAATCTCGATGTTTCATGCATTATAAAGTCATTTGGCATCAAAAATACAAATTTGATTTTGAAAATTTTTCATTTCAGTTTATATGGGAATTTGTTGTGTGATTGCACTCTTCAACTCGTAACTCCGGAACCGGAAGTCCAATCAATAAAAAAAAATCAATTGCAGCCGATGGGAAGGTTGTACCTTTCATTTGAGACTAACTTTGTGCAAATCGATCCAGCCATCTCTGATTAACAGAGGTCACATTTTTTTCCACATACACACATGCAAACACATACATACACACACAGACATTTTCCGATCTGAGTCGATTGGCATATGACACTCGGCACTCCCGGTCGGGATTAGATTGACGAATTTTAGAGTGAATGAGAAAGGCAAAAACATTTTTCGCAAATGTTGAAAGTAATGCATTTTTTTGGTGAGTAGTTCTATGTTTCATAGACATTAAATCAATTTTAACTTCGCTTCCTATTAAATAAAGACCCTTATTACAGTACATCTCTACAAAACGAGCTCAATTTGAAAATAAATCTGAGAATTATGATTGATTACAGAACTCTGGAATTTTCTATTGGAATGTTTTCAGGCAGGAATTTGATATTGATGCAATTAGACAACTGTGAAATCAAGACCAATAGATCAGTTACATATCAGGACCCCATTCCGACAATTTATCCAAAGTCCTCATGATGTTTACAACAACAAGATATCAATGTACGGATCAGATAATTGTTATTGTAATATTGAATTAAATCAGTCAGCACCAATAAATTTTCAACTTCAATCCAATATTTTTTATTGGGTGTGGTGGGGGTGGGTTGTATGGTGTTAAACCCCAAAACCTTCTCTTAGCTACGCCGTTGCTTGGAGTTATTTAATTAGCTTTTCATTTTCCGATATGTTTCAGATCGATCCGATGGTTATAAGTTAGAAAAATTGCCGTCAGAAGGTTCGCACAAATGAACATTTTTGCACTGATAAGTTATCAAGTTCTTTCCAGACAACTTGAAAGTGTTCGGTGATTATTTCTAGCGGTTGTAGATAGAAAAATGAAATACAAAATTCGTTTTATCGAAATAATGTTTGGCTTATTTCAATTGATTATTACTATATTGAACAATAAATAGGCGACAAAGAGTAATCCACAAACAACAAGCCATAACTTTTAAAATATTCAAAATAAATATTTGAAGTCTTCAGTAAAGTTATTCGCAAAAGTAAGAGCTACAAATTTGCTGAAGGCATCATTTCAATATAATCACTTCCAAGAAAATTTGTGTAAATATCTCACTCATAGGGGGATTAATCAGCAAAAGCACAATACCAAAAGAAAGGGCATATTGCTTCCATTAAATTCACCGAAGATACTATTGACCTAAAATAAGCCGTTTTGGCGTTAAAAATAGATTACATGTTTTGGTCATATTTCTGGCAATGGGAAATGATAAAAATCTTTCGTCCGCATTTAATGTTAAATATCTCTTTTGATAATAGTCCGATTTCAACAATCTATAGCTTGTTCGAAAGGTATTCGTTAAAACTGTCCAAAAACATATAAATTGTTAATCTATATTGTCAATTTCGGCAGATAATTAAAAAAAAACTGCAAAAACGCAATTTTTACGCATTCAAACATTCATATCTTGGAAACTAAACATCAGAATCAAAAACAAATTAATAGCGTTCATACTGTTTTTTAGTTCTTTCATTTAAAATTGGTTTGGATAAGATCGGTTCAGCCATTGCTGAGAAACACGAATGAGAATTTGTCCGTTACACACACAGACACACACACACAGACATTGTCCCAAATCGTCGAGCTGAGTCGATTGGTATATAAGACTCGGCCCTCCGGGCCTCGGAAAAAATCTTGAAAGTTTGAGCGAATTCTATACATTTCTTTTATAAGAAATGTAAAAGGCAAAAAATGAACTGATGATTGCTATACATTTCATAAATCCGTACGACTATCAAATGAATTTATCTGATGTGGCTACCTACTGCGCAACAAGATGGAGAAAAATGCAAAGATTTCGAAGATGTACACGGAACCGAGCCGAATTACTATCATGTACCAAACAAACAAATCTACAAGTCTGCAAGCACAAGCGATAAACCAAAGCTGATGTTTCCACTAGAGTTCGAAAAAGTATAGTATGCACAGGATGTACGTTCGCCAGGCTACTGTATACGAAATACGCAATAGAAAAAAATATCAGAGAAAACCATATCTGAGATGAATAATTCCATTGACGCACAGTTTACCTTTGGATTCATTCCAGAATGTTTTCCAAAAGTCCATAAGTGAAATGTTGCAATCCTGTTTCTGTACATTCTTTGACCGATTTTCATGCCTTGTGTGTACAGTCGGTCCATGGGCCGCCACAACGGAACGAAAACTATTCAAGCAATCAAAAGATAATACCTTAAAGTACTCTTAAATGTTTACATTAAGTTCTTAGAGAACTTTCAAGCTTTTATTGGGAATTTAAAAATTGCACTGTTGGGAAAATTATTTAAAACGAAAACTTTAGCATCCCTTTTCTATGTGAACTTTTGATTGATTCAGTAATGTTTGCTTGAATTTTTCTAGTAAAACAAATAGTTCAACCCCGCTATACGAAATCACCCTGCGGAAACGTCCGCGAGAACAATCGAAAGAAAATGCAAAAAGAAAAAAAAATTGTGTTTATTAAAATAAATATTTATTTTTTGTTTGCCCCCCCCCCCTTCAGAAAAAAATTTGTACTTGGACATAATTTTTAAAAAAGATTTGTAATGGCCTAATTACTCCAGTTTAACTCATTAGCAGATACTAGAAACTTACTGTCCAGCAACAAATCAACAAAGTATTCTCATATTGTTAGATTAGATTCTCTCTTCTACCGCATCTCGAGCACAATTCACTGTACAGAAGCCTTATGCTAAAGTACAGGTTTCCTGATCTTCTCCTTTGAATTTCAAGGCTTTTTCCTCTTATGATACTACGTCTTCTTTTTACACTCGCCAGCAAATCACAATTCTCACCATTCGAAACGATTCGTGCGGATCGTGCGTAAAATTATGTACTAAATCGGTGTTCGTTATTTTGTAGAGAAATATTAGCAAATCTAAACAAGGCGTGCCACGAACTAATTATGTCGACACATATCGTATAATAAATCTGAATTCAGCCATTCGATAAAATATTTCGTTCAATCCGACAAAAATTATCCATAATCATTAAACTTATAATACCACATTGCTGGTCTATATTTTGAAATGGGTTCTTATATTGAAAAGTTTTATCGGGGTAAAACTGTGCGGTAAAGTTAGTTTCCAGTTTGTAAGTTCGAGTTTTCAACTACAATCTACAAAGGAATGTATAGAGAGTCTGTCACCATAACAAACAGTTCTCTTCCCGCTCAAATTATCACAGTTCCTCAAGCGCAAAGCAGTGATTACATTGACCGTACGTGAGTTCGTTATTCTTTCAAATTTTCGCTCGTCACAATATATCCCATAAAAACACTAGGTTAGATATATTCTTTATCAAAAGCTCTGCATGGCACCTAAAATAATGGGATATAAACATTACATTTAGGTGCTAATACCCGCTATGTTTTTCCTCTTTTCTGTACTGGTCGGGAACTTCAGGCTTATAGATACTTTTGTTTAGTCGAATAATAAAGTAAAGCTTCATATAACCGGAAATGCGCCTTAAAATACTTACTTGTCAAATTGTGATCATTTTTGAACACGTTCAGCATTTCCTTATGATTGTATCCCAGCGGGATGGATGAAATTTGCATATAGATGTCCAACAGTACGTTTCCGTCGATGTCTTGCAAATAGTTTCCATACGATCGCTCGTAGTCGGCAAACAGTTGAACGGAGCCGGCATTCTACGCGCGTAAAAAACGATCCGCAGAGGAAAGAAAAATAAAACAATAATTGAAATCATTTGACAAGTCTAAAAATTCGGCACCAGCCAAATAATGTGTGTATGTTTCACGACATCTAGTGGTAAGTGGGTGTCAGCGTTTTTTAGTAATTTTGAAAGAGCGAGCCCCTACTCGGACAGACACGCCTCTTGGAGTCATACGTTTGCAAGTTATTTTTAAAAATGTTTATTCTATCAAATGGGAAAGATAAAAAAACACACACGAAAAATTTTTATGTGGCGCCGTTCAACTTATCTACTGGTTGAAATTATCGAGCCGGGTAAGGTACGGCATAGTGGTTGCACACAATTTGAATCAATTGAAGCAAATTGATACGGCGTAGCAAACAATCAGAGCTCATTTAAGGGGGCAGACTTAATTCGATATGTGTGTAGATATTTTAACCAAGAATGATGTACGTTGCTGTAAGGGTGACCTCGAATTAACTTAGCATACCTGAAGGGAGTTTAACTTCTGCAGCAGAGCCTTCGATTTGGGTCCGGGCACTTCAGTCTTAACGGATGGTCCTTGAGGTTCACTCAACTGGGTTGCAAATGTTCGACATACTGAGAAAACATAAATCATTACAGCTGATATCGATTCTTATATCATCCGAAAATCTACTTACTTTTACGAAGCGAGCTCTGTCTCTGGATTTCTGTTCGCACTGCTACCACACCCAGCGACTTCAACCACATTTTCAGCGACAAAATATTAAAGAATATCCTTATTTGAAACCAGATTTATGATATTATGTTCAATTCAGGTTTATATCAGAAAATATCTCTATGATCTCCTCAGTAGAACTCCGCACTAACCATGCGCTAGAATCACACCAACTCTCTTCTGCTGTAGCAACGGATAGAGTGAGCCGAAAACACCATGAGGTGTAGAGCGTTGCGATTGATAAACTGAGCTTTTCATCTAATGCAAGAGATGAGAGAGCTCGCAGCAATACCACAGACCAGCTTACTCCGGTTAGGTCTAGGGAATGGGGAAATTCATAATCAAATAGATTATCACGGACTCGTGAACAACTTAACGACTGCATTTCTCGCTGCAAGAATTGTTTCAAATATTTTCAGGTATATTAGATTTTCGATTATTTGCTATAGTTAAATTATTATTAAATTTGCCTACTAAATCATTGTAAAATACATATGAGCAAATGTTTAAAGGCAGATTGCGATACCAAATATGAGATTTGCATGTATAAAAGTAGAAATAATAGCTTACTAATGGCATCAAAAAGGATTATGAATACTAGTTCCTACTAGTTGAGCGTTTGAAATGCTTCGAAAGAATTTCAAATTTATCTCCGGGATGTGCGCTTTACTCCGATATCCTAACGATTGTTGAAGCTTGAAGTTAGACAGAGTACTGAGACGTTACCCTACAGAAAGTCCTTTGATTCTCACACCAGAGCTTTTGAGAAATTCATCTCATCCAGATGAAAGCTTTGCAAAGCAACCTGGTCAGAAACACATAACAGAAAGGTTTCAAAACTATATCTCGCGTTGTTATAGATGTCTTGTTATAATTTTCTGTTATTTCAACTATTACAGAAAGCAAAGTTATAACACCGCTTACTACGAAAATTTCATTCTGTTAAAATTGTGTTATTGCATTCTGATCAGGAGGGGCACACCATCCTGAAGAAATATATCTTTTACTCGATTTAAAAAAATTAACATCGAATCGTCGTTTCTGTTTGTCGTCAAATAACCAAGAGTAATTCTCTCGTGGCAGTGGCGTAGCCAGGGGGGGGGGGGGGGTTTGGGGGTTAAAACCCCCCCAAACCAAAATTAATTGCATTGAAAAAAAATTGATACTGACGAATTTAATTTAATATTCCACAAAATATTTTTGGAAAAATATTCTCTGATCACTACATTGAGAACTGTGTTTAAAGCGTCACTTTCAAACTTTTGGAAAATTGTGGGAAGGGGATCTTGTAACTTATTTCTTAGCCAAAATCCCATAGTTGTCAAATTACTTCAATGTAAAATAAAATAACTGTCTGAATTATTATGAGCTCATTTTTGGAAAGATGCTTCAAAATATGGATTAGAGACAATTTTTCGAATGGGAATCTAAATTTGAATAGGTTGATTGCATATAAAACATAAGCTTGTTTACCGAAAACTTGCATACATTTCAACATTTGCTGAAAATGTATTTTTTTTAGATTGTGTAGAATTTAGACAACAATTCAATATACTTAACAACGAGAATAACATTTCAGAAACTAGTTGAAAGCTGATGTAATTTTGTCTCTAGCAGGTCAGGATCGGTTTTATGAGCATTGGATTTTTGTTGTATTATCAACTATATGAATAGCCTCTTAGCAGGATGCAATGAATGTCGTACTAAAATTTTGTGTGCTACGTACTAGTGCTGCAAGTTGTGAGGTTGACTAATGAAGAAAAGTAAAATTAATGCTCGATAAATTTTCAACGGTCACGATCACATTCATTCGAAACTGCCAAATTTCGATGTTAAGTAACATTGAAGAATTTCAAAACGTAAAACTGTTCATCTGCTGATAGAATAATTTTGACGGTTAATCCTCCTAGAAGTAATTATAGAGAAGAATTACTCTTCAAGCAAATTTGAGTCGAGACTTAATGTCTCCAGCAAAGTTTTCGAAAGTGCTGTTTCAAACAACTTTGTCAAAGACATAAATATCCCACATATTCAGAGTATCGAAATATAGTAGTAGAAAACCTTTACAACAAGCTATTCTGAAATTACTGTATTTGATAAATCACTTCTGCGGTAATTAAATAATAAATTCACATTGCGTTCAAGGTGCCTTTGAAGCTTACAAAAAATAAGGGAACTGGATTTAAAACAAATAATTCCCAGGGATTAAAAGGACTCAAACACACAAAGAGTGATTCCATTTTCAGGAGCCAGCATCAATTCGGCGCTGGCTTAGTCCGCCCACGAAGTTAGTGTCGGATTCTGATGAGATGAAGTCGAAACGCAAGTTTCAGTTCTATCCATCCATAATTTAGTTATAGGTTTTGTGTTCTCAACTCGCAATAATTGTTTCAAACAATTTTATCCGTACCGCAGAAAAAAATAGTTTTCACCTAAATTTTTCTTCACTAAGGAGAAATATAGCAGGCCCAGTCCATTTAAATCCCTATATGTTGAATTCATGTAGCCTTCATATTTTCAACAAAATTGTTTGAATGAGATTATCAAAATTTCGAAAAAAACGATTTTTGAAGTTTGAGATTGAATATCTTGAAACTGGTATAAACAATACAAAGAAGACAATTGATGCTTCTATCTATTCTGCATTAATCTCTCAAATATTACGAACATCGGCTGACTATGTTGCGTTGTTCTTACTATGAATGTAAACAAAAGTCGCACTCACACGTGTCAAAGGCGTGTATTGATGACAAAATTTGTATGACGTGTCATAATCATGCATGGAAAATTTTCCATAGAAAAAAATCATGGATTTTTAACTTTTATTCATATATTTGCGTTCATATGGTCTATAAACAATCGGTAAAATGCATTTTGAAGGAAATGAGTCAGGGAATCTAGAAAAATTGTTATTTTTGGCTACAGTGTTGCCAAATATCCTCTATTTCCAGTTTAAAACTAAAAATGTGTTTTTCTCACAACTCGTGTAATTTTATTTTGAAAATGATTATACCATTGTGTTCCTCAGACATTTTCACACATAAAAACATATAAAACTTCAATATAACTTGAGCAAATCCCTACACTCAAAAAAAAGTAAACGTTATGCCTATTGATTTTACACATAGATTTTTGCAATTAACGGAGGCATATAGACACTATTTGCTGGCACATAAACCTAATGTGTGTATTTATTTATCTTACATTCACATTTCATAACTATTAGCCACATAAAACCCCATTCTATAACAATATGCACATATAACTTATGTGTGTGCATACATAGTTTATACAGTTGACACATAGAAGGTATGTGTGCGCGTGATAACAATAGCATTTCTTCTTCATATGAATTTTAAGCGGTTTGAAGCAAATAGAATTAACGTTTGGATTTTTTTCAGTGTAGATACAGTGATTTGAAGCAAAAAACTCACAATTTCTCATCATGTTTCTCGCTAACCATGTAACCAAGTAGAATTTAAAAATTCTGAAAACGCCACTTTGTAGAGATTTTGCAAACAAGTAATGTAGCATATCTAACTCAGTTTACCCTAAAATGGCGTTTGTCATAAGATAGCGACGATCTGCCATTCAAAAACTACTTAACCGATTTCTTTCAAACTTTGCATACACATTCTATGTTAAAAATAGTATACCCCTTACTTGAAAATTTATAGAAAAAAATCGGATCAGTAGTTTTGGAATGGCAGGTAACACCGCAAATTATGTTTTTCCAGATACGTTCTATAGAAAGCTTCATTACCGAGTCGTTTGTCGATATTTATGCATACAAAAATTACAGCATGTTATTGAAATGAAATATAGTATATAATATATAAAAGTTTTAATCAATTCTAAAAAAAATCGCAGAAAAATGCATTTTTTCACGCTGAAACCCTTACCTCCTTCTCCTCAATTCGACGGAAAATCAAGCAATATGTGAGAATTTTTTGTGGAAAAACGAAAAGAATTACGAACTTCGCTTTTGATCTTTTATTCGTTATTTATTTAGATAATTAGAAAATGATTATTATAGATAATTAGAAAATGATTATTTTTTACGAAAATTCAAAATGGTAGATCTCGTAGGCCTCTGTGCGCGAACCATCATCCTATTTCACCGAGGGCAGGGCCTCTCGTAGTTAACGAAAATGAGAAATTGATATAATTTATTAAAATAGATAAAATTTCCTATGATTTATACCCAATTTCAATAAATTTTGATGAAAAATAAACCAATTTTATAGACGTTAAAGAAAAAAAAAAGTGAAAAGGACCATCCTTTTTGCATTTTTCATATAGAATGGTTACCCGATCAGAATGAAATAACAAGATTATAACAGAACACAATTTTTGTAACATATTGTGTTATAAATTAGGTCTAGTTAGTAATTACAATAACAGAAATTTATAACAGAATAACAATAGGGGAGACCGAGGAGGGTTGAAACATTTTTTTTGTTTTTTTAGATAAAACTGTCATTCGATGATTGCTTATTTTTAAATTTCTTACTTCTGTTTATGCTTTATCAAATTACATCAGAATAGCTGGTACAAATCAATAACAAAGCATTAATATATTGATTTTTGTAACAGTGCACAGTGGTTTAAAACGTCGTTTTCGTACTCAAAATGAATAGCGTCTAAACCGTTAACTTTAGAAGTATAGTCTGTTCGGAGAAGTTGTTGTTATGATTGCGCATCCACAGATGTAAACTGATTAGGATAGAGACTTTGTGTCTTCGGCAAAGTTGTAGCAAATGTTACTACAGAAGAAATTGCTGAAGACATCATATATCTAGCTTTAATAGTTTACAGGTTATGGAACATATTATATGGAAGACCCCTTAAAATTAGTTTTTTCATGATAACTTTTATAGACATTCTCCTATCTTCTTGGAATCTTCCACAAAGTTGTTTGCGGTATCGAAACACATATTTTTGCCACACATAGTTGCTTCCTATCTGTTGAATTTAAAAAGATATTCAAAATTTTACGATATTTTTGAGGTAACTTCCACCTCAAATAACTCGTTAAGGAGCAAACAGCATAACATACTGAAAGTACTAGATTTTTACTTTCATATAGTGGCCCGATTGCTAGTCGACGCGATTATCCCCGAGTGTTATGTTCAATACAAAATGCCATCGCAGTGGTATAAAATGAAGTAATCAAGGGCACTGCGACAAACAGCTTCATGTTTTTAAAGTCCGGTGGGGCAAATCCGACCTCTAAATAGTGGGGTTCTTTTTTTGCTAAGAAAATGTTTATTTATCAAATTGAAATATATTTTTATTATTATTATTTATTATTTTTTTGCACAATGGTTCATAATTACAAACCAAAAGCACAAAAATGTGATGAATATAGTATTCGTCGAGCGATTGCTCCGATGCAAGTGGGAATATTTCTACGTGCTACTGCTTGTGATCTTGACACTCCAAGATTGATATTGAATTCCATTTTCTTCTTGTTACAATTCAATAACATAACATTTATTGATTTATCATTGAAAAACTATAAAATTTGGGTAATATCTGTACTAAATCAACAAAAACATAGGCGGTCGGGTTTATCCCACCATTTTTTAAAACAGCAAAAAATAACCTTTTTTTATTTCGACTATGTTAGTCACATTTTCTTTTTTTACGTTTTAACGACATTCAATTAGCTAGAGATTACTGGGTAGGGAAAGTTATGAAACTTAGAGCCATGGAACTCAAGTGAGAGCAAAAATGTGAAGTAAACAGATCGGAAAACTAGAAGTGGCAGGGTCATTAGAACAGGTTTAATATCGTACGGGCTTAATTTTTGCCTTCTGTTAATGAGGGTCGAGCTTAGGCAGAATAACTACGAATCACCCGAGTTCACTAACATGTGTCCTGATAAAGGTAGACGTATCTATCTTTACCGTGCCAACCGGCAGTACACGTCCCTAAAGTTTTTCGCTATTCGGAAGATGAACCCAAGCTGTCTTGAAGCCTTATCCACAATGAATGATGTATGTGGTTTGAACGTTAGTGCCGAATCCATGATGACTCCGAGATCCTTGACGTTAGAGTGTCTTGGAATACTCGAGTCGAAGAGATGGTAGTTAAACTGAATCGGATGGCGTTTCCGCATGAACGTAACTATTGAGCATATGCTCGGGTTTAAAACCATTCTGTTTAGATCACACCACGTAAAGCTGTCCAGTTCCCTCTGAAGAAGCTCAGCATCGGTTTTATCCCGTATTTGTTGAAAAATTTTCATGTCGTCGGCAAAAGAAAGGCGGGGTCCTTGTAATTTGATGTTGACGTCATTAAAGTAGAGGAGGAATATCACTGGACCGAGATGGCTTCCTTGTGGGATGCCGGATGTAGCGAAGAATGGTGCGGATAGACAGTCCTTAATGCTGATTTGGAGTTGCCTTCCATCGAGGTAGGAACGAAACCAGCGCAGTAGTTGTCCATGAATACCGAGTTTGTCCAGCTTCGCTATTGCGATATCATGATTGATTTTGTCGAAGGCCGTAAATAGCATCGGTTTGCAATCCGTCAGCGAATCCATTGAGTACATATGTTGTGAACGAGAGCAGGTTAGTCGTTGTCGATCGTTTAGGCATAAAGCCGTGTTGATCGTCTGCAATGTAGTGTTTGCAGTGAAAGAAAAGAGGGTGCTTGAAGATTATATCCGGGTTTTATATTCTAATATATTAGAAAGGGATTTTACGAAGTATGTTCTGTCCTTGCGAGTTTTATTTTCGGTCGCTCGATTGCACCACTAGGTGGATTAAACAGGTTTTTACAGCAAAATTACCTATGACATATTTATTGAAGAAACTCCTTAAAGAGCGAAAAAATCGTGTTGAACAAAAATTAATCTGGGTAGTCACAGGTGTCGATTGGCGCATCATGTATTTTCTTAGCTGTGGCGTGTGCAATCGTGTTACAAAATTTGATGCGAGTGACGGATAGTTTAAAAAGTAAGGATAAAGAGGGAAAATCTATTTCCTACATCTGATAGCGATGTACGTTAATTTAAATATGAGCAGCATTATTGATCATTGTGTAACTCAGAGATCAACTAAACAAAACCGTAGCTTATTCACCAATTCACCTCCTTAACCCTCCGGAAGTCGCGCAAATGACCCACTAAACGAGCATCCGCTGGTGCGCTAAGACGATTCCCCTAGATTTTCTAAGCAGCATGCACTCAGTGCACTAGCGCGACTTCCGGCAGGTTAAGCGAACGTGCTAATCCCCATCGCTGCTCGATTGTCCTTAAGCTTGATACGTGTAAGAGAGTTCGTAAATCCGTTCGCTGTTTGTTCATTCGTACTAACATAAGCCAGATTGCTAACAAGAACGCCGTGAATGTATTGACATATCATAGCGTATATTGTGCGTGGTGTGTAACCACCATTATTGGTTAATAATGCTGGAACGTTGGTTATCGCAGCGGATTTCGATCGGTTTCTCTTTTCTAAGTTATGCCAACAATCCGCTCAGCACCGCTACAAAGCTTCCTGAAGAGTGCCAGCCAGCGCCGGCTTAGCATGAGACTAGCGCGACAGGTGATTGTCGCTTACAGCACACCACCGCACCTCATTGTAGCATGGGTGAGAATTACAATTTCAATACATGCCTGCTGGTCCGGCGCAACACAGTTTTTTATTGCAACTGATATGAATTCCCAGACAGTTGTTAATTGGTCTCAAGTCCTTCCTACGGCATGTGTCAGTTTTACCTCGTTCTCTTACATAGGCGCTTAGAGACAATAATTACGTTGTAAACGTAATTAGCAACAAACAAGATTTTTATTCGACCCACCAGTCGCCACGCCAGCCCGCACAGGCTTGTGGTTGATAGTTAGTTGTGACTGGTGCAGAGTACGGAAAAACACAAAAGTAAAAAAGTTCCGTAAGCCTTCTCGGTCTCCTCGATGCACCACTAATGCAATAACCGTCTGAAAGTAAATGTAAGAGGTTCTTTAAAATTGATGCACGAAATATTATTGAGGATGTTTACAATACCGTCAAACCTATCAACATAGAGGAGGGAGAATTCAGCAGTAGGTAAATTGCACAGATAATAAGATACACGTTCCCGTATGATACATGAGCGATTACCAGCTCTAGATGTAAGTCTCCATCGTCAGTCACAATAATACTTACTAGTGGAGCTATTTCGATCGTATCGATATTTTGCCACGAAATTTTTCGGATCTCCGCTTATGGGTTTTGAATTGCGCGCAGTTGGAAAACATTGTGGGGAACGGTTGGCGTTTTGGGAACGACTAAGATCTTCAAACACTTCAACTCCAACAGTGACCGCTTCGCATAACGTGTCGTGGTCAGATCCGGCCTTCTGGACATCGTTCTTTGGGTGGTGTTTCTTAATGAAAGCCGCAACTTCCGGTAAGCACTTCGTGCTTTACAGCTCTCCATTGTCCAAAAGACCGGATTTGACATCCCCTTCTCGCTGATTGTCCATCACAAGAGGACTATCTTCGCGAACTTCGTGTGGTAGATGTACTTTAAGTCTCTACCTCCTTCCTGGGGGCGTAAAATAGCCGACCTTCTGACGTCGTCTCGTCGTCCATGACCATATCAACGTTGCGCTTCGCAGGAAAGACATTCATGACGAGCACCTTCAACCGCAGTTTTTGACTTCCGCTTCCTCGTGACTACGTCCATGTTGGCCAAATACTTTTTGACCATCTGACCAGTCGCACCGATCTCCCGTCTCAAGGCGTGCAAATAATTCGCCACATTCCGCAACTTACGCTCGATACTCTCAACTTTTTCCAGGAGCACCAGAATTTAGTATATGGGCGCTCGCCTGTATCCAACCGACAACGATGATGGTCTTTTTCGCTCCAGGGTAGAACCGGCAATAATTACAAACCATCGAAACGTAGTTGCTTCACTACTTTTGCCATGACTGCCGTAAACGTGCTGGTAGAGCTGTAATTTTTTTGCATATGGCCTACTAACGCTATGCGGTGGAGCACATTAGAGAAAAGTTATCTAACGATTATAACACCAGATCGAACTATTATACTGGACGATATCAAATGCTAAAGAAGGAACACGAACAGTAGCACATGTAAGAAGATTCGAGCTTAAAGAAGAAACCTGAGGAGTTTTCGTGCTAAGTTGCAAAACGATCGAGAACCACCCGTGGACTAGGTTCACTCAAATTATCAATAGCTTCCGTGTGCGAAGAAAAGAGATATTTCGGATTGAACAATAAACGCTCATGATTATTTTTCAGAAAATAAATCATTCTTCAAATGTGTACAATAAATGTGTGTTGCGTACAAAAGTTCTTAGTACTGCTAGATTTTATTACTAAGATATTCTATTTTGAATAGAACACCGCAACTACGGATTTCTTATATTATCATCTATTGCTTAACTGAAATGTACTTTTTACACAGAATGCAAGTATAGCTACTTAAAAGATAACAAAACCACTAACATGGGAATATTTTGACTTGCTTATATTTACCGTAAAAAGTGTAGGATAACGCAGATGATACCGCAGCTTCAATAAGTGAAAATCATTTTTGTGTGCAATATGTTATAACGTCGCCCTTCGTGAATATCAGTAAACAATTATATTCTTTCAACAATATTTTTCAGGAGCTATTTCGATGACAAGAATAAAATGACACATGAATGTATAACAAATTGGATGTTTGTTTCTGTTGAACCTAAAAACGAATGTTTGTCGTTGAGAAGGCATATGCAAATTCACATTTTTGAAAATACTTTCATTTTACACCAGGTGCAACATTTTATTGCAAAGCATTTATTTACATATTTTTCATAAATTCGTACAATCTACTATCGTACACTATTTACAATGTGAAAGCATTCACACCATTCTACCGTTCTAAAATAAATTAGAATATCTTATTGTACGAATGCTTTGCTAAAATAGCTCTACACAAACATACATCACCGAACCAATCAAACGAATAAGTATAGAAGTAGAGGTTCCATACAAAATTTAAAAAAAAATGTTTTGGTAATAGAGAAACTTACTCAAATCTATTTTTTATAAAATTATTATATTACTTTGTATCATGTACAGTAGAAGAGAAGTTACTGTTCTATTGTGCCTGAACCTTGTAGAATAAACTTTGTTAGTTTAATATAAAAAAAGTTAGATCACTTGCCTTTACGAAGACGTGCTAGGCTTCTTATCGACTAAGTTTTCACGGAAAAATTTTATTTTTTGTACAAAGAACGACTCCAAACTCTCCGCGCACCGGTAGAACTGGGACTCCTTCGGGTTGTAGTAGCGGCAATTATCGAAGATTTTTGTCATATCCCCGATAAACTCCGACAGCGTATTGTAGCTCTGATTATCCACCTTACTTTCCACTTTTTGGAGATCTGCAAAACAGCGGAAATTGTTAAATTGCTAGTTTCTCATCGAATGAAACAGTATAGCTTACCCATAGGTTCTTTTATCACACGGTAATAATCTGGGGCTTCATCCGGATCGACCGGTTCCATGAATGGCCACGCGCTTTTGTGATGCTATAACGAGATAGAAGTTTAAACAATTTATCAAACACTTACTACCGATTGATCTTTTTTTAAAATTACCTGCAATTGCTTGATGAGCTTCTTTAAGTTCTCAAACTCTTTCGCACTCAGGGTTTTCATGTTTGCAAAGTTAACCGAATTATTGATCTGACAGTTTGGACAAATGTACTCATCAATGAATTCAGCCTCACTCTGCAGAATACCGACGCATCGCCCATGGAACCAGTCCTGGCATTTATCACAGCAAATATAGAATCTGTGGATGGGATTTTTGAGTAAGATAAAAAAGGCGGACTATTTCCGCATTACTTACTGTGATTCATCGTACGGCTGTTTACACAGACAGTACAGCTCTTGCGTTTCTCGGGCATGCTTGCATTCGCTGCACACAAACTCGTTGATCTCTTTCGATTGCTCCTCCGAAATGCCGACGCAATCTCCGTGGAACCAATTGTTACACAGATCACAACCGACGTAGAATCTGAAGGCAAAGCAAAAGTTAATGTAAACAGATACAGATAGTATTCCTACTGATAAATTACTTCGTATCATCGTAGGGCGTCCGGCAAAGACAGTAGATTTTTTCCTTCTTGTTAGATAACCGTTTTTTACTAGCTTTGGACGGTTTTTCCGGTTTGTTCGTGCTAGCCGTAATCTTTTGCGTCTTTTGGTGGTTTTCTTTGGATACTGCTGTGGTGTTCGTCCTATAAAAATGTAGAAAATTAGCACACCGTGTCAGCTTTTATCTAAAGCATTCGACGCACTTTTTCTTAACGGAACTGCATTTTTCTGCTGTCGTTGCTTGCGCCGCCGAAGCTCCGTGCTTCGCAGTATTCTCCTGCTTAATCTGCAGCTGTTCCTGTTTGCACCGGGCTGCCAGCTCCACCGACAGTTCCTTTTGAATTTGTACCTGTAATTCCCGTTCGAGATGAGATCGCTTCTTGAGAATGTCTTTCTTCAGTTGCTCTTTGTGGCGGTTTAGTTGAGCCTAAGAAAGCATACCCCAATGTAACTACCATCGGAAGACCTTCGGTAGATATAAATTAGCTTACCTGCAACTTGTTTTGCCGCTGCTGCTGCTGTAAAAGTGCTTGCTGTTGTTTCCTCCTTTCATTGCTCTTACGAGCCGCTTCCGATCTAGCATTAGATACAGATGGCGAGCTAACAACCGGAACCGCAGCTTCGTTCGAAGCATTAACGGAAGCAACAATTGCTGCAGCTGCTGCTGCCGCCGCAGCGGAGGCAGCCGAATCACTTTGGGAGATTGCACGTTTCCTACTGGGACCATCACCACCAACGCCGCCGACTGCCGCTGCAGTTGGGTTCTTTCGTTCAACAGAACTAGTCGAATTACCACACGACTTTGTCGGACGTCGCTTCGGCGTATCCATCATCCACTCGTCATCATCATCCTCGCCTCGATAGGGTCGCTTTTTCGCTTTTACCGGTGTACTGTGCTCCCTAACAGCACTCATATTGCTATAATTGTGCTGAAGAGCAATCGCAGCACCACGGTCATCGGCTTTCATCTGCTTCTCCTGATAACGTTGCAAATTCAGCAGCTTCTCTTCGATCTCCGGATTTAGATTTTCCTGTCTCAGAGCATTTTTGATTGCTGTAAAAAGCCCCCTATTAGTCACCAATTGGAAACTGGGAATAAAAAAATAAACTTACTTTGTTGAATATAGTCTGGAGTGACCACAAACGAATCATCCTTCTCATCAATATTTCTGGTATCGTCATCCGAAGCATTTTCTTCTTTAACGGCCGACGGAGAGCTTTCTGCGTCCTCCTCGGTCTGCTCCAATTGCAACTCGTCTGACCCTGACTGCTGTTGCAGAGGCTGCTGCAGCTGTACGACAGTTTGCTTGTTCAGGTTGCTAGCCAGTACCTTCTGGAGTTCCTTTTTGACAATTGGATTGATGGCAGCTGTGCCACTTCCGTTAATGACAATGTTGGACAGAATCTGAGGTTTGCTATCATTACTACTGGTACTGGCGGCTGTTTTGATCGTTGTTGTCGTGCTGATCAGTGAACCGGCCAGCGGCAACTCCGAATCATCCGCCGTTGGGGTCGTGGTAGAAACGGTCGAGTCGGCCTGTTTGTTTAGAGCGAAGAAAGAATAGGTGATTTGTTGGTTTCCTTTCGTTTGCTTTTTACTATAGAGTTAAAACCGCATCGCAAGCAAACGGACTCCATCGATTCATTGGAATTCTTTTATAATTGTCACTTAACCGGTAGGAAACATTGAACTGCACTCGTTCATTACTTACAATTACAACTGTTTACATGTTCGGCCTATCTATCTATGGATTTATGGACTCCCTAACGGCTTAACCGATTGCCGTCAAAATGTATACATAATTGGCTTTTATTATGGAGCGTGTTTGTGTGCTATTGGTTGGGGATTATCTGCCCTAGATGGCGCTTCGGGGCAAAATGTGTTTTTGTTGAAAGTCGCAGCAACGCGCGATGGGTATTAGCTAATAACAATATAAATAGGTTCGTCTGATGTCTTACCTTGAAGTGATTTAACCGAAACAGAGACAAAATTTTTTAGTCATTACAAATTCGCTGAGAAAATGGCTTCTGTATTTACTAGCTTCAAATCCACAAATTAAGTTCCAAAGCAGGCCGCTGTTAGTTTCAACAGACATTGCAGGAAAACAATGGCAGCATGAGTAAACACAAATCATTTATTCGGGAAAAGGATTGAAGGTTTCGCGAAGCTTACTCGATGGGTGAATTGTCCGATGGTGACGAAGAAAGAATCAGTAGGCTTGGAAGTGAAAAGCGACGCCATACTGGTTTTTTTTTCCAACGCGGAGAAAATTTTCATTAAAATTAACGTATACACCCAAAACTCGGCCGTAAGGGACCATCCATAAATGACGTAGCATTATATGGGGGAGGGGGGAGTTTTGTAATTTGTGATGATGTGTGACGACAGGGGAGTAGGGAGTCATGTCATGCTACGTAGCTTTTTAAAGGGAATAGGGGTTGACCTGATGTCACGACAATTTTACGAGTTTCATCTAACTGACATCGTTTTTTTTTTATTATTTTTTATTTTTTTACGGGGACAAGTGGAGGGGTAGGGTTACCGTCAAGCTACGTAATTATCAGGGGGGGTATTTAGAGTTTTGTGACGAAATGCTACGATGGGGGAGGGGGGTGTTGAAAATCACTCAAAAAATGCTACGTCTAATACCTTTACGGTAATAAGAAAAAAATGCTCTAATAGCAAGACGTTTCATGCTAATACGGTCACAACCAGGGCTGGAAACGTGACTTTTTTTATGAACGTCATAAGCTTACAAACTTTCACGCTGCTGCCCGAGCAGGAAAGTCATAGACGAATTTCATGGTTGGTGTACGTATGAATGTCGTTCAATGAATGTAATCTCTTTGGTGTGCGTGAATGCCGCCACACAGCATTTTTGTTTCCCGCCACCAAGGCTGGAAGAAGTCATTTCGAATTTCATTTTAATGCGAAAGTTCGGGAAAAAACCAATCCGACAGCACCGATGCTAGTTTGACTTCGGCTGCTGTGCATGTAAACGGACGAGAGAAAAGCAAAAACGTTCGTGCTGCTGAGCGTGCCTGTTACATGTTCGTGAATGTTCGGTTATTCGGCTTACTGCCGTAGTAGGGTTTCGCTCGCTAGCAGTTGCGAATGTATGTGAATGGCCCGTGTGTTTAACTTTCATCATCCGTTGCGTTGGAACTGTTGCGAATCAAAGAGAATAGGGAAAGAGACGAAGAGTGAAAATTAGTCATAACGGCAACACTCCCTTTATGATGATTTCAACACTAGAATTTTGGCAACCGCTTCCACAGGCAGCACTTTAAATGACTTCTATTATATTTTGAAAACAAACCGTATGTCGATCGTTGGATTTGTTTATCAAACGATGCGCATTTTGAAACAAAGAGATGAAATAATTCTATAGCTTGTTTTTACTCATGCATATACTGTAGAATACACCTCACAATCACGATTGAACCAAATTCTGACGAAAATTGAAATTTCTTTTTTAATAGATGTACAATACTTATCTCCTCCAACTCAGGCATGAGTAATGTTTATTTACATTGCACGATTGGTCTGCTCAATAAGGTATTTTTGGCTTCACACTATTCGTCTCTTTCCCTATTCTCTTTGTTGCGAATAAATTTCATAGCAGCGGTTCAAAATGAATGTAGTGAACGACATTCATGGCTTATATTTGCAAGATTGGAATGTGCGGCAGTTCGTTTCTCGCTTGCTATAGGAAAGGACTGCAAGCAATATGTTAGCGGTCACATAGTATCGTTGAAGGCAAAGTTGTTGGCCATTGAAAATCTATAGTTTTGTACATTTACAATGCGCAGGGGGTCCGCCGATGCGTGAAAATGGAAATGTTTTCAGCTTTTTGGTAATGAGTTTTGTATTGAAGGAGAAGTTGTTGGCCATTCACAATCAATAGTTTTGTACGTTTACAATACACAGGGGGTCCGCCGATGCGCCAAAATTGATTTTTTTCAACCATTTGGTAATGAGTAATGGTAATGGTTACAATGCGCAGGGGGGTCCGCCGATGCGTCAAAATGGAAATGTTTTCAACTTTTTAGTAATGAGTTTTATATTGAAGGGGAAATTGTTGGCCGTTGAAAATCAATAGTTTTGTACACTTACAATGCGCAGGGGGTCCGCCGATGCGCCAAATGATTTTTTTCAACCTTTTGGTATTAAGTTTTATATTGAAGGAGAAGTTGTTGGCTATTGAAAATCAATAGTTTTGTACATTTACAATGCGCAAAGGGGGTCCGCCGATGCGTCAAAATAGAAATATTTTCAACTTTTTAGTAATGAGTTTTATATTGAAGGGGAAATTGTTGGCCGTTGAAAATAAATAGTTTTCTATATTTACAATGCGCGTGGGGGTTCGCCGATGTGTCAAAATGGAGATGTTTTAAACTTTTTAGTAATGAGTTTTTATATTGAAGGGGAAATTGTTGGCCATTCAAAATCAATAGTTAAGTAATAATAGTTAAATTATGTGCAACAACAAGCTCTGCCGCCTACACTGTTTACTGACTTGCGAATTGCAATTACGCGAAGAAAACGGATGAAAAGGTTATTTGCAGAAGGTTTGGCAGAAATATGTTTTCCCTTCATCGTAAAATATATTATGCTTATTGTACGATCTGTGATGTATTTTTTCGAACAATTTCCGCAATATGACTTTTATCGCTTAGTTTTAATTACAGTAATGTAATTTGTTCAACAAAACATGACATGTTTCAATTGCAATACGTTTTCAAAGTAGTAGCTACTTTCTCCAGTTTTTTTTTCATTTCGGTATAACGGTTGACGAGTTTCCACCATTTTGTGATTTATAATGGTAATACAGTGAAGACCCGTTTTTTATCAGCCCATTGGTGAATGTTAGGCTGATAAAACGGGGACATTGACAAAATCGGGAAATATAATTTTCTTTCTTTTTAACGGCCCCCCTATTGTCATGTCACGTGTCATTGAATCGTGTGAACGTTGTGACATCGACATATTACAAATTTACATATATTTAGTTTTAAATTTTAGCGAACTGTGTGTTCACGAAGGACTACCCTCCAATGATAATTCTCTTGCATAGACCGTTTACAATATTAAATTATAGTCTCGTCAAACAGCAAGTGGCATAAACCCCAATATGATAACGGATAAGATATTTACATATGTAACGCGAGTGTTTTGATTTTACATCCGACAGGATTGGGATGGCGTAAATACTACATCATTCTAAAAAAACAAATCATTAATTGGAACAAATTGATTTGAATATAACAATTTAGCATTTTCAAGTTTTTCAGAGTTTGCCACCAATAATCTTATTATACACATGCCTACACCTTATGACGATTACCTTGAAACAACTTTGCGTTTGTCAAATTGGTCACTCTTCGCATTTTTCTTTTGATACGCAATTCTCACTTCGACATAATCTTTCATGAGGGCCTAAATCAGTGATGCCGCAAGTCCAGATTTATGTAGAAAGGTACAGATTTCTGAAGCATTTTTGGCACAGATTCTGTACGGTACCCGAATAAACATCTAATAATCCAATAGCCTAACGACCTGTTCAGGGTATCATCCATACAATATGTGGAATCGTTGGACTATATATGTTAAAGTTTGTGTATAATTTTTTTATTAGGGTGCAGATTACAGATTTTTGTAAAAAAGTACAGATTGGTACAGATTTTTTACATGACAGCAAGGTAAAATAATTTAACCCTGCGATGCATTCCAGTAAACAGTTGAGTTAGGCAGCAGTGATGGCAAGAATCTGAAGTGGAGCTGGTACTGAAGCTGACATTATAATGCAATATGCGAGAAACATGCTTCCAGCAAATCAAAGGGATGATGTCTAATAAAAGCTGAGCGAATCTTCTTGGAGTGCATACGTTTACTCTGACGTACTCCATTTGAATTCTTGCAAGCCGGTTTCTCGCATCTTATTGATATTTCCAACCCCATCTCAGCTTCTCGCCGCCACTCTGTTGGCCACCTTTGGTTGGCAAACAAAGTGGCAGTGAGAATTTGAGCTGGAGCTGATATTGACATTACCCAGTCAAACTCATCCGAAATTCTAACTGGTTTCCCACACTGCTTTTACAGTGAACGGCAAGTTACGGCGCCGCCTTTTAGTTTACTGGGTTCTTGCGGAATTCCAGGTCAAACAAAACAACCGAGTCAGAATGTCTGGTTTGATTTCTCCGAATGGAAAATATGTAGGAGAAAAATGATTCTTTTAACAACCTTGTTATTGTTTGGGTACAGAATCCGGTCCTTTTTTCGATAGAAGAGTGCAGATAGAACAGATTTTTCAACTCCCGGTACAGATTTAATTGTGGCAATACTGGCCTAAATCGCAAATGTAAACAAACTGAGTTTTCGCTACTATGATATTGTGCGACTAAAATACTACAAGGTAGCGGTAAAATGATAGAAAACATTTCCTTTTAAGATTTCCACTATGAAAATATGCCAAAATGTAATGGTGGATTATGAAAAAAGAATATTTTTGTTCGTTTAATTGTTTCTTATGTATTGGCACAAAATTATTAATGAAACGATTTATTTTTCCTGATCAAAGGAGAAAAATAATGAAAATTTTGTCTTGCAATACCATCATTCTGTAACTTGATTATGCTACTACCGCATAAAAAAGTTTCCATTATGTCACATTGGTGGTTGCCCGTGTGCATTATAAATGTCCAAAACTTTTGATTTTTAACGGCCAACAATTTCTATTCATTTTCAATTTTCCCTTCAATATAAAACTCATTACTGAAAACTTGAAAACATTTCCATTTTGACGCATCGGCGGACCCCCCTGCGCATTAAAAATGTACAAAACTATTGATTTTCAACGGCCAACAATTTCTCCTTCAATATAAAACTCATTACCAAAAAGCTGAAAACATTTCCATTTTCACGCATCGGCGGACCCCCTGCGCATTGTAAATGTACAAAACTATTGATTTTCAACGGCCAACGAATTCCCCTTCAATACAGAACTCATTACTAAAAAGTTTAAAACATTTCCATTTTCACGCACCGGCGGACCCCCTGCGCATTGTAAATGTACAAAACTATTGATTTTCAACGGCCAACAATTTCTTCAATATAAAACTCATTACCAAAAAGCTGAAAATATTTCCATTTTCACGCATCGGCGGACCTCCCTGCGCATTGGAAATGTACAAAACTATTGATTTTCAACGGCCAACAATTTCTCCTTCAATATAAAACTCATTACCAAAAAGCTGAAAACATTTCCATTTTCACGCATCGGCTGACCCCCCCCCCCCCCCCCTGCGCATTGTAAATGTACAAAACTATTGATTTTCAACGGCCAACGAATTCCCCTTCAATATAGAACTCATTACTAAAAATTTTAAAACATTTCCATTTTCACGCACCGGCGGACCCCCTGCGCATTGTAAATGTACAAAACTATTGATTTTCAACGGCCAACAATTTCTCCTTCAATATAAAACTCATTACCAAAAAGCTGAAAATATTTCCATTTTCACGCTTCGGCGGACCCCCCTCCGCATTGTAAATGTACAAAACTATTGATTTTCAACGGTCAACAATTTCCCCTTCAATATAAAACTCATTACTAAAAAGTTTAAAACATCTCCATTTTCACGCATCGGCGAACCCCCATGCGCATTGTAAATGTCAAAACTATTGATTTTCAACGGTCAACAATTTACCCTTCAATATAAAACTCATTACTGAAAACTTGAAAACAGTTCCATTTTGACGCATCGGCGGACCCCCATGCGCATTGGAAATGTACAAAACTATTGATTTTGAATGGCCAACAACTTCTAAAACTCATTACCAAAAGCTGAAAACATTTCCATTTTCACACATCGGGGGACCCCCTGCGCATTGTAAATGTACAAAACTATTGATTTTCAACGGCCAACAATTTCCCCTTCAATATAAAACTCATTACTAAAAAGTTGAAAATATTTCCATTTTGACGCATCAGCGGACCCCCCTGTGCATTGTAATTGTACAAAACTATTGATTTTCAACGGCCAACAACTTCTCCTTCAATATAAAACTCATTACCAAATGGTTGAAAAAAAATTAATTTTGGCGCATCGGCGGACCTCCTATGTATTGTAAATGTCCAAAACTATTGATTGTGAATGGCCAACAACTTCTCCTTCAATACAAAACTCATTACCAAAAAGCTGAAAACATTTCCATTTTCACGCATCGGCGGACCCCCTGCGCATTGTAAATGTACAAAACTATAGATTTTCAATGGCCAACAACTTTGCCTTCAACGATACTATGTGACCGCTAACATATTGCTTGCAGTCCTTTCCTATAGCAAGCGAGAAACGAACTGCCGCACATTCCAATCTTGCAAATATAAGCCATGAATGTCGTTCACTACATTCATTTTGAACCGCTGCTATGAAATTTATTCGCAACAAAGAGAATAGGGAAAGAGACGAATAGTGTGAAGCCAAAAATACCTTATTGAGCAGACCAATCGTGCAATGTAAATAAACATTACTCATGCCTGAGTTGGAGGAGATAAGTATTGTACATCTATTAAAAAAGAAATTTCAATTTTCGTCAGAATTTGGTTCAATCGTGATTGTGAGGTGTATTCTACAGTATATGCATGAGTAAAAACAAGCTATAGAATTATTTCATCTCTTTGTTTCAAAATGCGCATCGTTTGATAAACAAATCCAACGATCGACATACGGTTTGTTTTCAAAATATAATAGAAGTCATTTAAAGTGCTGCCTGTGGAAGCGGTTGCCAAAATTCTAGTGTTGAAATCATCATAAAGGGAGTGTTGCCGTTATGACTAATTTTCACTCTTCGTCTCTTTCCCTATTCTCTTTGATTCGCAACAGTTCCAACGCAACGGATGATGAAAGTTAAACACACGGGCCATTCACATACATTCGCAACTGCTTGCGAGCGAAACCCTACTACGGCAGTAAGCCGAATAACCGAACATTCACGAACATGTAATAGGCACGCTCAGCAGCACGAACGTTTTTGCTTTTCTCTCGTCCGTTTACATGCACAGCAGCCGAAGTCAAACTAGCATCGGTGCTGTCGGATTGGTTTTTTCCCGAACTTTCGCATAAAAATCTCGACGAACATATGATTACGGCCTAAAAGCCAACTGTCAAAATCCACTTTGAATGGAAATTCCAGACAAACCGTTACTAGTCGAACACAGTTCACAACAGTTTATGAAAGAGAAAACTTTTCTCTTCCGTTTACTACCAACATATGTGATTGGCGTGTAACGGTTTGTCCGGAATTTCCACTCAAAGTGGATTTTGACAGTTGGCTTTTAGGCCGTAATCATATGTTTGTCGAGAAATGTCATTTGAAATGACTTCTTCCAGCCTTGGTCACAACAAAAAATTCCTCAAACGGCAATACCAACACATTCAAATCTTCTCTGCGTCGCACGCATGTTTCATCAATTCTTATTCAATAAATATTATCGCGTCGGATTGTCTGGAAGTGTGTAGCACTTCGCTTGTCATTGTATTGCTCATCAAGTGAAGTGAACACTATGTGGACAAAGACGAGATTCGATTTTCTCTACACGACGCATTCCGTATTTGAAGATCGGCTCACACTCGGCTAGCTTCAAAGCACAGTCAGAAAAAAAACGACTCGGAATAGTGGTGGGGTATTTCGGCTGGTGTTAAATTGAAATTTCATTTCTATCACGGACGTTAACAGCAAGGTAGCGACTGCACAAAACAAGACCTATGGTTTGGATCCACGTATCCGAACCGAGGGTCCGGATCCAGACACTTGTCTGGATCTAAGCGCCAGGTCTGGGTCTGGTTCAGGTCCGGACTTGGTAAGAGGAAAAGGGGATGGGCTAGATCCGGGTACTGGTCCGGATCCGGGTACTGGTCCAGATCCGGGAGCTGGTTCGGATCTGGGCACGTGTTTGGATCCGGGAGGTCTGGATTTGGGGACTGGTCCGGATCTGGCAACTAGGCCGGATCCGGAAACCGCCTAAACTTTTTATTCCACTATCCAACCTACCCAGCAAAAAATCCGTAATTCTGGCTGGTTTCTGCAAATATTGGGGCAGATTCCAGCCTGAATTTGGTCAGAGATACCCCAGGATTCCGGTTGGTTTGACTCGGTACTAATACTATCATAGCAATCGACCGAATTATCCTACATCCGAACAGAGCCGAGGTTGACACATACTAAAAAGTGTTTGATTGTGTGATGCGCATACATGAACAGCAACCGAAATTCGTCATTCCACCGTTTACTACCTTTGCGGGAATATGAGTTTACTACCGTAATGCGCAATTGCGTGGTCTGTTACCGAAACCACAATAGAATCTTACCCAAAAGTAATAGAAACATACCCGTCGGATTTTGGGTGTAGAACGGAAAAAGGCTGCCAGAGTTGGAAAAGAAAAAAACTGAGATGTTGTAAGTGAGGACAAGTAAAGGAGGATAAAGATGCCGCCCGGAGACCCAGGAGGCGGGTTAAAGCCAAACGTGCAATACCCAAGAACAATTTACACATACAACGACACGGATAGCGAACCATACCGAGAACTAGTGGAGCTCACGGACAACAACGATGGAAATTTATTCATAAACAAACTGTCTCTTGGCAAAATCCTGTGCACGAAACCGGAATGTAAACAGAATGTGATTAACATTAAGCCACGTGGTCGTAGGAAGCTGACTATACTTACGAAAACAGTATACACAGCCAATCAGCTTCAGGAGGATAAATCACTGAAACTGCAAAACTACACAGCATATATCCCTAAGCATTTTCTCATGGTATCGGGAGTGATATCTGGAGTACCAATCGAGATGACGACGGAGGAAATTTTATCCAACATCAGTAGCACAGTCCAAATACTGGAAGTGACAAGACTTCATCGCTATGACAACGAAGTAAAAACACCAGCCACGCGCATCGGGGTAACGTTTCGCAGCAATCAATTGCCGAAGGAAGTACGAATCTTTTGCCTTACAAATAAGGTGCAACCATTCGCTAGCAAGGCAGTATTTTGCCAGAAATGTCTAAGATACAACCACCGCACACAAAATTGCAGATCCCGACAGCAATGTTACAGGTGCACCCTATCTCACGAAGAAGAGGAGTACCAGGAATGCCAGCGAACGATCAAATGTCTACACTGCAAAATAGAAGGAAAACACCAAACAGGAGACTATGTTTGCCCGGAAAGAAAACGACAAAATAACATAAAAATCATTCTGTCAAGAACCAACCTCACGATGATGGAAGCCAAGGAAGCATACCCGATCTATACGGAGAACCAGTACAATTTGCGGGGAAACATTGAGGAATACCCAACGTTACCAGAGACGAATGCTGAAGTGAGCTCGAACAGACCGATACCTAAACCACAGACAAACAAAGCACGAGAACCCCAAACGGGCAAGCGAACATCAGAAGAAGTCAGCACCGGAGCAAAGTGCCCTAGCTACACTGAAACTAAAAAACGGAAAAATCAGCCAGAGGATAATGGAGTAGCACTATTCAATCGCTACAGAGTGAACGAGTTTGAGAAGCTACAATGGAAGTTAAGCCAGATGAAGCAAAAACAGAGCCACAGCAAGGATTGGAAAATACAGAGATGGAGATAACCGAAGATCGCTCGCAGGTAAGCCAGTCAGTTGTCACAAATTCATTAATACGAAAAGACTACGATAAAAAAAATAAATTATCAACACATGAAAGCGATAAATATATTTCAATGTAACGTACAAAGTATATCAAAAAACAAAAACGAGTTGATACGAGTGTTAATACAAGAAAAATATCAAATAGCACTAATATCGGAATTTTGGGCCAAGGACGAGTTTGAGAATAGTAAATACAGAATACCAAACTACAACAATTATTACAGATCACGAGAAGATGGCTATGGAGGATCAATGATAATCCTACACAGATCATTGCAAGGCAGAGGTATCAAGCTGAAAAGTTCGAAGAACATACAAGCGGTCGGAGCTAGCGTCGTTGAATTTTAGGAAGGTATGCAGAAGATCAGAGAGCTGAGCGCAGTTAAAAACTACATAATCGGCGGGGACATGAACGCACACAATAGACTGCGGGATGAGCATCATGCGGATAACAAAGGAGAAGCACTATCCGAAATAATAACAAACGAGGACGTTATCCTTCTAAACGATAGACAACCAACATATATCCCAGCAGAGCTGAACAAACGACCGTCGACCATAGACTTAGTACTATGCTCCCCAACAATCTTTCAACAAATTAAAATGCAGATCTTAGAATACGGGATCGGGAGCAGACACATGGCAATAAAAACAACCCTCGAGAGGGATGTGAGGAACACAGAGGATAAAATTATTAGCAAAAAGAAACTGCTAGAGGGAATACGAGAGATAGATATGACAAAAGTCAGCAGCTTGAGAGAATTGACGAACGAGACAAAAATATCATCAAGAAATGTAAACAGAAAAACAGATATCAACCCAAATACTGGTGGAGCACTGACGTAGAGGAGGCATGGAAGAGTAAGAACGAGGCTAGAAAAAAGTTCAATCGCACAGGTGGACTCCACGACCTAATCGAGTTGAAAAAAAGAGAATGAATATTTAACACCAAAAAAAGCAGCTTCTGACGAAGAAATTTCAAGAATTCGCAGCAAGTGTCGATCCTGATACAAGTTCCAAAATCTTGTGGCAAAGGATTGGAACGCTAACAGGGAAAAGAAGAATGAACAGCAATAAAACGGTCATCCAGGATCAGCAAGAAGCTACACAATTCTTAAAAAAAACATTTCCCGCGAGGAGAAGAATACTCAGATCAGCAGCTGGTACCAATAACAGTAGACATTTTAGATACATGCAAGTGGAACCAAATTCTAGAAAACAAGAAAAAAAAATCAGCGCCGGGCACAGATGGAATAACATATGAAATGCTGAGAAATATAAACCCGGACATACGAGATATGCTTATTTCTGAACTGAACAAAATGTGGAAGACGGAACGAATAGATCAGTCGCTGAAAATGATTAAGGTAGTACCGGTACCAAAGCCAGGTCGAGACCCAGAAGTTATTGATAATCTGAGGCCAATAGCAATGCTCAACTGCCTACTTAAAGTAATCAATTCAGCGGTACTAAGGAAAGTCGAAAACTTCCTTAGTGACAACGAAACATTACGATAACTTCTTTCGGCTTCAGAAGACATAGATCTACCTCTACAGCACTAAGTTACATAACAAACAAAATAGCAAGTATCAAACGAAGGAATAAGATCGCGGCAGCCATTTTTCTGGATCTAAGCAATGCATACAATTCAGTAATAACCAGCACCCTAGAAGGAATCCTGCATAGGATTGGTATGCCTCCAGCAATTTGCCGCTGGATATATGCATTCCTCACTGACAGGCAAGTACAAGTACAATATAAATCAGGCTCTATTACTCGAACGGTAAATGATGGGTTACCACAGGGAGACGTACTATCACCCATGATGTTTAATGTGTACACGATAGCATTACATGGTATACAAGTAGAAGTCACAGAACTAGTGTAGTTCGCAGATGATTTCTCCGTAACGATAGAAGGAGACTCTGTAGAGATGATAAACCAAAGAGCACAGGAATTTATAAACAAACTGGTAGCTAAAACAAATTAATTAAACCTGAAAATCAACCCTGATAAAACCAAAGCCATTCTGTTCCAAATGAACAGTAAGGTATTAGCAATCAAAATCAATGAATTAGAAATTGAAACCGTGAACGTGCATAAATATCAGGGCTTGAGCTTTGATAGAGGCTTAAGATTTGGAGCGCATATCAGAGAAACCAAAAGGAACACTATGGACAGATTGAACATGTTGAAGGTCATCAGCAGCAATAGAATGGGTGGGCACCCCCAAACCATGGGGCTAATATACAACGCTATAATACGAGGATATCTAGACTACGGAGCACCGATATACGCAAACGCCAACAAGACCAACTTACAAGCTTTGTCCATAACCAGCAATGCAGCACTACGAAAAGTAACGGAATGTTCTAAGACCACACCTATGAACACACTACGCGATTGCGAGCCAACCTCCCTTGGAATACAGAAGAGAGTTGGTAACGGTGAAAGAAATCATTCGACATGCACAATTTGACACCCCAGTGTGGGGGCAGCTAAAAGAGATGGACATCGTTGAACTGCAGGACAAAACATCAACCTTCGTGGAAGCAATATACTTGAAATACAAGGATTTAATCCAGCAAGTCTCCCAAACTGTTCATGTGAAGAAAATCATCGAAGTAGAAACTGAGCTTAATAACACCACATGGAAAAAGAAAAAAAAACATCAGACAGTGTCCTAAAGCAAGCAACACTGGGACTTCTCATCAACAAATATCGAGAATGCACTGAAATATTCACAGATGCCTCCAAATCGGAAAACAGCTGCGGCATAGGTATATTCGACGCAACCAGCAACCACCGGTTCAATCTTAAGCTGCAGAATTCAGTTTGCAGCACGTCAGCAGAGCTGGAAGCCATATATGTAGCACTACAATACATTTAAAGAAGACAAATCTACAATTCAGTAATACTAACGGACTCAAAATCGGGATGCGAGATGATAAAGAGCCAAATGGAAAATAATGAACAGAACGAAACTATCTACAGGATAATAAAGAAGACTGCTAGGATGATCCGCGAGGATCCAATGGATACCGGGACACGTTAACGTACAGGGAAATGAAACGGCGGACACGCTAGCCAAATTAGGACTGGATCAAACCGAGACAGCCTCCAACAAAATTTTCCCCCACGATGCGATAAACATGTTTATTGTGTAAGGAAGCGATAATGCAAGATGTTCAAATATGGTATGTAAACTACACCCAAGAAAAGGGCAAAGGACGAAAATTCTTCCAATACCAAACTGCTATTAACGCTAAATCATGGTACCAAAATCTACCGCTATCCAATTCGGATGTAAGAACACTTAACAGACTGATAGCAGGGCATGACTACTCACCGTACTGGTTGAGTATCATGCGCATCTCGGACGAACGATACTGCGAAATATGTGATACACCGAACACCTCAGAACACATAATTTTAAATTGTATTCAACACCTAAATCACCGTGATAAACACAAACTAGACACTTTTCGCAAAATACAAGATGTATTCGAAACGAAGGATGTTACCATTCTAAAAAGACTAATTAACTTTTTAAACGAACTCAAACTGCAAATTTAAAAACAGAAAACCAAATATTGGCAACAACCTAACCATAATGACATAAAAACTGACTGGCGTTATAGCGATTCTAACTGTGCCATAAACAGATGTAACAGCATGTTACATCAAAGGAGAAAGCAGAAGAATCTCATTTGCAAAAAACTGGAGAATCGGGTAAAAGACTGTTCAGAGTTCGACAAGAAAACAATCGATAGATGCTTAAAAACAATACAGCAATTCGGATTGTGCCGGCTCTGTCTTAATGCATCGAAAGGCACCCCATCAAGATTCACAAGCAATGCGATATCGGTAGATGTCATCGGTGATACCACCCTACAAACACTTCAAACGTGGCACGAAGTAAGCCAGGGAAGACAATAAGACCCAATCAAGGATTGAGTAAAGCAGTTGCAAAGCTGTTACAAACCGTCATTTCCTTGGTAAGACGACACTGTTTCGTATTGTTCCAGTAACTTTGTATCTGTGCTGGTGGACACTTTCTTGGACGACGACGCGGAGAAAACATTGGTTGCCGTGTATTTGGTAAATGAGTTTGGCCTTGTAGGAGACCATTGTGTCTGCTCTTGACGGTGACCTTAAAGAGGTCCGATTCCAAATATCAACGAATCAACGAGATATCGGGCCGCATGGGATCTGTTAGCCAACTTCTGTTGGTCGTGCGTTCACGACAGACGCTGGGATATTCGGAGTTGGCGGAAGTATTCCCATAACTAAAAGGTATACTAAATGAAGATTGCGAGCGCGTGCTTCCGCGTATCCTTATAAGGAATGACAACGGTGGTTGGGTTGGAACGTGTACGGATCCAACAAGGACCGTTGTGTAGAACGAGCTAATGGTTTTTACATAGCTAAATACCAGGACAATGACCAGAGAGCGTAGGAATGAAGAAAGTTTCTAGAACCGGCGGAGGTACAGCATTCGAATCAAATCTTCAGAAAGATCCCCAAGCGGGTCGGACAGCATTTTGAGACGAGACTTCTATGGAAGTGCCACTGTTTCCGAATTTCCGAACAGCTAATCGGGAAAAACGTAATAAGGCAGCTGAACGAATACCAGCAAATTGGGTTGTATTCATAAACTGCCCATAATCGCAAGTTAGTCCCATGTTCTGTGGGATTCCCTATCTATGACTTGCGATTATAGACAGTAAAGCGATCCCGGAAGAAATTCAGGAATCGGTCCTATGGCTTACGTGATATTTTCCGCTAGATGCCGTCATAAGTCCCAAAATGCCTTGGGTGAAAGTATATCACAGAATACCATGTTGTTGAAAGGGATCTTCTGAAGACGTTGCTGAAGGTTCTCTTCGGGTACTAGGAGTTGGACACCATTTGTGCGGATCTGAAGAACTTCATCATCGAAGAACATTCGCAGGAGTTTCCAATAGCTAGCGATTCCATAATACGGGAATACTAATGCTGATGTTGGTTTTAGATCAGAGTCGCTCTAGGTTCGCTGGAAACTGTCATTTTAAATAGTTTTTCTAAACATTAGAGCGAACCTAGAGCGACTCGAAACCAAAAACGAAATTAACGTAAGTGGATGACTACATAAAATGCGCCAACGATGATGCAGAAGTGGTGAAAGCGACTCTCAAGATCAAGAATGTTTACTCGCTCAAAAGATTTCTTATTCGGAATTGGTTTTCAAACTCAAAACGAATTCTTGCATTGTTCAGGAATATTGATCCAGCAATCAAGAAGAGTCTTCAGAGTCTGAACAAGAACATCTCAATTGAACGCGTGCTCGGGATGTACTGGATAGCAGTCGAAGACGTTTTTCAGGTCGCCCCAGAGATTAGCGTCCACTTCTGCTCCTTGTGGCAATCTAACCTGTTAAGCTTGATCTCCCGTTTTTAAGACGTCCTAGATTCGAGCTCGCCTTCTGGGTCTGAGACAAGCAGCGCGTAGCGTACTGAGCGTCTGGTTTTACCAACAAACTGTGCGCCATCTATTGTGTGGCTCGTTTTCGCGGCCTTGTGACCTCACAATCCGTTATAATCCTTCTTGTAAGATCAGCCGCATCCTCGTTCTCGGTCCCACCGTCCGGCCGAAATTTCTCAACGAAAAGGTATGTGTTGAAGGCTTTCGTCTTCCACTGTCGCTCGCCAGTCATCCTTCTTTGTGCTGCAGCAGGGTTCCATTGACCGACTGATACAGTAGCGAAAGGCGTGGTGGTCGCTATGCGTATACTTCTCGCTTACTCTCCAATCCGTGTTCGCTATCAGTGAAGGACTGCATGAATGTGACGTCGATGATATACTACCTCCCGTCTCTCCGAAATGTGCTAATGGAACCTCCATCGCACTCGCTAAAGCTTCCTGCAGGATAAACCCTGTTGTGTTGGTTACTCTACTACCCTACTCCACAGCCCAGACGTTGAAGTCACCACCAACAACTACCGGCTTTCGGTCGATCAACTGATCAACTGCATTAGGCTGAACAGCTTCACTGTCCAATTTGTAAGAGCGTATCAGTTGCACACGAAGACGCAGTTGATTTTCGCGATCACGAAGCCTTTGTATGAGCGTTCTACCACTTTTTGAATGGGGAATCTGCCCATCACTTGTATCGCAATCGTTCCCGATCTATCCAGCACCCTGTTTTCATTACCAGGGCGGACTTGATAAGGTTCTGCAATCAAAGCAATGTCACACATAGTTTCTGCCGTATACTGCCACAATAGTTGCTGTGCGTTGTCACAGTGATTCAGATTTATCTGAGTTATCTCCATTATCGTTGGCCTGAAGTCTCCTTCTTGTAGTTAGGGCATCTGAGGCCGCCCGTCTGATGGTCGATTCCGTCCGCTGGAGTGCAGCATACACTCTGGCCTCTACGTGCAGTTTCTCGCAAGATGGCCCGTCTCCCCGCATTTCCAGGATCTTCCAGCGGGCATCTCGACCAACCAACCGTAAATTTACCAGTTACTAGTTACCAGTAAACGAATTTTCGCTGTCTGAGTTCCTCCGTACTCCTTCTTTAACCGGATCGTCATGTACACCTCGCCTGGGTTGCACTGCTGCTTCAATGCACCTCTCAGCTCATCTTCCGTCGTGGGGCCCTATTCTCACAGTCACGTCACCTAGTGACTAGAAGAAAATTTACCTCAACTCGAAGCGCATCTCATCTTTTGGGGACGCCGGGTTCTTGCCACGTATTCCCCCATATACCGCAGCTGCGGATCCTCTCTGACCTTCTTGAGGAGCACTACATACGTCGCACAGTGGCGGATCTTCAAACAAAAGTCGGACAAAACCTTAAATGTCACCTAATTTGGCTGAAAATCACAATTTAAGCTAATTTTGAAGTGCTGAGCTCATTTTTGATGTCAAAAGTCATAAAATATTAAGAGCATTTTTCCATACAGTGTCATTGAACCTTTCTTATAACTATGATCCCGTTTTCATGATAGATTTTCCGTTACTGATCACCAATGTCAGCAATATCATAAAAAATGAAGAACATTACTTTAAATCCATTATATAACGTGTTGGTTTACTGTAGATTGTCTAACTATTTTACACAAAACACCATGCGCCTCCATATCAGCAATAAAGCTTCAAAATCTCCTTAAAACTTTTCGCGCACCTAGGCGCAGAACGAGACCATGATATTCGAAAAGTAGAGGGTATTTGCCATAGAATGTATACTATGTGACCGTTCCGAAATGGTTCCGAAATTTGTACAGAATACATTAGTGAAATAAGTATTTTTGATCTGACTACCTCAAACATATTTAAACGAAAAAGTCATAATTCCAAGCAAATTTACCGAATGTTTTTTATTTGCTAACTAAGTTCATTTGTTCCTCTACACAATGAAACTAATTTTGCTAAAATTGGACCAAAATCAAAAGAGCAACATGCATTTGAAGTGAACAGCACAATGGTGGTTTCGGAAATGAAAATCATCAAAAAATCCGGACTTGGCTACGTTTAAACTCATGTTAAAAATCGTGTTCTTATCCAATGATCATAAAATTTTGAACATACATCATTCAATACATGAGAAATTTTGAAAAAATATAAAATATCAATATTTCAAAAATAATTTTTGAGGTTTTGGCCAGCCTCCAGCCACTGTGCGTCGTCGCGTCATTGGCTTTGACGAGTACGGTTTTTCCCTTTGGCGCCTTCTGACGAGCCGGAGTTTTTCCTTTCCTCTTCTGCTCCACTTTCTTTCTTCCTTCCGCTTTAGCTGTTTCTCGTGTTTCTCCTTTAGACCTACAACGGCACTTTAGCTCTCCCTGCTGAGTGGCGTCTTTCCCTTCGGCAGTAAGAGCGTCCTTGCGCACATGACTCTTGGACCCGACTGATCTTCCAGCTTCTGGCGAGGTTCTTGCCCTCTTTAGAGTTACGGAAATTGTCGTGTTTACCACTCCAACCAGCTTCTCCTTCCTCTGCTTCGGAGTGAAGGGGGCCTTCTCCGACGCAAATGCTCGCTCAGTTCCATCAGCGCTCAGCATTGCCGTGTAATACTCCTTCACGGCAGACACGAACGCCTTTCGGATTCTGAGAACTAGCTCCTGAATGTCCTTATGGACATTGTTTCTCATGTTCACAAACTTATGAAGCTTCTTCACCAAGCACTTCGCTGTCACTACTTTCGGCTTCTGTGAGGAATTGCTCACCTCGCTCTGCTCTGGCTCCTCCTGCTTTTGCTAAATACTTCAGCTGCTGCTGGCGGTGCTGACCTCATCAAACCACTTCCGACGAGCGGATTCGCCATGCCTCCTCCATATGTGTGGGTTTCTTGCTCTTTCTCCATTTTGTTAGATCCCAACTTCGGTTCGCTATCTACACTCGTTGTAAGTAGTCGCTTCTTGTGATCAAATGGCTATCTATGCGAGCAGGGAGGCCATTCTAGAGTTGACACTATCCTTCAAGGGGAGTAGAGTTCAGCATCGGATCAGCGTATAATCGAGAGTGGTCCATCAGAACCTAGTACCACAGACTAACAGACATAACACTCAAAAACAAAGCTTCCCCCGCTTTAACGGTCATTTTAAATATATTTGTAGTTGGGACTGTGGTCATATTTGAAATTATGGCGCCACTGACATATGAACAAGCATATGGGGGATAGACCACTAGTGAAAAATTGTTCCCAAACCTGAGGGGTAACCCACCAGTAAATGAGTGTTTGGGATTGTAAATAAAAGGTGCAGCTAGTGCTCTGGGAAAATTGTCCGATCGATGTTTTTTGAGGGAATTCCCTCATAGTGTTATGTCTGTTAGTCTGTGCTAGTACCACCAATGTGACGTGTTTTGAACGTACCCAGAAACTTGCCAAGGTTTTAACGGGACGGAGGTAGGCCACTCGCCATTTCCAATCTGTGTCATCCTTCCTTACTCAAGGAGTATAACAGCAAGTAACCGTCCAATTCATAATCCGTGTCCTGTTTCCTGTTCGTTGAAGTTCGCTATGGCCAGTAAACCGTAATCAGTAACACTGACGTTGATCCTGATGTGCCGGTTGGAACTCCGGTTGGGCTAGGGTGTTTTATTGCTACGATCTTTGAGTACTGAAATTTTAGGATCTTAGCAGGAGCGGAACAGACTCGCTTCGTCGGAAATGGCTTTCGGAATTATGTTTTTAGAGGTTTATCAGCACCCAATGCTGCCCAAACCCTACCATATCCGAAGCAAAACTCCCCCACTCGCAGTAGGTCCAAGAAGGGTAGGAGATGGATGGGGTTGTTAGCCCCTGAATTCCTGTCACTGCTGCGCATGTGTGAGTATACAATTCATCTTCCACTGACCGACAGTGGATTCATGTCCTGCATCTATGTAATGATATAATTAGTATTATCCATGGATGTGCACATGTGCACAGTAACATGGAACGATATCAACAGCACGTTGTTCCGAATAAATTAATTCATGGAATTCATTCCTCCATCCGTGAAATAATTGTACCAACTACTCAGGTCCAGATGGCGCTGTTGGCGCACTAACCGAAACGATGCGGATTGTTTCACAAACGCCAATGTCAAACTTATTAGGATCATTAGGATGTGACGATAAATCGCTCCGTAAAATCACACTTTTCTCGACATATTTTAACCTACTATTTTAACACATGACCCAACAGGAAAAACGATCTACTGAACGATTGACTTCGATTTCCTGTTGAATATACAGTATATCACCGAACAACTTTGAAAAATATTTAACGAGCAAAACGCCACGTCCTAGCGGTTCACCAGTACTACCACTTCCAGATCGAACTCAAAGAACCTGTTATGAATAAAAAAAAAGGCTCGCAGTATATTTTTTTCTGACCAGCAAGTTAAGAAATTATTGAAAGTAATTCAACACCCTCGTGAGAGGGGGTTTGAACTCCAAAAACCTTTCCCTTGCGCACGGGTTTGACGTAGGTATCCCCAGTTCGTCTCTAGTTGAGTGGGTGAGGCTTCGGGTGTGTATGAAAGAAAATATGGCTGGTGATACGCACAATGGGGAAAAGGACCTTGTATGACACTTAACGGTCGTTGGCTTTAGGGTGTTGACGTGTTATATATATACCCAAATATCAATGGACCATAGAAGTCAACCCATCCAGCGAAACGACCCAAGAAGGATAAATCCGTACATGGTGCGCAAGAAGGTTGTTGTACCGCAGCGTATAAGATGAGAGCTTTTCGCGAAGATGACGCGCTTGTGTTGATTTGTAGAACAAGTTTATTGATACGTAAAAAAGCTATGGCGAACGGTCAAAAGGGAACCAGGCGGACCATTCACTCAAGAGAAACTAGAAAAGACAAAGGAAACTATCATTCGTGGGGGGATGCACAGTATCCAGATGAAATAGCGAGTCTGGCGCGACATGTGACAGACGACCGAGATTTCAAGTACGACTGGGGAAAACCAATAAAATTCGCAAGATGCCTTCTTACTTATTTATATAAGAAAGGAGTAATACGTTTGAATAGCGATAGCTACGTGCGAATAACGAGGCTGTCGTTAACGAAGTGAGACAACGTTTCCACACATCGCAAAATGTGTAAAATCAACAAGCCAGCTTTGGTGATAGACTTCAGTCCCTGCGGCCAGGTCGCGTTCATTTTCCTACGTAGGAGTGGACTATTTCGGGGCACTGTTAGTGTGTGTTAACCGAAACATCGCCAAGCAATGTGAAGCGCTGTTTACGTGCATACAAGGATTATATTCCAGAATACTACGTACCAGTGCAATGTATAGATTTTAGACAGTAAACATCAGTGAAATCACGGGTGTTGCGCTTGATGAGCCCACGTACAGCGTAGAATTTAGCTATGACAGAAGAAACAAGTGCGATGAACCGTAGTTTACAGTTGAGACTGATACCCAGATCCTTGATGGATGCGACTCATTCTACAAGAGCAGAACACATCAAGTATTCGAAAACATTGGGCGATTGTACTCGTGCGAAATTGATTATGCTGCATTTCTGAATGTTCACACTCATGCCGTTTCTGTCACACCAATCCATAACCCTTTCGAGGTCCATTTGCAAAGCGCAACAGTCAACAATAGTATTTATAACACGGTAAATTTTCAAATCATCTGCATACATGACTTTTGTCAACGACAATTTACTGCAGAGGTCGTTCGCGAAGAGAGCAAAAAAAGAGGCCCCAGATGACTTCCTTGAGGAACACCACCCGATGTAATGTGGTAGAGATCCGATAGAGTAACTCCAAGTCGCACCGAGGCGCTACGGTTCGCAAGGCACAAGGAGATCCAATTAGTCAGCCAGTCCTTTCGAGAAATCGATGTACACCGCATAGAGCTGTTGTCGTTGTTCCAATTTTTCAATCACGAACGACACGTTGCCCATCAGATTAGTAGTTGTCGAGCGCTCTCTTACAAAACCATACTAGTCCGAAGTAATGATGTGTTTTAATGCGGGGTAGATAACATTTAACAACATACTGTCAAAGATTTTAGGGAGGCAGCTCAAGATTGAAATTCCTCTATAATTGGTGACCTCATGTACGTTGCCGGTTTTGTGGATTGGAGTTATCAAAGCTTACTTTCATTTCGTGGGGAAAATATTTTCAGCAAGAGAGCGATTGAATAATAAAGATGCTGGTAGCGCCAGAGATGAAGAGCAATTCTTGATGAACGATGGTTGGAGCCTGTCCGTCCCCGGATCTTTGGAACTATCAAGCCCCCGACGATTAGTATGTACCTGATGTTTGGTAAATTATGTTGCAGGCAAATTCAGAGTGAACATTGGGAAACTACTCAAGTGCGATTCAGACAAAGGTGATGAGTTATTACTTAGCACGTTTTGAAAGAATGACGAGAATAGATTTGCTGACTCCGCTGGTGACGTTGATGTCCTGTCTCGATAGTTGATGCTTTCCGGGATTCCACATGGGGACGTTTTGTTCCGCAGGTAAGACCCAAAATTGCTTGGGATTGTCCTTCAAGTTGCATTCAATTCGGGAAACATATGAGCGAAAGTATATTGCATTCATGAGTTCGAATTGGCGTTCTAATTCCCACATGGATGTTTTGTCGGTTTCGCCTCTCGTTCTAAAAAAAAAATAGAATGCGAGATGCGAGAAAACTGCTTTCTGCAAACCAAAGGGATGAGCGCTGACTGCCTGCTTTTACTCTGACAGGCTTCATTTGATATGCTGCAAGCAGGTTTCTCGCATCTCGCATCCTACTATCAGTACCAGCCCTCGCAGGTACTCTGAGGGCGGCCTTAATTGCTACGGTACAGGCATGAGAACATCACAAAAACTTGATTCGAAACGAACACCATACGCCATTTATCCATTTTGCGTTTCAAATGTATATGCAAAAGTATTAATCCGCAATTCAATCGATGGGATATGAACGATAAATATTTTTAATCACAATAAACCACAAACTTTTGTGTACGGCCCTTTTCCCATTGATGTGTACAGAACAGTGTATACAACAAGAGAGAAAACTATACTCGCAGCACTCTTACCGACCAGTTTGTGTACAGTAGCAAAACAAGGATGTATTTTGCAGATGCATAGAAAAGTGTACTCGGTTTGGCTACCGTTTCGGTAGCGGTACCAGCGATGCATCGCTGTAGTAGGCTTTACTGTCTGTGGCAATGTAAATGTACAAAAGAATATGTATTTTATCGGTGCAGTTCGTATCACTGGGTGCATGATCACACGAGTAATCCATCTCAAAGTTGCACGCGCACTTCCAAGGGAATCCTGGAAGGTGTTTAATCGAACACAAAGAAACACCTGTAGAGATAGAGGTACAAACTTCATAGAATCGAGTTACGAACTTAAGCAGGAGATGAACAAAATGGAGCGTCAGTTCGCCGAAACGAAGAACGTGTTCAACCCACCTCGAAAACCTTACTTGGGTAGTGTGTGTGAGCGTCTTGTGCGGTCGGTGAAAATCGCTCTCGCTGCGACGAAGACTTCCCGAACGAAAAAACATTAGCCACATTGTTAGTAGAAGCTAAGAGTATGATCAATTCGGGACCGCCGACATACATTCCTCTGAGGATGGCGCAGCAGAAAGTTTTGGCACCAAACCACTTTCTTCTAATCTTCAATTAGTTTAATACATGCCAACATATTATGATGATCAGCTTTTACCCTTGAACTTATCTTCCTTAGCCGGATGTTGTTCGACTTCGATATATTATCGTCTTTTTTCAACAAATCGATAATTAGTTTTCTTCCATTTTTGTGATTCTCGATGTCTCTGCCATCAGAATATTTTACGTCACGTTACTTCAGGATGGGTACTATGGAAGATTCCGGATTTCGTAATTCCGGTTCACTGTATGCCAAGCTTGTATTGATTTTTTTGCGTTCTGGATCCATTTGCTTTTCGACCAAAAAACCTTCACACGCTCCTAAGCCACCACTTCGGTTGATTTCCATCCAACACATTTCCACAAATTTTATCGGACCGACAGAAGCTATACTATAAATTTCCGGTTGCCAAAGTACCTTCTGTTGCATCGGAAAAAAATATATTAATTATTAATACCAATACGAAAAATCAGCCGACTAGTATAAGCGAACAAGTTCAATCAAACATTTTATTTATATTTTGTTCAAGGCATTCTATATCATCTGTAGTTCTGATATTGATTAGGGATCATCCATAAATGAAGTAGAATTTTTAAGTAATTTTTAACACCCCCCTTCCCCATCGTAGCATTTCGCCACAAACCTTGAAATACGCCCCCTGGTAATTACGTAGCTTGACGGTAACCTTACCCCCACTTGTCGCCTAAAAAATAAAAAAAACTATGTTAGTGGGATGAAATGGATAAGGTTGACGTGACATCAGGTCAACCTTTATTCCTCTTTAAAAAAGCTACGTAGCATAACATGTCCCCCTACCCCCCTGTCGTCACACATCATCACAAAATACAACTCCCCCCTCCCCCATATAATGCTACGTCATTTATGGATGGTCTCTTAGTGTAATCAACCGTGCTGAGTTCCGATTAGATTCTTTTCAGAATAAACGGCATGAAGTGGATCATACTGACGAACTGTTTTCGTTCAGCTATATTCTGTGGAATTCCTAAATGGTAATAAAGTAATCATCATCCCTCCCCATACTTACCACCATAGCATGTATTGAAGCCAAGTGAAACAGCAAGGCAGAAACGACAACGAATGGGTTCAATTGGGAGATGACCTAGCGCAAGTAGTAAAGCAGCCACACACCGTTCCAACAAATTAACTAACCCTGTTAAAACGCTTAATATAGAACAAAAGAATGCACTCATCTCGATCCCGGCAACCATAGCGTGCGATTTTCTTCGTTGGTACCTTAACTAGAACCGGTGTTCTCTCATCTTCTTTTTTTTCTTCATCTTTTCTGAGAACCGATTCCATTTGCGAAGAAACGAATAATTCTGCCTTTAGCTTAAGTTCAATTTTTACAACAGTTTCCGTGAAACGGCGTTACAGCTTGATTCAGCTCGAACAAAAATGGGAATCAACAACACAGCCAACAAAGATGATGATACACAAAAAATTACGAAATACTCTCTCTCTCCCGTTGCCGGTTCGTTAGTTCTTAGTATGAATCGATGGAAATTTTGCTTGTGATGGGCGGTTTTGAAAGAAACGAAGCTTACAAGAACTTAAACGTACTAGTCTTTGTTTACAACAAGAAAAGGGAAAAAATAAATTAAATTATTTCTGATCAATCAAAAATACACCATTTCATCGTGCTTTTGTGTGAATGTTTTCGCTATTTTTTGGACATTCTGTATTCGGTTATCTATGTTGGGAACAGTACCACGTTTGTTTGATAACGCGTCAACTTGTACTGTTAGATGTTACTGTTAGTCGTTCGTTAGACTGTTCTCCGCAGAGAAAACTTCCGAGCCGGAAAGGGATTTGAAATTGGCAATCAACAAACTAATAGGTGGAAATTGATTAAACCAAAGGCATTATCATTGTTGCAACCAGTAAACGTGCATCAGTTTATTCTTGTCAATTATTCGCTTGCAGTTTTTGTTTGTTTGTTTGTTTTTCGTATCTCATCTGATCGGAGTTCGTCTTTTGCTCTCATTAACGTTAACTTGATCACAAACGGACTACAGCGGGTGGTTTCTATTGAACAGAAATAGATAAACAATAGATCGACCCGCTTGTTTAAACATTAATTTGCGGTTTTTTTGTTGTTGCATTTCAGCGTGTGGCTTCTTTTCCTCTTGCTAGCTAGCTAAATACTGAGTTTGATCGTAGGGCAATTGTAATCAAAAGAAAGAGTGAAAGCGAGTTGATTTTTTCGTTTCATATGAAAAGCGTTGGATTTTATTATTCCTTTCCTTCTTTTCTCTTCCATGTACACTGTGTTTGCTTAATCAAGATACAATTGCTAATTGAACTTTCATTGCAGATGGGAAACAACAAACTGATAAAAAAACGATGATTAAGCCTAACTCGAATGTTTCCTTGCTCGATTTTTACTCTGAGTAAACCAGGTAATCCGGTCTGGTAAAAATAATAAATAGTAACACTAACAAAACAAGTTCACGAAAGATTCTTTTCACCGTAGAGTAAAACCAAAGGAGAATCTTAAAGATGCTTGACAGCTGATTTCCAGCATCAAATGTACGCTCTCTTACAGTTTCTTCCAAAATTACTCATTCCGATGTTTCGAATGCACAATGAATAGGTATATTTTCAATGTTTAGCCATTTCATGCTTTCTAAATCGCACGTCTCTTTTTTTTTGTTCAATCGTCGATAATTTAATTTATTTTTTCTCTTTCTTTCCAACAATTTGTTGACATATGCTACTAGTCACTTTTTCTCATATAAACTCGTGTTTCAGTGTGTGTGTTAAATTGTTTAAACTCTACTAAGGTTACTTTTGCTGATGTTTTTTTTTGCTTGATCGGTTTGACAATATCGCTAAATTGTTATTCGTTAATCAAATTGTTTAAACGCTAATCAATTATTAGGTTATTTTGTTATCCTAATTTAGTAGGAGAATAATATTGACTTTTTTGACTACTAAGTGCTTAATTTACTTTCAATTAGATTGTAATGCCTCTCTGGGATGTGTTTTTTCGCAGTCGTATGTAGCGCTACCATTAATGTTACTTGTTGGAACTTACATTGCAGGACCCAATTTATATGCAAGATAACGCTTATGAAAAGTGCGGACGGGATATCCCCGAATTGTATAGTGGAGGAATGATCAACAGTCTGATCGATGTTGCGACACGGTTTAATATATGTATAGGATATACTACACGGACAGAAAAAGGTCAGCAATAAAACAAATCCTAAATGCTGTTTGTTCGATATTTCAGTCTTTAGATGCTTAGGCATGTACGTCATGGAATTGCGTTTGTTAGTAGTTTTGGAAATTCAACACAGTTGTTCCGGTGAAAACCACCTAGAATTCGCTGTGGTGGCAGTCATTTGGCATAGGTTTGTTTGGCACAATTTTCATGCTATTTTACTTATATTTCCGAAAAAAAAAAGTTGATTACTTGTATACTATACCCCAGATAAAAACTTCACCAGAAACACTTACCAGAATGCACTTTGCTAGAATAAACTGATCCAAAAAACGAAATTTTAAAATAATATTCTTTCTTCAGTCAAACTTAGCATCGTTTTGTAATGAAGAACAGCTCATGTTTGAAAGAGGGAAAAATTAACAACGTGGTGTTATAATGAATAAACCAGTCAACCTTCAAATCTCGCGTACAGCAGAAGCTCCGCCATAGCTATTAATGCAGCAAGCGGTCAGTTCTGTCTATCGCTTTGTTGCCATCCAAAGGTGCGTACTGAAGACACAGAAAAAAACAAAAGCCCCGCTTACGAGAAAAAAAACATTTTTGATTGACTTTAAGAAGACTCTCAGTAGACCTACCGTACGCGAAATGAAACATTTAAGAGAAAAATGGAGCGTCATTGTGTACTGTATCGTTCAGAAGTTCAATCCGGGCAGAAAACTATTACGAAGAAAAACATGCAACATGCAGACCCACGGCACGCAGTTGGCCAGGTTGGACGCCGCCAAGGGCGTCGAGCTTAGACGAGCGCTTAAATCTTGATCTGCTTTATAAAATAAGCGAGTCATCAAATAAGTAAGATAGGAGTACCATTTTCAGGTATATACACAATTATTGTTTGAAAGTTGCACTAGAAAAGAAATTCGAAGTACCTACATTCCACCAAAGGCGACAACGAAAGGGTCCTGTCAGTCCCGTTTATATTTATTCACCATAAATACAATGTACTCAAATGAAAAGTGGGTAAAAGAATGAACAACGAGTAGCACGACAGGAAAATTTTAACTGCAAAGACTTAACATTAAAAAATAGCGAAAATTATTGCAAACATTTATCGCTCGTTTTTTGTTCTTGTCACATCGATCTATATTGCTAAAAAGGCCCATTCACTTGAAATTAATGCAATGTACGACGTGCAGCACAAACAGGCAGACGATCCTTGTTGAAGAAGACGTAATCAAACGCAAAGCAGTCCCGCCAAAGGTTATGTGACACGAGTGTAAAGGGACATACCATTTTGCCCCGTTCAGTACGATTTCCATTCAAAACCTTCGCTCACTGGAGCGAAGGGCCCTTATCCAGCCAACCCCGTGCTTCAGTAGATCCACATAAGACAAATTCGAATCGATGATTACATCATCGATCTCAACCTTGCGAGCGGGCATATAGACGCGGTTGTTCTTCATAACAGGCTTGTCACCAGCAACGTCTTTTGCTTGATTTAGACCGAATATCAAAATTCTAGGCTTATTTGAGCGACCTTTCTAGATATTTTTGATTTCAAACGGGAAGTCGGAGTTTTTGATGACGAATTTTGTAGGTATCCATTTTAACATCCGCTGAGTCTTTTCGGAAGCTGAAATCTTGATGTGCTGTATATACTAAGTGAGGATAAATCAGAATGTGTACTGTCAGGGATATAACCGAAAAGTCGTAACGGCACTTGGACTGACGTTTCATACATTTCTAAGACATTTGGCATAATCAAAAATTAAAATCTGCCTTTCCAAACCCAAATCTACACTCATCTCCAAAATTTTCCATGGGATATCCAAGATCCCCGTATATTTAAAGGCGCCTACTATTTTCTTAGATGAAAACACTGTGGTCACGTCTGGCTTTAAAAGGGAAGTCGTTGGTCCCGATCTATGTGTTTATGGGGCGATAACTATGGTTCAGATATTGGAGTCATCTCTCGGTGTCGACAGAGGTCGACGAAAAATAAATATGAATTAAGAAAAGATTCGCGTACACAGTTAAGACCCGATTTGATCAGCCTCCATGAATTTCCGCTTTTTGACCCGATTTCGTCAGCCTCGCATGAAAATCCGTCTGATGGTCTCTAGCAGACGAACCAAGCCAAATTCGAGTAAATTTTTCTTGAAGACGCAAAATATGCAAAAGAAATAAACTTTTATTTATAAGATTTTGCACTGGAAGACCCTATTAAAAGAAATTTAAATTAAAAATTAAGAAAGGGCTATTAATCTGTGTCTAGGGATCATAGAAGGTTATTTGAACAGCATCGGTTTATTGAAAAGAAAAAAATGTCCCGATTTTAACAATGCCCCAATTTTGTCAATGTCCCCATTTTGTCAGCCTAAAACACACCACACACTCGTCCATTAAAAAAAAATCAATTAAATACCAATGCCCTGTCCTAGCAGTACAGAGGTAGTTCGAATTCAGGAAGGATTCTTAATGTAATTAGAATCGTAACGTTTACCGTGTAATGCCCTGCACACTAAGAATCGGTTGTGAAGTGTGTCAAAATAGAAGGTCAAGTTCCGCTACGGAATGTAGTACCAAGGTTTTGCTTTGCTTTTATAACGCCAACAAAAACGGATATATTATAGCGACCCACAAGAACGAGAAAACCAACGCAGGTACAGTTACAGTCAACAGAATTCAATGGACAGGCATCGAATTTAAATGCTTTATGTTTTACCTCATGTAAAAAGAAAAAGACCCACGGCACAATTAAGCTAACGCATAGAACAGTGCCAAATATAATCTTCCAGAATACACCGATTCTAAAACCAAAAAAAAAAACAAATTTTGCAAATCATATTTTTTTATGCAGCAAAATTTAGCTTCCTTTTGCAATGAAGAACAGTTCATGTTTGAAAGATGGAATAATTCCCAGCGTGGTGTAACGTTTTAACCAGTCAACCTTCTCATCATCACCTGAAGGTTTCAGGTAATCTAAGATTTCCTACTGCTGAAAACACGAAACAATAGCCATCATCCTACTCAGAGCAAATGATGCATTTTTTCCCTACATTTTTAACTTAAGTATTAGTGTGGACAAGCTGTGGATCCACACTTACGAGACAAAGTGCGATAGGCATGAAAAACGGTAAGATCGTTGTAAAGGAACTCAAAAAGTCCCAACCGACTGTACGAAGCAATCCACCGCGTGATCGGTACAACCCAACAAACAATTTAGATGGATAATGTCTAGAACAGTTATTGTTCAGCTTATTTCCTCGTAATAAAGGTTTGTTCAGCTTTCGTTGGCAATCTTGGAAAATCGTTGGCAATCTTTCCATATCTACAAGAAGGATCATAAACTCAAATGCAATAACTACCGAAGCATTCCCAAGCAGCATTTAAAGTTTTATAGCATGCTACAAATGCAAATTTTAAGAGGTTATTCAAGAGTGCATTAGTGTGAACACGAAACAAATGTGACTTGGGTTACGATCCTCAATATCGCCTATAAAGTACTATCCCGTGTTCTATTTAACAGAACTCGATCACTGGCCTAATCCTTTGTCGGGTTTCGTGAAGAACGGTCAACGAAAGATCAGATATCTTCCTTTCATATTCTGGATAAATTTCGACAACTTGCGATCATCGCATTTTAAGGTGGCACGATTCAGTGAAATGAAACGAACTATGGCAGATAATGCTTGGGCATGGATTTCCGACAAAGCTATATATGAAAGCAATGGGCCAGCGTTGAAGCGTTAAAATAGCCGGAGCGCCATCCAACTCGTTTGTACCGTTAGATGGATTGAAGCACTTTCGTATCTATTGTACAACGTAGTACTTGTGTGTTACAATGTTCTGAAGCCGGTGTCGGCGGTAAAACATGATGATGAGTCATGTTCTACCATAGACCATGCGGTAGACTTGGGTGCAACGCCCAACTCCTACTTAGCAGAAGGCAAAGAATTCTTTACATTTTCTTTCGATCATGTCCATATGAGCCTACCTAGTCCTAGTTTTACGTTCTAAGTTTATAACTGATTCGCTCTAGAATACCTATCCGTCTTTAAATTTCATTGCTTTCGTTTCTCTTAGTCTCAAATTTGCTGAAAATAGCCAACAAAATCGATACAAAGTTCTGAAGCGCAAAAAGATTGGGATCTTAACTACATCTTTGACGTTGATCGCGGAGTAGTGGAGGAGGCATTTGTGTTTTTATAAAAGGGAGGCTGAGAGAATCGAATTGACTGTAAATGCTGACGAGAAACACGCACAAAAATTTCTCCATAACAAATCAATGATATTCCCTGTCCATGAGGCATGTGCGTTGAAAGAATCAGACTAACGAGTGCTCGACTTATTTGAGAAAAGTATGCTACATTCAATACTCGCCTGCACAATAGAAAATAGATAATGACACAACCGCATGAATTCCACATTTGGGACTGTTATGCGTACCATGGTAGTGTAGGTATGCAAACATCCTGACATCGGAAGAGTTACGGCAGACTACAGGATGCTAGGCATGTGACACGAATGCCGGAAACTAAAGTTATGCACCACAGAGAACGTGAAAGCGGCTGTCGACTTCGGACAAACCCGCACTCGCTGCATACAGTAATGGAGGAAAATGTGCGTGTGGAGGTCGTTCAAAGAGACTGATGGAATCTGGAGAATAGCGGCCAAGATTGACTAACCTAAAAATCCAAAATACATGGTTCGGATTACCTGGATTGTATGACTACAATGATGTTGATAATGATGTATCAGTGCCTAGTGGACCACATCAACATTTAAGTTTGTTCAAAAGCTTATCTATTTGGTATCTCTCGGGGTTGGAGGGAACTTGGCCTTATACCCACTATTCTATAACCAATGTAATGATGTGCGAAATATTTTTTTATGAGGCAGACAATTCTATGAAAAAGAGAACATTGTCAGGTAGTTAGTATGTTCGTTTGTCCATCGGGTGTTGCATCGCATTCATAATCAAACATTTTAAGTACACCTGAAAAGCAAACACGAAATTATTACAACAATCACAACCAGCTTAATCTCTTTTTACGACGGGTCAAAAATTGATCAAAATGAGCTTGAGCTTGCGACCACCCCTAGGCTGCTACTTCCGTTATCGATCTGGACTAGCTGATTTTGCGCAGGGAATAAGTAGATAATGATGCTTGGGAGTAACGAAACATCTTTCAAAATGTGCAATCGGCGGCGGACAGGCCCGAACGAAAATCGCAGAAGGAAAGGGAAGGAATGGTTAGTCCGATGCTTGCTTTTGCTAGAGGCCGTATATACTACTGCGCACTCCACAAGTATCACGGGAGAAGGACATTTGTTAGAAGGATAGAAGTTGGATTTTACTTCTTCTTTACCGACGCCAGAGAGGTGGCTTCACTATCTCAACTAGATATCTATCCATAAACTCATGGACCGGAGACCAACGGCTTTACTTCCCTTACAAAGGAAGACGTGACCTCAGAAAAATCTCAGCGGCCTCAGCTGAAATTGAACCCAGGCTAACTGGCCACCGGCGCCATATACGGGCCAAACATTAATCAAATTTTGCAATTTCTCTTCGAGATCTATTATTCATATCCCATGGATGGTGTAATTGTGTGTTGCGTTGATGTCAAGATAGAAATAAATCAATTGGAAAATTTTGCTCTGACATACGGAATATAGCACTTCTCCCATTATGCTTTATAAAATAATTCTGAAAATCTCGAATACAACCATCTGAAGAGCAAGAGTTTATTAAGTTCCCATCGAAAAACTGTTGTGTCAAAATAGCTTCCAGTTCATAACAACCGAGCCTGCGACTACACGCTACAGAGTCGTATAAAGAATCTGACCACAAATTGAACTACAGTGGAGACCCGATTTTATCAGCACCCGATTTTATCAGCACCCGATTTAATTTACCCCTGATTTTATCAGCTTTTCGACCCGATTTTATCAGCTTAATATGGAAATTGATAGTTGGTAGTTTGATGGGCTCTAGCAGACGAACCAAGTTGAATTCGAGTAAATCCTTTCTTGGACATATATTTCTTATCTTAGATCCGAAAAATGCAAAAATAAAAATATCATTTTTTTATAAATTTTGCGCTGTCAGACCCCCTTAAGGGGAACTTAAAGTACATAATCAAAAATGTTGCGCGGCTATATCTAAGGACCAAAAAAGAATATGTTAAGAGCTTCGGTTTATTAAAAAAGAGAAAAAAATATATATGTCCCGATTTTATCAATGTCCCTGTTTTATCAGTTTAAAATTCGCCAAGGGGCTGATAAAAACGGGTCTTTACTGTATTTTCTCGCTCTGTTCAAAAGCTCTCAACCAGAGCACAGAAATATTAACATCCACGAGTAAGCTTGAAAGAGCAACGAATTTCGATTTATGTCCACCGCGTTAAAGGGTGTATAGGTTGTTTGCTTCATCTCTCATTCACTCGGTGCAGCGCAGTCATTCAATTACAAACTGAATTTAACTTCTAGGCTGTGAGTGGGATTATCGAGACCTGGACATAGATAACGCCATTTACTTATCCTCGAAAATGCATAAGATGCCAGCCAGATGGTAGAACCTTTAATTTGTCCACATATATTAAATGAATGCATTGGTTGATGAATGAATTTATATTTCCCTGAAGGCATTCGATTCTTCGTGAAGGTTTGGTCAGCTTGGAAGTGTATGAATGAGAACGGCGTGTTCAAAAAGAATGCTAGTTTTGAACTTGAATTTGAGATTTCGCACCACTGCTCACAGTTTTTTTCTGAGGTAAAGTAATCATTACATTTGTCGTGTGTGCCATGGTTTCAAATCTGCATCTCGGTGTTCAGTGTAGATTTCTAAAGATCACCAAGTTCTTATTACATAACCGACATCTTTCAGAAGAGCACTTAAAAGCGTGAAGGATCGATTGACGTTAGATCACCATGTCAAAATTCGCAACGAAATACCTTTTTTTGACAAGGAATTCTTTATAAGAGAAGGTAAAGTTTTAGTTATACCAGGCACCATCAATGCTGAAATCAACCATTTTGTGGATCAGCCAAATATTTTTTGCTATTTTGAGAAAATGCGGGAATGGTATGAGGCTAATTCAATGCATTTTCTTCCCGCGGACGCGCTTTGCATTTCAGATTTTGTACCTCGTTTGTGTACACTTTATTGGATGCATAACGCCTATTTAATTTGAAATGTTTTATGCGTTTCGACAATCTTCGTAGTTTCCTTGAGGTGCTTGGCGATTGCTCAATATTTTTCAAATGAGTGCAGCTCAGGTGAGTTTGAGGGGTGGTTTTGTCTTTGGGTACAAATTGTACGTTGTTGGTGGTACACAATTCCTGAGTAATTTTTTCGTTGTGACTTAGTAATCTTACCACAACAGCACGGCACAACTGTGCTTCTTCAAAATAGGATAAGCGCTTTTGGCAAAAGACACTCTTGATATAAATAGCTTGATTGTTGGTGCCAATTGTTGCGAAAACTTCGCTTTTCAGCCTACATGTGCAAATCGCCTGCCAAATCAAGTATTTTTTGATACGTTATTCCTGTGCCGAATCTAGTCTCAAAACTACACCACATAGTGCCGCCAACTAAATAAGGACACTTCTTGCATGAAGTCCCACATTTTTAGGTCAATATCCGCTTTCAGTTGTCCCAAGCTGTAAGCTGTAATCAAGGAACAGCAAGAATTTGCCAGTTTTTCTTGTTAGCTTCTGTTGAACAGTCTGTTTGGATCGATTTTCTCTGATCTAGGACATACATGTTTCAGCCATAGTTGCATAAAAACAAATCGCACCATCTTCATAATTGGTATGTAAACAACAAACATGTTACCGTTTTAACGCCTCAAAATTTATGAAAAAGATCTGTTTTACAGCATACCATATATTACCTGATTGATATTGATTGCCTTTAGAATTATTACATTTAATCTACGTATTTTCTTCTAAGAGCAGCTGTTTTTTGAGTTTCTTTTTCAGATTGTTGATCGATTTTCGAAATAAGGAACTCTTTATCAATGACATCCGCGGCAGTGGAACAACACAACCTGATCAAGCAGCTCTCGGCGCTTTCCAAAAGTATTGCATCAACTTATGTATCGTTATAGTTAAGCGGATACCAGTTCTACCAGACGGCTCTAGCAACTATGACATGCCACGAGCTGAGGTAGTAACAGCCCACGACGATCCAAATCCCCAGTCGACCGATTCGGAAAAGTATCCTAAAGCAGTAGGTAGCACTTAGCGCATATTAACGCTAGCTCTAAGTTAGTGTCAAGTTCTGATGAGACGAAATCGAAATTGAGTTTTGTGGCTCGGACGAAAAAAACTTTCATTCGGTTATAAACAAATTTGAAATTATGCCAAACAAACTTTATGCCAAATGACCATTATGCCATAGTAAAGTGTAAGTCACTTGCTGTTGTGCCAAACGACGTGCTTTCAATTCGCTGCATTGTGTGGATTGATTTTTTTGTGTATCTACTGTGCATGGAAGGAGAGATGACAAATTTGCCGTTTCTGTTAACTGAAGTGCTAATTACTTTTTCTGGCGATAATTACGAATCATGCGGCAGCGAAAATTGATTGATTGAGAAATAGTTATAAAAGGTTAATACGACAAATAGATACTGTCTAACCCATCAGCTGTGTTTACTCATTGCACCTGAATAGTCATTACCTTACTGGTTGAACGAGCTGAAAATGAATGTTTCAGGAAGATGATGCAAAAGTTGATACAATTTGCCATTAGTCAGCAAAAAGTATTCATATTTGAAAACCGACTATCTGTCATCCTACCAATCCGTTTCACCTACACAATAACTCGAAAACTAGAAGGTACACGTAATGCTCGGTGATGTTAGTTAATCTCATTAAGAAGTTTTGCCTACTTAAAATTTCAATCCACAGCCTGCTGAATTATTTTTGGCAGCACATTTGAGTTCTGTATTAAAGTAGGTATGATCACAGGGACAAAACAAAACGCGCAGGTATTCGATATGATAAAAAGGAATGGCTCTACAAAATTAAACCGGCGAGGAGAAAATTTATAAACTTCACTATGTATATTATTTTAAAATTGTTATCAGTGCTATTCGCTATTAAACAAAATAAGTAAAAATGTCTCACAATTTTTGCACGTCAGTTTGCGTCTATCTTTTGTAGTGACGTTGTCTAACCTCGAGTCGATACACAAGTGTAAAAAGTATACAATAAAATTACCAAACTTTAAATCCTAACAAAATAAAATGTCCCTGATTTGTATTCCCAGTAAATTAAAAAACAAAAATCTATCAAAACATTTGCAAGATCTGTAAAATGGGAGCACAATTATTTTCCACCAACTATACCCTTATTTAGAATTTGTTCCCCCGAAAAGCTAGTCTATAATATGTACAATACTGATAAGTGCACTCTATGTACAGCAACCCTAGTCTCATTTCGACGTACGTGCGCGCCGACAGTACGTCGCAAGCTAACATTTCAATCGGTGAAAAATAACTGTGTTCACCATCACACTTTTCTGCTCCACGACGGACAGAGATAAAACCTCGTCAGGAACAACAATTCGAAGTGAAACGAAACAATACACAAATCTAAAAACGACTTACTTGCTGATGGAGCTGTATCTGGGTCGTACCCCCGTCGTGTTTTATTTGCACTGGAGCCAGGGGCGGTGGCTGAGCCGCTTGTTGAGCCGGTTGAATAGCTAGGTAGATTTTAGTTGGACCGAGAACTCCCTGCTTACCGTTAGACTCTTGTGCTATTGAAAAGAAGTAATAATAGTAAAGCTGGTTGACTAGAACAGGATTAGATCAAGAAAACGTACCTTTTAACAATTGCTGTTTAACTTGCTGCTGGACCAAGGCCGATTGTTGCGGCGTGAACTCGGAACCCTGCAACCCTTGAAGTACTATTCGCGGTCCCTGCTGTGTTTGTATTACTTGAGCAGTCACACACTTGATCACCGTTCCCGGGGGTTGACCCTGTAGTAGTTTCTGCTCGACGGGATCTAATGATTGTTGTTGTTGTTGCTGAGATTGAGCAGCTGCCAGCTGCTGGAAAGTAGTGTGTGATCCTCCTGACGTATTCAATACCTGCTGAACAACGTTTGCTTGTGATACTGGTTGTTGTTGTTGTTGTTGGACAACTTGTTGAATGGTGGTTTGCTGAAGCGGTGCCGCTTGAACAATTTGTTGCACTGGTTGAAGCTGAGGTTGAGGTTGTACCGCTGGTGGATCGACCGCATTACCCAGAGGAATAATTTGTGCAGTGCCGTTTGGCTGTGTTTTGATATGAGCCACCACTTGCGCTTGATTGTTGCCCAGTGGCCTTATCAATACTTGCTGGCCGTTTAGATTGGCCAGTTGTAGCTTACCACTGGACAACTGCTGTGTCAAACTTTGTCCTTGAGTAAGCGGAGCAGGTTGAGTCTGAATTGTTTGGACCTGTGGCTGCGGCTGTTGTTGGACAACAGGTTGCTGAATTTGTATTTGTATCTGCTGTGGTTGTTGTACTTGTTGGGGACTCGCCACAATTTGATGTATTTTCTGGACCTGCTGCTGCACTTGCTGCTGGATCTGTTGGTTTGGCTGAATCTGTATCGGTTGATTGCCAATAATCTTCTGTCCGCCAGCCGCATTCAATATGATGCGTTGACCGCCAATCATTATCTGCTGTCCCGGTGATGCCACTATTTGTTGAACCACCTTCTGACCGCCAGCCTGATTGATAATAATTTGCTGAGGCGTTCCCGGGCTCGTATTTTGAATGAGAATCTGTTTCTGTACGGTTTGACCCGTCGGCGTTGTAGCGACCAGTACCTTCTGAGTCTGCACTGGACTCTGACCAGCGTTTTGCTCTACGACCACCTTCTGGCCGGCACCTTGCAGCAGCTGCTGGAGATTCGACTGGGTCACGACCTTCTGCACTTGGCCCTCGGTTGTCGTGCTAATTACCTGTCCACTTGATGTGATGATTTTCTGCACCGTGCCCTGTTGGTTGTTGATGATGATTTTCTGTTGCGTTGCCGCTTGCTGCTGGGGTGTTGTACTGGTGGCTTGAACCTGGAATTATGAATTCACAGATTGATTTAAATTTTAGTGTGCTTTTAAACTCGAAATGAATGGCAAAAATATAGCATGTAGTTAAATGCATTTTGAATCGATCAATCGATGAATTGCACATCGGCATATATATTCAATGTACTCATGAGTCGTTATAAGACACGCTATGACAAGCTCGTGTTTGGGTAAGTGCAAATTCTAGCTTTTTTGTAACCATTACACTGCCCATAATCGTACATTTGTCTCACGGGAACCCAACGAAAAGAGTCGGACCAAATTATTCAGTCAAGTGACAGCTCATAGGAAAACCGAGAGAAAAAGATACGAACGTCGAGGGAACAGTCGGAAGGAAAGAATATGTCGTCTACCTAGAACCGTTGAACACGGCAACATCCGGTAGATGTCGACAAAATCTTAAGCGATAAATAATTAAAAGTCTACGTGGACATTCACTCAAACGCCAAATTTCGGTTCAAAGTAGCCAACGATGCAACGAAAATGATGGAGAAAATTTTGACAGATACTAATTATATTGAGGTTATAGGTGTTTTCTATGTAAAAATGTTCGAGGAACACGATGGCACCAAATTTTTCAAAATTAAAATATATCTCGACAAACATATGATTAGGGCCTAAAAGCCAACTGTCAAAATTCTCTTTGAGTGGAAATTCCGGACAAACCGTTGATCGCCAATCCCAGGTGTTGGTAGTAAACAAAAGAGAAAAGTTTTCTCTTTCATTAACTGCTACGAACTGTGTTTGGCCATTAACTATTTGTCCGGAATTTCTTTTCAAAGAGAATTTTGACATTTGGCTTTTAGGCCGCATTCGTGTTTGTCGAGATATGTATTCTATTCTATTCTAACCCTTACACAGCCAGTATTGGAAAGCAGCCTGGAAAACACTGCAGTTATTCTGTAGTGTTTTTCATGTCAATATTAATATTTGAAGCATATTTTCATATATCGCAAATATTTAAGCAGCCAGGCCTACTGTGCAGAGTTGGGTTTGAAGATGTTTCAAAATAAGACGGCAATTAAATTATTGATTTAATGAATAATCAAATTAACGAATTGTTTTGAATCTTAAAGAAGGAAGAAACGAGGACAACCGTACCGACCGTTTCAGTTTAAAGGGGACATAATAAATCGTTGGGAGACTTGGCTAAGAAGGGTTAATGTCACTCCGTTGGTCCTTTGGAATGGGACAGAAGTATTTACACGTTGCCCTGGCTAATAAGCCCAGGTTAAAGCGCCTTTACTCTCTCTCATTGTTTTGAATGTTGTGCTACCGAACAAATAACTACTGTGCAGCGTAGTTATTTGTTCGGTAAGTATAACGGTTCTTTTCAATACTGGTAGAAAATCCACGATCGTTCAATATGGAAAATTAAATTAAACCGTCCAAACTCGCTAAAGTGACCAGGAACACATCTTACAGTCTTTATCGCAGGTTGATTCGCCAAACAATTGAAACGGAATGGAAATGGAAAAATGTCAATTGATGCAACAACAAACTGCACCGTGCTTCCATCAGACTTTTGTAAAATGACACACCTGGTATTTTTTATATATTTGAACTACCAACATTTCGTTTACTTTGTTCCGATGGGCGTGGTAGAATGCACCTGATTCAGCTAGTTATATTTTAAAATTAGGGTCACAATACTTATCTTTTGTCCTCCATTGCTAACCAACCTCTAGATGCCGAAAACCAATATGAACCACACCTCTATGCTATCCCATTAGATCCTGTAGGAAAACTGTTGATCTTGATCCTGGTATCGGGATATCCAACTCTTTTATATCGTTGCTCCCATGAACAAATCCAAACAGCCATCCTGCCTCACAGAAGGACCGCGACACACCGGTCCTGGGAATCCAGCATTTGATGCCCAATCGATTGAAATAGACTTAGTGGCGGGTATCGAAATGAGCATCCATTTTTCAATGGAACCATGTGGATAGTTAGGCGTTGACAGGAATATCACCCCTGTATCACTTTACTCCATAAAACTTTACTAATTTCAATTTGCAATAGAAGAAAATATCGGGTGCAAAACTTTTTTTCTCGTCTGACGCGTATCTCAAAATTAAAATATATGTATTGAGAGAAAAATTAACTTTTAACCTTTTTACTGAGAAAATCGCATAGTTGGTAGCACTGCCGCCAAAAATAATACTTTTTCTAGACTCCTTGAACAACTTTCTTCAAAAACAATATTGAGGCTTGATTCTAGAGTAAATAGAACCGGAAATATGATCAAAAGAAAATCAAGGGTTTTAGCAATTTGTCAAAAGGGGGCTTGATCCCACGGCCCGATGGGTGGTTCCATTGACACAAAAATTTGACCTAGATGAACAATTCCTCCAAATTTGGTTCAAATCCGTAAATGTCAATTACACGTGCCTTGATCACTTCGCGATGTAAATTCCAACTGAGCTTGCTATTTTGATCCATCCTAGATATTTTACCTTCAACGAAAGGACTAATTTTGTTCCTTCCAAATATAGGTCAGGTATTTTAAATGCTCTTTTACGTATAAATGGAATAACCGTGGTCTTATGAGAGTTTATGGATAGTAATCTACCTTTATTTGTTTGTGTTTCCTTCGAAAAATAATTACTATGTATGTCGTCCGCAAAACCAATTATTTCAAGTTCGTTAGCCTCCAGTAGTCAATCAATTACCAATGGCCACAACAGAGGTGAGTACCTCTCCTTATGAACAACCTTTCACAGCCCTTGCCATGATTGTTGAACTTCCATAACTGCATATTATTTCGCTTTTATTTAACATTTAGGAAATCCAATCCACAATAGTTCTGTTAAAATTACGTTGATTCATAACATTCTTCATTGAATCGTTTGATTCATTGTCAAATGCTTCTTGAATATCTCAGAACGCAGCTAACTTTCTTTAGACTCAAGTGATTTTTCAATTATGGTTAGTATGGACTGCTGTTAGGCTGGATTTTCCTAAAATAATCCAGCATTTTAAAAAGTGCTTCTGGGTTTAAAGATGTATCTCAGCTTTTTATAGCACGCTTGATCACATGACACGCAACTGTGAGAATAAGGCCCATTATCTTTGCTTTTATGTAGGGTCGCTGCTGTAATTTTCATGTTTCCCACAAAAACAGAAATGCAGCTCGAAAAATATTTTTTGAATCGCTTACTGAGGCTAAATTCACCAATTAAATTTAAGTTTAGGAAGTAAACAGAAAAACGATCCTGAATACGAGATACCTGGCGGTTTCGAGATCGACATGGTGCTTACAGTACCTTCACGATGAAGCTCAAACGAGATCCAGAATTGTTTTTCAACTACGTCAGAATGAACCCAGAAGATTATAAAAAGTTATTGAAACTCGTCCGTCCAAAGCTTACCAAGGAAAGTGTTAGGGCTTTAAGTCCAAGAATTCGTTTGGCAATGGCACTGAGGTATCTCGCTACTGGTGACCCGCAAGTTTCAATAATTTTTAATAGCCTTTTCCAAAGCATGTAATGTTTTGGAGAGCAATTTGGGAGATCTTATCACAAACGTAACGAAACCTACCGTTCAATTGTGGAAAAATCCGCCATTGTTTCTAAATGTAACTAGTATCACTTTGTCTCGAGATTATGAATAGTAAACAAGTAAAATTTAAAAATTTACCGCATCATGGACCTGGTTACATAACCACAAGATAGACTTCATTTGTTTCATTTGCTGTATGTGACGGTAATTGTTGTTTGCAATCTCAACTCATGCTGCTCTAACACAGTGAAATTGCTATTGCAATATCAACCCATGCTGCTCTAACACAGTGAAATTTCACATGATTTTTGCTTTTATTTCAAAAATCAAATCCATCACTGAAACAGCACTGACAAATTCCTCTATTTCTTCATCAACTCTATCGCTTCAGCATATTAAATGCTTAGTTACTAGAATTCTGATAAAAAATAAACAGATACAAAACAGAATAAAGCGATATTTTCAAAAGCACCTCTTAGGATATCTGACCTTTCATTCGCCTTTTTACACAATCAGGCGCACCCCTTAAGCCTAGAGGTTTTTTTTCTTCCCTAATTTACATGTGTAAACGATTTGTTTACCTGCAAATTAAAATATCGAAACAGCTTAATATCAACGCAGCTGCTGCTATTGAGATATGTGGATACCTATATATTATACCACATCTTGGCAAGTAACATTACAATCAAATCAGCCGGAACTCTTGCCTAATTTTTACCAGAATATTGCCTCAAATAAAATCGGTTCCTTAGCTTGTGCCAGAATCCTGGTGGAAATCAATCAAAACTCCACCTCTAATTTCGTATGAGTTTAACAGGAGGTACATCTTGCCAAAAATGCTAACCATAAAATAATCAGTGTCGACATGTTTTACGGAAAGTTTGACTAGGATAAACTGTTTTGAATATCTCTATCGTATCCGAAATTGGACGTCTTGGCAACACAACAAACAGTAACACTCAGAAGAATTAGATCCAATCACTGTATAATAAAGCACGATTCAGACTATGCATCAGCTTCCGTCAACGCCAACGGAACGTTACCATTCCGTTAGGATAAGTTAAATGCGTTTCTCGTGTGCCCGTTCACAACGGCGTTCTGTACCGCTGATGTTGTGTGTGCATGTAACTAATCGTGACGTTCCGCACCAGTGACGGAAGCCAGGGACCCTATTCTCAGTCACGTCACGTAGTGACTAGAACAAAATTTTCTTCTAGTCACTAAGTGACGTGACTGTGAGAATAGGGCCGTATCGTGTGAATCGCACTTAAATGGGACCGGGAGCCGAACGCTAACTGCGAAGCATCTCATGAAGAAGTTCGCTTGGAATACTTCTTGTACATATACTCAAGATGGACAAGAGCGAACTACTTAGTACTAGATCAGCAAAAACCACTAACATACATACTCAAGGAAATAGAGGAAAACGAATAGAAAATGAAAATTTTCTAAGCGAAGTGCAAAATCTAAATTAAGTTTTGCTTTTTAGTGTTTCGAAATCATCTTGTCAGTAACTAGCACCATCTGGGTGTCTAGTTAGACGATGTATCTAAACTGCCGCTAGAAGCATAATTTTTCTATGTGTATAGGGATTCCCATAGCACATGCGACAATTATGCTTCTAGCGGCAGTAAACTAGTAACCAAATTAGCACTAGTTAGACAGAAAAAATTCCAAACAGTTCACACGACATATGTGAACGCCTAAAGACTGTTAGGAATTTTTTTGTGTCTAACTAGTGCTAATTTGGGTACTAGTTTAGATACATCGTCTAACTAGACACTTAAATGGTGCTAGTTACTGACGAGATGAATTCGAAACACAAAAAGCAAAAACTTAATTTATATCAGAGGCGACGCGTCGGTACGTGCAACCTGTTCATTGAACAAGTAAGCAAAATCTGACGACCCGCAGCAGCACGCAAATTAATTTGAATGAAAGTAACAATCTTCAAATCTTGAAGCTCAACAATTTGATCCGAACGATAATCCAACCTAGCATACAGAGCGGGTAAATTTCAAAACAATTCTGTCTTCCTATGACCGGTTCAACCTCAAACATGCACGCATGTTGTACTCTCACCGCATGCTCTGGATAGAGCAGTTGCATGAGCGACGGCTGGAACAGCAGCGTGAGTGTCATGGGTGCCGACTTTTTGTATTTCCTTTTGCACCGGTTCAAGTCAAATAATGAACAAATACATTGGTGCGATATCCATATGGGCGTCAGAGTTTTGTGTAAACGAGAGCGATTTATATTTTTTGAGCGCGTGTCGCCGTACGTTTATAACAGTCGGTCGAACGCTTGTTTTTTGGTAGCCTGAACAAATGTTTCTGTACTTGGGGCATATTGGTTTTAGGCGCGTATGTATTCCGTTGGTTCAACGATAATAATGAACCGTCTACTTTTGCTTCAAAGAATTTTTTGCTCTTTGCATTGACATGTTGATAACTTGTCTACTGAGAGTGTAAAATGGACATAAATTTAAATCAGGGGTTGTTCGGATGATTTCCCGTTCTATTGTAATAGTGAACGGGTTGATATTGAATATCTCATGTCTACGATATTTTACGAGAAAACTATTTTTCTGGATTCAATGAATTGCACTAGGCACATTCAAATTTCCATCCCATTTGAAAGAATTGAGGAATGACTTTAAACCTGTAGACAAATATTTCAATCATTGTTATACAGAACGACGATTATTTATTGGTGTGTAGAATATAAGAGTCTACATTTCAAGTTAAATCATATTATGATTCATAAGTATTCAATGAGAATTACAAATATTCAATGACTGAATAAAAATTGATCATATTCAGTCGCTTTCATTTTCAATATTCAGGAACGCACCGTAAACCGCAAACGAACAAACATTTAGTGCAGGTTTTCATTCGTCTCCGATTATTGCACAAAGTGAACGTGCAGCAACGAATCAAACGTGTCAAAGTAGTTCGTGGCACAATGTAAGCAATGATAATTATTATTTTACATGCTTTACTAACATTTGAAATCATTTACCTATATAACAAGTGAATTGCATACTATTGTACGATATTCAACTGAATAAAAAACATGGATTTTTGAATGAATATTTTTTCTATTCATCACGAGTCACATCAGGTTCATTTTCAGCCGTCCAAAAAGAGCTTCGATTATTTTAACTCTGTTCAATGATTTTTTATACATGATTGTTTTGCTTAAATTTCAGTTCGAAAATCTTTTCAAATTTTTCGCATCTCGGATATGTTACTTTTTACTCTTTTATGCATTCTACCAGACGATTATTTAACAATTTACCGGTGGATTTTGACAACAAATTTGCTTTACTCAGCTCTTGCGAACAGAAAAAACCCGTCGACTAACATCTTTCATTGGTCCTATGATGTTGGATGGAATCGACGATTTTGTCGGACGTCGAATCCACCCGAGTAACGTCAGAAGAGATAATCGAAAAATAATCAGCTGATCTAAAAACGTCCCATGGAGTCGAATTAGTTTTAGAGATGACTGTGGAGTTTTGAGGGCCTTTATGGTATATTGAACAGGTTGACGGTGGAACGACGCGTCGCCTCTGATTTATATTAGGTCTTGTGTCCTTAACGCGCAAAACGGTTTAGTCCAATTTTATTGCATAATACCAGGCGTTTGGTTTCTTGAACCAAAAGACAAGAGTTCGTCTTCGCTTTCTCGTCATCAAACCAGAGCTATATTTGCTACCCGGGACATCACTCGGGACATGTGGCTTTAGGCGTTCACATATGTCGTGTGAACTGTTTGGAATTTTTTGTGTCTAACTAATTTGGGTACTAATTTAGATACTTCGTCCAACTAAACACCCAGATGGTGCTAGTTACTGACGAGATGAATTCGAAACACAAAAAAGCAAAACTTAACTTATATTAGGCCTTGTCCCCTCACGCGCAAAACGGTTCAGTCCAATTTTATTGCATAAAAAATCTAATCTAAGACGACACAACATCAAACAACTAATATCAAGGCTTGATGCCAAAGAAACTGCATAAAAAGTGATTATCCGCAATCCGGCTGAGAATAACAAAAAAAACTGAGAATTCAATTAACACTGGAATAAGGCAATCCCCCCCTTCCCACAGAAAATTTTTAGAAGAAATGTAACATAAAGGCAGTTCGATTCTCGATAAAACTCAATAAAAATCGATCGCTAATGATACCTACCTTTTGAACAACCTGCTTCTGGATAATTTGTTTGATAGGTTGTCCTGCCTGATTTCGTACCACAATTCCAGGTGATTTATTCAAAATCTGCTGAGTGACAGCAGGTGAACTAACCACCGTAGAGGTTGTTTGTTGTTGCTGCTGCTGCTGTAGTTTAACCTGTGTTGATATTTGCTGCTGCTGCTGTGGTTGGGATTGAGTTGTGGATGTGGTCACCGAGGCAGTTGCTGTCGATGCTGGACTAGCATTGCCAGCAGCTACCTTGGTTATAATCTTCTGACCAACTTTGGCGGCTATAGCTTGTTTACTAGCGGCTGGGCTCGATCCTTTAATTGAAAGAAAAACGAAACGAGTAAGTGGATTGAGAAGCATCCGGCGAGTCGTCCGCGACTGCAGCCGGAGTGCTTCGCTCTTTATTAGACAACATCAGAAACTTTGCAAACATACCAGGAGCTGCACTGAGAACATGCAATTTTCCATCGGCCGTTTGAATTAGCTGCTGACCTGGATTGAGACCCCGAACGCTGACCTTCCCGTCTGGACCACGAATGATCTGTACCTTTTGTGGACCATCCGGTTTCGAAGCTGTTTGAGCTTGTTGTTGAGTCTGTGGGGTTTGCTGAGTGGCGGCAGGTGACGAGCGTGCTTGACCAGCAGCAGATTGTGTGATATTCTGCTGAATGATTTTTGTAGTACCGTCTGGATTCTTTACAATAATGCGACGTTGAACAACTGTCTGTTTAGCCGGCGTGGAACCATCTGTGAGACGTAATGTAGGTTCAGCTATTACAAACTCGAAATGATGTAAATAATAAAAAAAAACTCACCTTGCTGATGTTTCTGCTCCAGGGCACGCTTCTGATTGTGTGCCGCACGCTGTATCCGTAGTTGCTGTTCCATTTTCTCCGTGATTTCCTCACGGGTGGCTTTGTTTGAAATAACAGTCGATTTATTCGGTGCAGTAGATGAACCGGCATTCGAGTTTGAGCCGGAAGCACTGCTTCCGTTACTGGTCGGCGTTGATGGGTTTGAGGAGTCATTGGGCTGACGGTTTGGTGGAAGTTTTCCGGTAGTTGTACGAGTGACCGGCTGAACCTGAGCAGCAGCCAATTTCTCTTGCTTCTCACCGTACAGTTTAATCTCCCACAGTTCCAGCTTGTCTTCGTCTATCCACTCCTCGGACACTTGCGGTTCAGTTTGCTGAGGAGATTCTGCTCGCTTCCGCTTACGTAAACCCGATCGTATAGACTGCACCTCTGTTTAATGGGCAAATATTATTAGGCAAAAATTGGGTGAACGAACAATGCAACTACTTACCTCTAACCGTTTTCGGCAGTTCCAATGGAATGACTACTTTACGCCTGAGGTATTGCAAGCGTTCGTTGAATACTCCAGCGTACCGGTGCTTAAGAATCTCTAACGACATAATTTCGGATTCAGTCGTGACCTGTTCAAATATACAGATATTAATCGTTTGTTATACCGTTAAAAACTAATAGTTACGTCAAACCAGATTAACTGAACAAAAAATGAGTAATCAACAAACCAACCTGATGTTTTCCATCGCTGGTCACCGGCTTCATCGCCATATCATCCCACCGCAGACAGGTCCAAAGAATGCGAAGCTGCAATCCGACCGCAGCTAGCGTAGACAAATTCAACGTCCGATATAACCAGCACGTTTTGAACATTGGCCTCGCACACGGATAAGGCCACACTGAGTTATTATTTTTTGCCAGATGGTGGAATCCGTTCACCGGCAGACGACCTCCGACACGGCTCAGCTTGATTACTTCATGTCGTGGTAAAACCATTATCGAGGTAGTTTGATTCTTGTTGCGGAAGTAATTGACGACCGGATACTTTGGTTTTACTAGTTTGCTCTCCGTCTTGATCTTGCTGTCCAAAGCAGATGTTGTTCGAAGATATACTTTACTCTTGGTGGAGCTGATCGTGAAAACCCGGACGGTTCCATCTGGTGCCAATTCTTTCTCTTCAGAGTCCTCTTTTTTAACACTGCGAGAAGGTGCAGTGAATCTACGGTTCGGTTTGTGTTCCTTCTTTGGTCGAACTATTACTTCCTCTTTAACTTTGAATTCTGGCTCCTCCACGATAATAGAGTTGTTTTTGCTGTTTCTTGATCGACCCCTTCGAGTTGTTCGCGGTTCATCACAGGAGTTTTCCGAAATGGAATTGGAATTTTCGTTTAATTTCAAACTGTCGTCCATTCGATCGGAAACATTAAGCTCCGATTCGTTTTCAGTGCTAACCACCTCTTCCTTAACGACCATATCGGGAGCCTCTTCTGTCTTTACTTCAACTTCGTTGGTTACATTATTATTGTGCTCTTCTTCGAGTTTAGGAGCAGCCATCGAGTCAACGAGCTGTTCATCGTACTCAATCAAATTTCGATGAGCACGTTCCCAATCGTCTAGAACGGCTCGGTACCGATTCATGGTGAACCGAGCCAACATTCCTTGAAAGTCTTCCGGTTTACTCTCGGTAAGTTTTTGCTCTAGAATCGATTTGTTGCTTCCGACAGTAGTTTTAGTAACTTGGGTACTGTCCAGTGCCTGTGCTTTTTTCAACAAAGAAAACAGTTCCTCTTTGATACGGTGTTTCTGGGCACACATCGGTGAGTAGCAGGTTCCCTCACCGCAACCGAGCGAATAACACTTGTACTGGCTTGTTAGACGGTGGGACTGTTGATATTTCGCACGAAGTGGCAGAATTTGCTGAATCAATGAGTTCAAATGTTCGACATTTGGCAAAATGTGTTGTTGATTGGTTTGAAGAGTTTGTGTTTTGCCACCATTTCGATGATTAACGATAGCAAGCAGTTGTTTCTCGGCACAATCGCTAGGTCGAATGTTGTTAACATCTGGTTTAGCAATAACGTTAACATTAATTTCCTCCTCTTCCTGCTTTACCTTAGCAATTTTGCGTTCTTCTTCCTCCTTCAAATCGACTCGCCTCTGAAGCAAACCGTCCAAAAAGGGAGATTTCTTAGCAATCTTTGGGTAAAGAATTCTACCGCCTGGCGTTGCGAGCGCTCTGGAAACATCAATTTCTCCAAACGTATCTGGCACCGGGAATGTCTCCAACTGGTTGAAGTTCTCCACCAGTTGATTGTTCAAGTTTTGATTATCTGTCATAAAGTCCAGATCCGTCTTACCATCTATGCATGCTTGATACGCCTCGTACGTCTTTTCGTCTAACTTCAGCAATTTCTTGTGCACCTCAGCAACGATCGGTATCAACACGTGACCAACTTCATTTTTTGCCCTACAGGGTTTCACTATTTTTCGCCGACCTAGCGACATCCACACCCAATCCCACTGACCATGGATACGATATTCTTCGCCCTTTTGCTTCCAAACCTGATGTTTAAGACCAAGGGAATACTTGACAAAGTTGAAAGTCATTCTGTTACGTTCCTCTTCGTCATCGCGCTCTCGCTTCTCCCGTTTTTCGAGTTTCTTTTTCTCTTCCCTTTCGGCCGACGTTATTCTATACATTCTGGTGTGTCCAAGTTGTTCGTGCCAAACGCTAGCAAAAACAACTCCCCTCATACAAGCCTGCAGAATGCAAAGAATTCGGGCAAAATCTTTCGCTTTAGTACACGCACTAATGGCGCTAATCCATGTCTTCCTCAATTTTGGCCAATTCTGATGCAGATAGGGTGAAGCGGTTGCTTGTTCCAGTGCAATTATGGTCTGCTTCAAGGTAGAAATAATCTGTGTTTGACTGCTGTACAATCCACCTCCCAGCCACTTGAACTCCGATGCCTGTGTTAGGGAGAATTTGTGCGACAAATGACGCTTTTTATCCCGCTCTTCGTTCCGCTGTGGTTTATTCAAAGCAATCGAATTGATAGAGTACTGATTCACATATGCCTTGAACCCGTTTTCCATGCCAAGCTTAAAGTGCAGCGTTCCGCTGACTATCTGATTCAGTTTGTTACGGGTAATCCGCGATTCGTCGTCCTCTTTAGACAACGATTTTTTTCTTTTATCTTCATTGTTGATCGTGCGAGGTGTCAAGGAACCAGTTTTCGATCGAGTAACATGCTTATCATCTTCTTCCTTACCAGACGATTCACTACTATTGGTTCCATCTTTTGATTTTTCTTCTGATTCACCATTTTCATGACTTTCACTGGAGTTATCTACATCCATCTTGTCTTCAATTTTTGAACCGTTCTGTTCCATCAATTTCTCCAATCTCTGATTGTCTAACTCAATGTAAGATTTCTTGTTCCCCTTATGCTGATTGGTGATGTTTTCTGTGATGGTCATCTGACGAATTATCTCATCCCTCCGATCTTCAAGCTCGTTGCACAGATGAACTTCAAACTCGTCTGCATTCAGCTTGGAAAGCAAATATTCGAACTGTTTGACTGTACTGAAGTACCACACCTCGGAAGAATCTTCCGTCTCAATGAAAATTCGTCTTCCAATAAACCAATACTTTCGTCCATGACGATCGTAACCCAACAGTTCCTGTCGACACAGCATACCTTGTTTCTCCTGTGCCGAGATGCAATCAATAACGCCGGAAACTTTATGCAATTTGCACAAATTGCACTGCCAGTCTTCACTTGGAACGTCCACCAGCGGAGGATCCACGCACTCCAGGTGAAACACCGCTGGGCAAGTTTCACAACACAATAAATCGCCCAACCGGTGACAGATACGACAATGATCGTCGTAATGAATTGGACCTTCTTGCAACATATCATCTCGCACAGTAGTTGTAATAAGAAATTGATCTGTTAAAAACTGTAACACTTTTAACCTATCTTCCGGTGTCACAAATGGATACTCATTGGCAGTGAGTATCGTCAGTACCTCTTGATCTAACCCGGAATCACTTTCAATGTAACTTCGTAGCACTTCCGGCCACGTAATGGAGTCTATCAAATATAGCGCAATATTAACACTGTCCTTCTGATCGAGCGGTGCAAAGTGTGTCTGCTGCGAATCTTCCTCCCGCAGAATTGCCTTCAGTAGCATGATGTGTATTTCGGTTAACAGTGGACTCTGGTCGTCACACATGATCGCTGCACAGAAATCCTCTAACCGGAACGGTGACAATCGAACCAGATGTCTAAAGCGCCTTATGATTTCATAAATCGACGTACACTTGAGCACAATCTCATTCGGCACTAATAAATCTTCAGAGGAAGCTGGCAGCTCCAATGGAGGAAAATCTCGTTCTTGCAACCACACCGGATCCGGAGAGGGTTCTTTCAGACAACCACCACCCACAGTTGATGTGCTAAAACTGTGAGTCGAGAAATCCGATTCCGACTCGTTGGCCAAACTATCATCAGAGTCGCTGGCCGAATGCATCGAATCATCGTACGCATCACTTTTATCGCTATCATCACCAAAGTCCGAACCGTAGTGGTACTCAGATTCGTGGTACGTGTAGCCTGAGAATAAAATCCACAATCAAACATTTGTAGCATTCTTAGTTATCAGCAAACATATGCAAAAAGGAATACTCACTTTTTCGACTGTTCGCACCACGTCCACGACCACCAGTGGCTCCCCGCCCTTTTGGTGTTGCCTTGGCTGATCGAGGCGTCTTTCTAGGAACTGACCGACGCGACGTAGATGGACGGCTTTCCTCACTTCCTTGTGGAGATGATGCACGCGAGGCAGACGGCGTACTAAACCGTGAATCGCTGCCATCTTTGCACAAATATTTGGGCTTCTTCAATAGATGATACTGAAACTTTGGTTTGGGACGTTCCATCGAAGCAGATTGTGACTTGGGTGGCCGGCCTCGCCGCTTAGCAGTCGACGGCCCCTCACCGGCCGCGGCGGCAGCAGCAGCAGCTGCCGCCGCTGATTTTCGACTACTCATTTATTTTGAATGCGTTCTCTTCACTACTACGTTGCAAACAATTATGCACTACGTTTTTTTTGCTTTGTGGAGCTTGTTGTTTGAGTTCAATAGGTGCCCGGGTAAAAGATAGTGTATCGCGATGTTTAGTTTTCTGAAATTAGAAAAAAAAATCATCATGCGATTTTGTGAAATTTGTCTATAAATTAAATGTGAATTAAATTAAACGTCTTAGTGTAAGGCGGAAAAACGATTAAAGGCTCGAAGATAAACCGGTAGCACTGCACCTGTCAACAGGATAACGATCCAAAAGCACAAAATATTTTCGTTCCTATCGCACTGAACCCTTGGAATGGTCTCCACAGAAACCTGATTAAAAACCCACTGTAAATCTTTAAACGTTTCAAGATAAGAGTGAAAACAAAAACCAAGTTAAAATAATAGCAAACATATTTTGCGGCATTGCAGGAGTTCTATAATTGATTGGAACAGCAATACTTCCGAAATCCTATCGAAAATATTCCAAATTGAGTGCAGTTTGTGGTAGGAGAAAAGAAAGGTCATATCTAGGATGGGTTTTCAAAACGACCTATTGACATTTTGCTCGAACAGAGAAAATCTAGTTTGAAGTATGGCGAAAACACTTTTAATTCCTATTTAGGAACTAAACCGTTTTAAATACTAAAAAATCGCATAGGGTTTTTTTCCCTTGCTTTAATGGTGCAATACGGTTGGTAAGATTTTTTTTTAACGGGCTGATAGGACTGCAGCTTATAGCTTGAGGGATCTCGGTCCGTCCCGCGAGACAAAATTTGCAAAATCGGAAGGATTAGCGACTGTCCGCCAAATAAACACCGGTCCTCGGGAGGAGGACTAAATTTTGCGCCTGTTTGTCTCGAAGTGTGTAACGTCAAGTTCTCTATTTTGTCTGGTCCAATGTATCCTGCTCCTAACAACGCGTGCTAAGTCGCCAGTGATGCAATTAAAACTTCGCATTGATTCCGCTTCTATTTTCTTCCTAATCTCCTCATGGGTCCCCTAGGTCAGAAGCGGATCAATCGACTGTTAAGTAAATTAGAGATCGCAGTCAGCCGTGATGTCCGCGAATTACATACATACATACAAACTATTTGGCGCAAGTTCAGAGCGTGTAACGTCGTGTCATCCTATGGAAAATCATCCTACCATCGCCTTGAGGTCAACGTCATATTGACAAATTTCGCATTGAATCCGCTTCTGTCTCTTCCTAATCTCCTTTTTGTCTCCTAGGTCCGAAGCAGATCAATCGACTATTAATTGAAACGGTAAACATACTAGCAGTATTAGTCCTTACTCGCGAATACTTATCCTTCAACTGTGCTATTTCTTCTCTACCTTATAACATAACTCGATTATCCCTGTTCTAGTCAATATACATATTCATTACATTATGGACCAGGCAAACCCTTAATTTTTCCATTATTATTATCCTGAGTAGCTATACCAGTGAAGGTATTTTAGGATTTCGCAAAAATAATATCTGGCAATAAAGGCGTAAGAAATATTTATCCACCTTTAACCATAAACTTTACTCGAACCGAATGTCCGCCTGGTTCGACTCGAATAGACCACACCGACCCGAAAGGGTTGCTTATCATTTCTGAGAGCCGGTGTGCTTGTCCGAGTTTAGTAATCATAAGAACAAGTCCTGAATAATTAACTATCTCTTAGGTGCCAGTCCTGCACTCCTTTCCTGAACTAGCCTCATACTCACGATCAAGAGTCGACAACTAGTAGGATCCACATGTCCTCCACCCAAGCGAATTGATCAACTTGCAAGTAGGAGCACATATCTACCAACCAGCCAAGAAGACTTCCGAATCAATGAGAATGGACCATGTCAGTCGAAGACCACAGGCCCAGCGCCATCTCGTAGTGTCATTGTCATTTCTCAAGATGAGAACCTACAAAGCCTAACTGTTCGTATGTGCTAGTGCGTATAGATTTTGGTTTGCTGAAACGAAACAAGAAAAGCAAAACAATTGTGATTAGTATCGTAGCTATAATATATAAATAAACGATTTCTCCTCTGTTGTCGGTTTCCCTGTTCGCAGTCCTCCCTCCTTCCGTTTCCTTGGCCGTCCCGCTCTCCCGCACCGATCCGCGCACATCGTAGCAGGAGAAACAAATGAAAAGACAAAACAAAACAAAATGAAAATAAATGGACGCCTGCTATCTGTGCCTAAATTGATGTTGCTTCTCAGTTTTGCACGACCCAGGGGGGACTTGGCCTTGATCCCAATGCTCTGTCACCGATGTTACGTGATATTCGTTATGGAATATTCTTTGTTTGGGGTCCATTCATACACAATGTTGTACGTTTTTTATCCCTGATCCGCTGATACGTCTAAAATTCATTCTTAGTTTTTATCTCGTTACGTGACGCTCTTCCTCTATTGTCAATATCCAACATCATTTATGAATGGTCCCCTGGTGATATATTTAGAGCAGACAATCCAACGAAAAATAGGATTGACAGGATTTTAGTGCGCTCTTGGCGCCTTGTGTCACATCTTCATGTTTGTTATACATACTAAGAATACCAAAGCATGCCATGTGATGACCGGAAGATTAGAGAAGCAACTCCTCCCCTTCCCCTCCTTAATACGGTTGGTAAGAAATTGTAACGATTATTGTTACTATTAAGCAAAACTTGACAATCCGACCTTTTTCTGTCAATACGACATTTTACCAACGCACGATACGTCCTTTTCCCTACATAGGTCTCACATACGTCGTAGCGCATAGGACTGATCTCGAGACACGAAAGCACATGCGACTGTTCAAAAAATATATTTAATCTGTAATTAGGCAACAATTACATTTCAAATTGAGTTAACCCCCTTAGCAGCCTTAGTTCACAGTTCATCCAACGACGTTGGTTCATCTCTTTCCCAATAGGGCGCGCACTAGATGTTTCATCGAGTTTAAAAGGAAAACATAGAAATCGATGAAAAGTAGAAAGTCGAAACGTCAATTCCATATTAAATTTACAAAAGGGCGAATAAGATTTGTAAACAAACGTTTATTTTGATGGTTTCTCTTAATATACTATAATTTCGAAGCAGAAAACAATTGAAATTACTTCTACGAAGGGTAAAAATTTACATTGACGCATATTTTTCATAAAATTCCACTCTGCAGCAGACTAATGAGCGAAGCAAGTTTGTTTACAAAAAACACTTTCGCCCTTTTGACGAATTAATATTGAGTTATCTTGCTGTTTCCTCTCTATCTTCTCATACGCGCAATGTAAACATAAGGCAAACGTCGTATGGGCCGTTTTTTTGTTTTCATATTTTTTGCCGATACGACGTAGCACTTGTAAATTAAAAATTGTTTTAAAAATGAGTTTTGTGCCACTTTGTGATTACTTTATTGGTAGGTAATCAGCTGATTGCCATGTACAACAGGTAGGTTATTATTTTTTTCGCTCCGTGAGTGGTGTCGGGGTATAATATTGTTTGTCGTTCCAGCACACTACCATTTTCGGTTGGAAAGGAATGCGACGAGAACATTTCAAATGGGCCGATAAAATAAAACGTAAACAATTCCGGTTAATACTTACTTCAAATGGACACTAACAAAGCTTTATACATACCTTAAATAAGCCGATTCCGAAACCTGGCTGTTGGGGAAATAATGGATTATCGAAAAGGCACATAAGCAAAATAACTTGTTTTGCTTATGTTCCCTTTCACTTCCCCTCAAAAATTAACGACTCATAAACACCAAACAACAAAACGGAAAAATTTGTTTATGGACCCTTTTCTTAATGAAAAAGACTATACTTGAAAAGGGAACAAAAACATCGCAACACCAAGAAAGGGATCAAAATAAACGTCACATAATCATTTGCTGTAAACAAAAGGGCTCACCCGCACGCACTATAAGCTAACGTCTCGCCGAAAAGGGATTATGGGAGAGGGCACAAAACCAGTGCGATGTTTCAAAAGGGATCAAAACATTTATCTACAAAAAACGTTCAAAATACAATTGTTTTAATAAATCTGTTATATTATTCGGAAAAAATGGTTAATTTAACACGGCATTGAGTTGTTTGGTACTTAAATCAAGCTCCTGTTCATAAATGGGAATATAAAGTACGAGGTAATTTTTCAGACGCCATTTTCTCAACATGAGCATATTGTATATAATGCCTTATGAAATGTTGACGTCGAATGGTGATTATTTTTCTGCAAAACATCTAATTTATTCGAAAAATAATTACTCATTTTCATTTTGCAGCGTTTGGTGGGGCAATGAGAGCGCAAGTCAGTCCAAGGCCGATGATAGGAGGGGTAATGGCAGAATAGTCTATGCGGACCACCAAAACGTCATGGAAGAGGAACAGGGTGTGGGTTGGGGTAGGGTTAATGGATTGATGTATACTTGACGAATACTTGCGCTGCAGAATGTGATGAAAAGGTGCATTGAACAGTACTACTGTTGGCTGTTCAGAAATAAATACAATATGTTTCTCCATAAGGCTAGATAGCTAATGTATGTATTGTGTGATTATGTGATCTCAATTCACAGGTATTAAAAATTCATTTTATCCCGTGGTTTTATCAAGTTTGCGTGGAAGATCGCGAAAAGCTCAAGCGCTTGTATGTTCACGTGTTTGCCGCGTATGCCAGAACGTATGTGATTTCGCATGTATAAATTCGATTTTGTAACTATGTGGCCATGTGCAAACTCGCGTGTGTTCTTGAATGATCGCGCGGACCGTGAGTTTGTTGCTTAAATTTTAGTGTACGGTTCAGGTACTAGAAGATAAATCCCCCATAACACTAGAGTTCCCGATCACGTTTTCATGGAATGTGTTGTCTAATGAAAATGAGCCTCATTTTTTTAATTGGTCCAACTGAAGACATGAATCTAGGCTGTTAAGAACGAGGGTAGGGACATCCTAACGTAACTGACTCATGATCGCGCGAGTGGTGGGTTGTTGGCGAGATCGCGAGTATGTGTGGATGTTTACTATTGCATGTTCGCGTTTGTGACCCGGTTTGTGTTATCGCGAAGGCTAGCGGCGTTTGTACGTTTTGAATGAGATATTATGAGTGTATATGCGAGAACATCCAATTGATTGTGTAAGTGGGTGTTATAATGAATCTAAATTAAGATATAGTGATAAAAGAACATGCTGAATTAAAAGAAAAAAAATGAAGATATTAAGTAGAAGCGTATAAACTGACAGACAAATAGAAGAAAAAAACGGGAGGGACGCATTCCAAGTTGCCTACATTTGGGAACACAGCCACTCCACTTGACGGCTCGGCTCGCGCGGATGACGGCTCCTCAAAACTACTAGGCACACTTTGAACATTTGACTTGATATGGTCACCCAAATTTCAAATTCAATACATTGTGCAACTGAATGATGTGTACTCTAGATTTGGGTTCAAACTGGCATGATCCGAGTACCTTGGGTAATTGCCTCAAGTTTAAATGCATTGTGCAAATTGAATGATATTTAATTCAGACTATATGCAATGAACCATCAACCACAGGACACTGCATCGGTCCGGATCCAGTTGAACTGATAGCAAAAACAACTCAATCTGCCAGTCGTCAGGGCATTTCTTCGCCTCCATCCACCACCCGAAGCAAGCGCCGTGCTTTCACCAGACTCCAGGGACCAACAGAATCCAAGGTCTCCAAGCCACAAATCCCCAAGCATAAAAATTTGCAGTCTGGAGTCCACCGCCAAGCCCACGGAGTTAGTATTGTTATTGAGTTGAACAACACACATGTACCATGCAATAAAATTACTTGGAATCTTCTAAATTCCAGAAAATGATATGTATTTACCGTTAGTGACAATTGCATTCCGTTAGAAGTTTCTCGTGCTATGCTGACCGGGAATGAATGATTGACGTGCGTCGGCAAATCAATAGTACCTTCATTTATCCAATTCGAATGAATCGAATCGAATGCACGAATTGAACACCGGTAAAAAGTGACCAAAAAATCCCAAGAAGGATTACCCACTATTCCATCATATAAGCCAATTCTGCATCCGTTCCCTGACTTATATGTCACAAATACTCAGACGCCCTCGTACACATATAGACGCACGACGAGCACACAACAATTGGACACTAGTACCAAAAACTACAATTATTACAACACAACTCAACTAATAGGGTTCAACTGTTATTTTTTTTATGCGCCTGTGCACGTTGACGAGGTCGACCGATAAATCGACACACAATGACTTCCACTGCGAGCCGTGCTCACAAAGACTGCCGTTAAGCTGCTGAACAATGTCTGCAAACACAGCCCACAGAAAAAGTCAATCCACGGCGACCCGCCAATTGGCCACGCCAGTGTGCACAGGATCTTAGCTGACTGTTAGTTTGGGCTGGTGCAGAGTATGAAAAAACACAAAGCATAAAATAGGCCCATAAGCCCCCTCGGTCTCCTCGATGCACCACTATCGAGGCATAATGCAATAACCATCTTAAAGCAGTTGTCTGCTCAAATATGTATGAAGATGCTTGCAATACCGTCAAACCCGTCAACCTAGGAGAGGGAAAAACAAATCACTATTAGAGAACAAAGTGTTTTGATGGAACAATTATGTCAATATAGTCTAAGGACTCTTTACGTAAATAATACTAAAAACATGCAATGCTTAATGCTAATATAGTTTTTAAGCGCTTTAGAATGATGCGTCCTTTTGAAAACTATAGGACCTTTCACATAGGTCTTTTTTCGGGCCTAAGAATCATACGACGCTGCATATACAGTAATGTTTCGATTATATCACTATGCGTTTATATCAATACTCGTTTATATCACCCTCGAATATATCACGGTTTTATTTCGATTATATCACGCTTTTTGGAAAACAGATAAGGCACACTACGTTTTGATCCAATTAAGCCACATGTTGTGTCCTGGCACTTTTAGAGTTTTGTTTACAATTGATTTGCTTATTTTCATATAGGGTAATGAGCCTATTATTAGGTTTCGGACTATTTCGTTAAGGATTTATATATGATGAGGTCGGTCAAAAAGGCGAACTTTTTTATTCTTTTATTTTAAATTATCGATTCTTGAGAAAGTATCTAAACTTTTTATAGAGGTATAAGTAGTAGAAGCAAAGTTATAGCGCTGTTTATTTTGTTCCTTTAAGTGAAGACAGGGCGTGGCGCGAAACTTTAAACGTAAATAATCTCGAAATCATGTTTTACCAAGACTTTGTTGCAATGGATTGCCGAAATATTCTTCGACCGATTTCAATTTTAGTTTTAAATTCTTCGTAACTTATTTGCGTGTCCTTAAGGGACCGTCTGGAGGGACCGTTTAGTGTAGCAGGTAAACAAATCGACTTCTTTTTTAAATTGTTAGTTATCCGCGAGAAAATCTAACAAAACAATGAAAAAACTTACGCAAAATATGGTAGGTATGCCTAGATATGCATTTTCTCTTGAATCGATGTGAATACTTTTCTTTTGAAAGGACAACATCAACAATTGGTGATGGGACTATTTCTAAGGATGTTGAAACAACGAGAACTGAATCGTAATCTCTTCGAATACACTGATTTTAATAGTCAAGATATTTGTCCAAAACCTTAATGTGGCAGATTTCTTTAAGTTTAGTTTTGGGTGGTTCAACTATTTTAGGAAACGGTATGTGCTACGTAAGGTGGAGCTGTGTGGGGAAAAATTATCCACTGATGCCATACCGTTTTACCCAATGCGTTGAACAAAGATGGCAGACGCTGACAACGGCTTCAAATGGGTAGTGTGATTATAAAAGCAAGGCGAAAATAGGCCCATTACCCTAGTACGATTTATTCTTTTGACTAACTTGACCTTTTCATTACTTTTTGTTTATAGAAATACATGGATTAATGCTTGAATGTAATTTTTTGGTTTGTTTTGAATATATCACGCTTCAAATATATCACGCTAAAATACAGACCGACCGTGATATAATCGAAACATTACTGTAAGGCTTTTTAGCTCTTACGATTAATATTGAATTTGTTCAAAGTTTCCGACAAAATGAGCCTCAGAATAGGAATGTTCTTCATTACTATGGTAAATAGTTGCACTGGATTTAACAGAAGTCTTGCAGAAAAGAAATGCGGGAAACTTTAGTTTATATTAACAAACTATTGGCTGGAAGTAGTTAACACCAACGAATGGCATGCTACTTTAGAATAACTAAGCTTTCCAATTATCATTTAATTTATTATTCTTTCTAAATTCAACTTCGAAAATAAGTCGCATGAACAGAAGAAAATAATTTCTTTTTTTTTATGCTTAGGACGTTTTTACTAGGTACCTATGTGCAGTGGGAAAAACATCGAATGAAATGAATCTTGCGTCGTTTTTGCATGGCGCCTATGAACAGTTGTAGCGGTTTTGAAATGTTTCACGCATAGGTCCTTTCAATTTAAAAGGTCTCAAGTGCAAAATTTCAAAATATTATCATGAAAACTTTGCGACTTTTTATATAATGATTGTTATTTTGATAAATACTGGGTATAATGAATCCTGGTTTTCGGTATTCGTTAGCTATGTTGTAATCACATGCTGCGCTGCAAATAACTCAGTTTGTTTACATTTGTCACTAAGGACCATTTGAATCAGCACTCTTGAATTCAAAAATAATTAGTCTATGCTTCACTTTTAGTTGGTTTTAGGCTTATTGCATGGTTGACATGTAATTTGTAACAGGTAGCCTGTTGTTGTATTAACATTGATTCAGGTCAAGGAAGAATAAAGGATAATCTGACAGTGCTAGTAAGGTGTACAACAAACGTAGAAGTTGAAGAGGTATAGATTTAGTTGCTTATTCTCTTAACTGCTTTTTTGATGATCGTCGCCGAAGGCATCAATTTTACTGCAAGCGGCAGACGATTCCTCAGAGAGGCACCTTCTAAGGATTTCACTAGGTTGCTTGCGCCTACCGAAAACTTAAATTCACCGTGCAGTTTGATATGGAGTACATGATGTATCACTGAATTGAAAGCTAGTGAGAAAACTACCAAGACCATAACCGTACACATATGACCATCGAGCCCAACGAGAATATCGTGTCACACTTTGGCGAGAGCGGTGGTTGTACTATGTCGCTTGTAATAGCCACTCTGATCTGTAGCCAATATGGGCGGTTCTGAAAAGTTCGGTAATTTGAGCAATTTTTTTTAATTTAGGCGTCACCGGTAGGACACTAACGGGTCTGAAATCTTTCGGCTCCATTGGATGTGAGTTCTTGGGGTCGGATGTACAATAGCCTTCTTCCAGCTCTTAGGGAAAACTTGAGTAGCGATGATTGCGCCCTACCACTAAACATAAAAGAAAAACCTAGTATAGCATCGTTCAAAAATGCATTCAAATATTTGACTCAACCATTTCATTTCGACTTACAGTTCCACGCCTTGTTTTGTTTTTAAACTAGTATTTTCTCTTTTTGTATCTTACGTATTTATCGTTATCCAAGTAACTTCCTTGACTTGATTTAAAGTACTAACAGGTTATCGTACTAAACAAAATTATAAAATTACAAATTATTTTGGATCTTGGTGCGTTTTACTATTGCTGTTTTCGGTTTTAGAATGGAGTCGCCCTAGGTTCGCTCTAATGTTTACAGTTTCCATACAAAAGTGACAGCTCCGAGCGAACCTAGAGCAACTCTGATCTAAAAACGAAATCAGCATGTTTATATCCTTGATCTGATAGTCTTGTACTTAAAATTACCGTAAACAATTAAAACAACAAAATTATACGTGTCTTGTGGAGCATACACATACGATTAAATGTATTTATCTTACTCCTAAAAGAGTTGCACACTGATGATGTTCTAAAAGGGGCACATAGGAGAGAAAATGGTAAAAGTGATCATAAACCTTATTACCCATTGTTTCGAAAACCGGTGGCGAAATCTATTCTCAATAGCCTGAATGTAGTGAAAGTTTTACTTTCAAATTTTAAAGGCAATTGGGTACTGAACATCTTGTTAGTTAGCCGTTTACTCAATTCAAATACAGACTCTAACCGTCTCTGCTCTTAAAAAATTGATTGTAGAAGCATTAGTGTTCCTTGATTTGCGTACGCTGCAACAGAACAAATTACAGATCATTAATGGGTAAAGCTGGTAGTAGTGATTTAAAAACAACACTAGAATTCTGATGTGTTGCTGCAATCATCTCTGCTATTTCAATAGAAAAAAGCCTAAATTTTGGAATATTGAAACATTCTGCCAATCAACTCCCATTTTCTAGCCTATTGAAAAGCAAAACAAGCTAAATGCATCGGAACATGTTGTTGTTCAACAATACACAGAACTGCAAAAACGATTCGAAAAATAATCACGATTATTCAAGCATTCAATTTAGCTCAGTTCTCAATACAGAATTTGATTAAGACCCAAAGCGTCACTACCTACCAATACTTTGTAACGATTTCAAAAGCCCCTTCAAAACATGTTTTACTACAGTAAATTAGGTAACAAACTACAGTAGTAAATCGTCGCATTTGGGAAAATTAAATTTTCACCATTGCATTCGTTCACATATAGCAAGGTCGCAGCTGTGTAGCAAAACCTCCCAGCAGAGGAAAAACTGCTGAGATCCAACCTCTCCACCACCCCCGAAAAAAGTACGATGGCGAAAGGTTATGTTTTGTTCCTGCCTCCAGAGTGGCTTGTTTTTGTGCAATCATATGTTGTGCCTTCGGTCGCGATCACTGCCTCCAAAGATTGCGTTTAGATTTTCCTTCGGTCGGGACACACACTTGTCACCGTGTAGTCGTGGTTGGAGAAAGAAAATTTCCCTTAGCATGCGAGAAAATTCGCCTGCTGGCAACCATCTTGCTTACTACTAGTCAGTGAACTATTGTACCTACCAAATCGTTTCCAGGGCGCTTCCGGCCAATTCCTCTAGCTGATCGCTGTTGGTGCTGTACTCCACCTGACACATGTCAGTAAGGTGTTCTCGACCACAAATTTAAATGGTTTTTCCGCGCCAGCCTAAAATTTTGCACACACTCTTCCGCTTTCTGATCTCAGGTTTTGTTCTGCACCTTTTGCGACGAGGACGCACTAAATTGTACTGCTGCTGCTGAACGATGACGCGAAAACGTACGAAAATTCATCATGCTGTGCCGAAGCTATACAAGCTCGACGCTGATTGGCTACCCCAGCGGACGCCATCTTGTGCTGCTGCGCTAAGTTCAACTACTTTTTCACTGTAAAATTATCTCATCAAAAACAACACTTTCCGCATAGAAAATCTTAAAATTTTATCAAACAAAATTCTTTTTTAAAAAATTGAGCACTTTTCATGGAAAAAATTAGCACTTTTCCAAAAAATCATTGGACTCACGATCAGCGCCTGTCAAACGACGAACCAATCAGGAATAGTGTTCTATTTTAAGCTTTTGTAAGACGCACACAACCGTTGTCGCGATGTTCACTGGTAAACGAACACTTTCGTAATCGCATTTACGAATGCTTTTTCTGCAGCCAAATTTGTCCTGGTATGTGTGTAAATATACCACTACCCGTTGAGCTGGAAAAGTGTTTTGCTTCGATTGTGCCGTTTCTAATCACAATAACAATTTTCCACACAAGTCGACATTATAATCCAGTTTTCCTGTTTAGTTGGCTACCATCAATATACGATTCGAACGAGGAAAAATTGCTATCAATTTCTGCCACTGTTTTCCAACGCGTCCACTACCAGCAAAGCTTTCATTCGCTTTGCGATCAGATTCCGATCAAATCGCATCGCATACTCGCGAGCCCTCGTTCTGCCTGTTTGTCCAGTGTTGCCTGATTTGTTGAAATATCAGGCTTGTCAATAACAATCTATTTCAATGATTTCAATCAATAAATTTATTTACAATATTGCAATTTATCGGTTCACGATACCTTGTCGGTTACATTTATATTCCTTATGCCAGGTCAAGGAAACATTATATTTTAATATTCGAAATATGAACAATATCAAACATTGACATGATAGTATATGCTCGAAAATATTCTGGTTGCAGTTGAAAATCGAAATAGTGAACTTGCGCCTTTCGATTTTTATGCTATTTTCAGCGGGCGGAACTACAGCGCAACTGGTGTAAATGATGCGCAAGTTGATTCTCTAACATGCACTAGGAAAAAAAACGAAAGGCGCAAGTCAATTTTTCGATTTTCAACTGCAACCAGAATAATGAATTCATGCAAACTAAAATACGTTTTTAATCTTGCTCATGTTCAGGTAGCATGATTGTGAGCAAAGGACACACCTGTTAACACACCTGCACTATACCGATCGTCAATTAGGGTATATAGTCTATTTTCCCGCCGTAAACTAGGGTATTGAGCACATTTATGTTATCACCTTACCCATTTCAAGGCGTTGGTTAAAGCATCGTCTGCCATCTTTATTCAACGCATTGACTCTAATGATAATGCAATATTAATTGGTTTATTCTACTCGACTTATTATTGCGCTGAAACAGAAGTATGTCATCGCTCTTAGGACATTTTTGTTATCACATTTAAAATCGAAAAAAGGAAGGTGATGCCAACTATACCATTGTAAGTCTCGTAATTAATGGAATATTGAGGAACCCTCCCTACTAGAGCCAAAATAGCCTATTTACTCTATAATTCGCTAGTTTCTATGTTAACAAAGGCGAGTGTAATATAAGTAAACACTGTTGACAAATTGCGTTTATCGCAAACGAACAATATTAGTCATTTTCGGTTGATATGTTTTAGTAAGATATAGCTTATGCGTATGGCGTATCCATCTACAGTTGTGATTTGCTGGTTGGTTACTTTTTAATTGGGCGACTTTTTAGTTGGATCTCCGCTAGTTTAACCATTGTCCGACAGAAAAAACATCTGAACGCAAAAATCTCATGTCAAAGTTACTTTGACAATCTATCTATTAATCTTTTACACGACTAACGTCTTTTTGGAGAGATTTTGACATTTGTCAGTCAGTCCAACTAGCGACTCAAATGCGTTAGTTAGACAGAGGCTGTGGCCCCGCCAACGAATCACGACTGTATTTACACACAAGTCATGAATCACGAATCACATGTCATAATGGCAGCCAACATCATTAAGTTCATAATATGCTAGAATAAGCCCTTATTTTGACCGTCATTAACACTATCAAACCATAACCATTTTATTAAACTTTAAAAACCATTTGCAATATGGTTCGATAAACGGTATAAATTCCATTTCCTGGTATAATATCTAACATAAGAATTATCGTTTTTCCATACGGTTGTTGTGAGTCGTGACATTAACGGGACACGGCTTAATCCAATTGAGCTATCACCGCAATTCGTTGCCTACCGCCGAACTGACACATAGGGCTGCGCTTCAATCAAAATGATCATGCGTTTGTTAATAGAGCTGTCAAAATACAAGCAAAATTTATTTTTTGTTAACAAAATCATGATTTTCATTTTAAAGGTAGCATTTGAGAACCAAATTCAATCGTCAATGGGGTAAAAATGTTCTTGCGCCGAATGAAAATTAATCACATTTTAAAGAAATTTAATAAATTGTTTTACTTAAAAAAAAGACTGAAATTTGAAAAATAAAAACAATTTTCTTCCCCGTGCCTTAAGTAGCTTCCATTGATTTTGTTCGTCAGCTGTATGGCGGTCGTCAAAATAAGAATCATTTTCATCTTTCATGCTATGAAAGAGATGCATCGCATCCCGCATAGAATTTTGCAACATTAGCATTTTCCCTACAATCATAAAACAATAAATATTATAGTTATTACTGTTTCAACAATGTTCGATGCCAAGTTCTCACAGTAGATTTACAATAAAATTTCATGTAACAATTTCACTGTTCAGCAAAAAACTGATACAGTGCATTCACATTAAATTTTACTGTTTTCGAGAAAAAAAAATATATGGAGAAAAATTGATTTTTTTAATGTTAAGATACATAACTACCCCCTTTTTCACTGTAAAAGTTTATTTTACATTGAAATTTACTGTAAAAACGTTAAAGTTTATTGTTTTTGTATTGTAGCATAACACTAAAACTTACTGTAAATTACTGTAAAATTACTGTACTGTCACAGTGAAAATCATGGTTTTGTTACTGTACATTTCTATTCGGGATGGCTATTTGAAGTTTTGCATTAGACAGCCCATATTGTAGGACGAGATTTTTTGATCATGTTATTCTACACGTTTTTGGAGCAGGGTAAACAGATATACGAATAACAAAGACCATCAGAGCAGTATTAATCTCTGGCACAAAAGTACTATGTAGTATAAATACAATTCGAAGCATAAACGTTATCGCCTTTTTTTAGCTCTGAAATTTACAACTGCACCACTACATAGCAAAATATTTATTACTAGCTTCTATTGATAAATAAGAATGAAAACTTCGAGCTATTTTTTTAACTTATGTCGTTTTTGCTTGAAGCGAAACTGCGTCAGTTTTAATCCCAACTATTGTCAAAATGTATGAACTGACAGCGTTTGGGGCTACACGGTTAAATAAAACAACCTGCAGAATAAGTTCTTTTAACTTACTTTTGAGTTGTGCGTCGCTTTCGCACTTATTAGTGTTGTCAAAAACAAAAAGAGAGATTCGATTCAGTCGAGGTCTTCCGTGGAGGAAGGTACTTTTGAGTTGTTTGGGGTGAACTCAAAATTAGGTAAATTCAACTTAAATTTGAGTATAAAAAACCTATCAATGAGTTGTAATTTTTGCCGTGGTTAAATGGAAACTACCTTCAACACGGTTTACCTAATTTTAAGTTCCCCCACGATACCACGAGATTGAGTCAAAGGAACTCAATTTTAGGTAGTTTTTCGTTTCCGTGTAGAGCCTGACTGTTTCGGGGTCAAGCAAAAACGTCATTAATTTCCCACTAGCATTGTGTTTTTAATATCTTATGAAATGTTGACGTCACTTATGCATAACTTTTTACCAACAGGGTCAAAACTGACAACACTGCTCATAAAGCTTCGCAATTCAGCAAAGTTTCAAAAAAAAAGCTTACCAACTTTAATATGCAAACACATTCGTATAAACACATGAAGTGCAGCGTATGCATGGATGCATGGAAAAGCTACCTATACGCTACGATGGCTACGCTACGATAGATCATTGCATGTCGACGTCGACAATGGTAAATAGATCCAGTTAAGTTCGTTTTGCAAGAAATTGGTCGTTGGAGTATGAAAGCTATGAAAGCGACTCGAAGTCTCAGTAGTTGAATCAATTTTATTAAGCCCATGTTACCAAGCTCTGGATTGTCGGAAAAATGATGTTAAACAATGACAGCATAATGCACCAGGGTAGTGAGGTCGTACGAGATAGAATAATTGAAATCCATAGTAATAACTTGACTTTGCGCCATATGGAAATCATATGTTTGACTCTATGACTTAAGGGGGGAAAATTGTTCTTCGAGTGACAAGTTTAAACATTTTAATTTTAAAAATGTGTCCAAAATATGTATTTTAGTACAAAAATTGGTACCAATTTATTTTGATCACCGTCTAAGGGGGTGGATGGCTCCGGAGATTCACTGTCACTCACCCAACTTTCAATATTTTGCAATGAAAATTTAGGAAAATATTGTTCAAATTTCAACAAACATATGGTTAAGGGTCAAAAGCCAACTCAAAATTCACTTCAGGGGAGAATTCCGCCTATGTGATGATGGCACCACTGACATGCGCAAGTAAAGGGGGGATACAATACTTGCGAAAATTTGTTCCCATGTCTGAGGGATAACCAGTTTGCAAAGAATTTGCAGGACCGTGGAGCTATGTGTTGACAAAATAGACCAATCTATATTTTTACTCATAGTGGAATGTCTATTTGGCTGTGCTAAAATTCTCTGTATCGTCACAACAAAATCTATTTAAAAAAATTTCCCGCCTAACACCCCCAGTATAACAGATATTTTGTGAGACATAAGAAACTCTTTTACTCATTAACGTTCTCCTTTTTTATCATTATTATAATCTCATGCAGCGTACGACTACTGCCTTTTATTACTACAAAGCATTTTATTTTGATGCACATGAACGTTCTCTTGTAATGACCAATTTCTTCACTTGGAGGAAAACCGATTTTCGCTGAAAACCTGTTCTTTTTGGATAGTGAGCTTTTAAAAAACGAAAAAGTAGAAAAACAACCCAACAAACATTAGGAACTGAACTATAAGACTACTTGTCTGATTAAAAGTAGATTAAAAGCTATGTAAGCTGAATAAAACTTTCGCTGAACTTTTTAAACGTTAACAGTTTCTTCAGCTTAATTAAACTCCAGTATTCACCAGTTCAAACTAGGTTGAACTATACTACTAACAAATGTAGCAGCGGCAATATTAATGCTTTTATTCAACCATCTTAATTAGACTGAATTATGAGTTGAATAAATGATGCTGTAAACTCACTTTTAAGGATCACATTTAAGGAATCAAAACAAAAATGCAACAAATATATAAAATGTTTATACCCTCTTATAAATAGGAATTCTAGGCTCTGCTTAAAGAACAAACTATTAATTTATAAACAAATATTTAGACAGGCAATGCTATATGCAGTACCAATCTGGGCAAGTTGTTGTGCTACTAGAAATTAAAACGCTTCAAAGGATTCAGAATAAAATTCTGAAAATGATTTTAAAGCGTCCTTCCTGCTTTAGCACAAATCAGTTGCACAGAATCGCAAACATAGAAACATTAGAAATTATGACGAACAGTATTATAAGCGACAAAAATCGTTGCAATCTTCAATTGCAACGATTAGCTCTCTTTATAGTTTATAAGTTAGTTTATAAGATTTGTTTTGCTCCTTATTCACAAGACAAGTAGGTTTAAAACATCCTACTGAAAAAATACTTAACTGCGAAAGCATATTAGGGTAACCAACCTAATTTGGACCGCTACATATTTTGGACCCTGTTAATGTATTTGCCTCCTACACTGCCAAGTTTCTCTGCATTTGTTTGGTTTGATGCAGCAATTACATTCCTTGGGTTGTGTATTAAGTTTCAATATCGTTAGTTCATCTCTAATTGTTTAAAATTAAACAAAATTCACAGTTTTCAAAAATATCACCGAAAACGTTTCATGTTTCAACGATAGCCAAGAGGAACCGGTGGAAATGATACATTTTCAAATTGGATTTAAATGTACAATTATAATATTTTTTATCGATTTAATTAGTTTGTCTGATTTGGTATTATGCATATTACGTGTTTGAAAAGGTTTCTTCGTAATGTTTTATCTAAAAATCTTAAATAAAAGGTGTCCACAATATGTCTTAAAAAATTGATATCAACTTATTTTGGACACCCCTCGATTTTCTTTCTTGACAGCTATTTGTTTATCGAGTTAGAATAATCAAAAAGTGAAAAATCTCGTAACGGTAGGTCGTCTGCTCTTTTTGGTCAAATTATTTAAAAATGTTCAAACCAATGGATGTCGAAAATCAAACGATTGAGGAACATTTCATTGAAGACCATAATATCACTGAGAACTGACATACAAGTAAAGTTTTCAACTTGTGTAAGAAATTAAACTGTCGCTTTAAAATGACAACAGCAAGTAGCAACTTGCCACTGGTCGGCGCTTCGATCGGCCAGCAATCGCCATACGGGACTTGTATGCAAACTTGGATACAATGGTGACTCACGTATGATTTTCAACGTATTTTCATTTAAATGTTTACACAGGTTTTTCGGGAAAGTTTGTTCTAGCTTATATGTCTGTTCTCTGTGATAATATGTCCAAAGAGGAGACTTCTGAAATCAGAGATGCCAGATTTGCAGACAAGTCTGCAAATTGGCAGACTTTTAATTTAAGCTGCAGATTTTTTCGATGACGCAGATATTTGCAGATTTTTTAGTTTGGTTGCAGATATTTGCAGATTTCTTAGTTTGGTTGCAGATATTTGCAGATTTTTGAATATAAAGGCTTTTGGTTACACTAGCTTTCCTGACATTTTTTGTTCTTCCCAGACTTTTAAAATTATTATCGCAGACATTTGAAAAAAGTACCTGGCATCTCTGTCTGAAATCCATGTTGAAGAACATTTGTAGTTCGAATTTGTTGACTCGTGCATGTATTGCATTAAAAAACATAGGCAAGCAAACATTTTTTGACGTTCACGTAATTTCACTTCCTCTAGGGGTCCAACATTGGTTGGTTACCCTAGATGTTCTCCGGCCAAGTGTCTTTGGACAGAGCCTTACTGCCGTTCTACGCATAATTGTCCCATGTATATAGGGAATCCCATAGAACATGCGACAATTAAGCTTATAACGGCAGCTTATCCCTGTATAATTTGCTAACGCCAACTTTGAAAGTAATGAAGCTCAGAGATGAGAGATCCTTGTCCTTAGGAACTAGACGAACTATTCTCGGTTGCAGATTCTCTCCCAGACAATCTTTCACAAGGGTAGAAACTACATCATCCGTCGTGCTGGGATCGAATGCTTACAAGTAAACCCATAACAGCTCCTCAGGTGGTGAAATTGTTGTTATTGTTTCAAACGCAGTTTTGGATTCACGTATATTAGAATTTTTTGTTTTCAGCGAATCATCTTCGCGTTTGCGCTTACACACTTATTTTTTTCTGTCGAAATCTTAACAGCTGAGATCTCGGTAAACAATGTTTTGGCTGAAATCTCAGTGAAAGTGATGTTTCATAGCTGATGTTCGGAAAATATTTCACCGAAAATCAGCTAACAAATCTCACTTTACTGAGATATCAGTTTCAAAATTTGCTGATTGCACAGCTGTTGGGAAATTTCCAAGCAGAATTGAGTGTGTAGGCATGTTTGAAACTGGATTATATTCAGCAATTCGTTTCCAAGGCGTTATAGTTGGGGATAGCGGTTTTGAGTCAACTTTACCCGAGAGAGCTTTGACGACATCTTTCAAATCAACTACGTCATTCTTTATAGATTTCAGGGAACTGTCGTCAGCCACTATGTCGCAACAATGCGCAGCCATTCTACGGAAATTATCGGTTGAGAATAAATCAGCACAGCCGTTGCACATCCAGAATAGATTCCGTGGGTTCCCAGGACGTCACGAACATCATAATCCATTTTGACGCATATCATGTGGAACGAATTTCCGCAGTATCCACGATATGTGATTCGATCAGAATCATCAACCACTTTCGGCCAGTTGTTACAAGCCATTCTTTTGATGTAGAAATAACGCCTAGCGGGTATGCAATATGCGCAGGAAAACTCTAACGGGTAACGTGCGTCAATAAAAGCGAACTTGCACGCAATGTGTGACAAGACAACTCAGCTAGCCACCAGAAGATGTCGCTTTTGGCGAAAAAATTGAGCGTAACGTACTGTGCAGTGATAATGTCAAGTTAAAAAACAAAAATCACAAACAAAAACTATCACTTTCACGAATCAACACAACCAGATATAATCGTGCTTGAAGTCACGAAATTACAATGCACTCGTACGACCGAATAACACAATAAACAGATAAAACAAGAATAAAAAAATCGCGAGTGTAAAACACTAAAAATTTCAAAAGAAAACTATCTGCTCTACTGACGACCGGAATATAGCAGAGTGATGTACTGGAAGAATCAGGGGAGGGAGTTTCAATAGAATAGTAAACAGACCATTTGGAATTAAAAATTAAATTTACATAAACAAGAGCGCCTGTGATTTGGTAAGCTAGTACATTGAAAAATTGTAAATCGTTCGTTTCAAGTGCTGAAAACTCAGTAGATATAAAAAAAAACAAAATAAATTTTCTCTCGTTTATTGATCTATTGCTCATTAGCCGTTATATATGTAAAATATTTCAATTGGAATATACCGATATACTTAGAAAATATATCGATTTCTCGCTTGAAAAATTTACAAGTACAGTTCTCGCCAATGTAATAATCATATGTTATTCCAGGGACTTTATAGTCCATAGATAGGCACTTACTTCGAAAACCAAAATCAGGGGCGGATCCAGAAAAAAATTTCGGTACTGGTCTGAAATTTTGATTTTAAAATGAACATTGCACAATTCGAAATACGTAATATCCTTATTTAATGAATATCAGTTATGTTGGACAAATTTGGTATGGAATGATTTTGAAATAGAAACTTATATAAAATTGAAACTAATTTGAAATTTCTCAACAAGCAAAAACATTTCGGAGGGGATCCAGACCCCCAAGACCCTCCCCCTGGATCCGCCACTGCCAAAATGAACTGTTTTCAATTTCATTCGAAAGGTTTTTGATAGCAAGTCTTCTGAGGTATTTTTGAAATTTCTACTTATTGTGAGAAATATAATATGATTTTAGAGCTAATTGTAGATACACTCAGGTTTTTTTTTACGCGGGGGATACGAGCCGCGTAAATGAAAACCGCGTAAATTTCAAAATCCGCGTAAATGAAAACCGCGTAAATTTCAAAATCCGCGTAAATGAAAACCGCGTAAATTTCAAAATCCGCGTAAATGAAAACCGCGTAAATTTCAAAATCCGCGTAAATGAAAACCGCGTAAATTTCAAAATCCGCGTAAATGAAGACCACTTAAATTTAAGAATCCGCGATAAAGGGAAGCTCATTGATGGATACCGCGTAAATTCCAAAATCCGCGTAAATGAAAACCGCGTAAATTTCAAAAACCGCGTAAATGAAAACCGCGTAAATTTCAAAAACCGCGTAAATGAAAACCGCGTAAATTTCAAAATCCGCGTAAATGAAAACCGCGTAAATTTCAAAATCCGCGTAAAAAAAACCGCGTAAAAAAATACCGCGCAAAAAAAAACCGCGTAAAAAAAAACTTGAGTGTATATCTACACACTTAATTTTTTCTACCGAGTTTCAGCTTTTTTCGCATCTTTTGCCGAAATCTCAACAGCTGACATTTCAGTAAATAATTGTTTGGCTGAGATCTCAGTAAAAGTGACGTTTCATAGCTGATACTCGGAAAATATTTCACCAAAAATCAGCTAACAAATCTCACTTTACTGAGATATCAGTTTCTAAATTTGTTGACCACACGGCTGTTGGGAAATTGCCGAGCCGAATTGAGTGTGTACATTAGGAGCTGAACTATAAGACTACGTGTTGATTTAAAGCGGATTAAAGGTTATGTAAGCTGAATAAAACTTTCGCTGAACTATTTAAACATTAACATTAACGCTGAACTATACTGCTAATAAATGTAATAGCGACAATATTAAAGCTTTTATTCAACCATCTTAATTAGACTGAATTGCGAGTTGAATAAACGATGCTGTTACCAATAGTATTACCTTTAATCATTAAGCTGCACTACATGTCTTCAAGAGGTTGTTTCTACCTTTACATTTGCCGTTATACCACCTTTGACTATTAGCTTAATTATGTGTTTAACAAAGGTAATTGTAACTACTACAAAAATTGGAGCGATTAGCAAATCATGAGGAATGGCAACCGACCTGGGTTTTTTTTTTATTTTTGTTTTTTTTTATAGGGTTCGAGTCCCAATACACACACAATATTTTTTTTTACTATTATGTGAAGTATTTTGTTATTATTTCGGTATATTCCAATTGAGATGTTTTGCATATATTACAGTTAAGGAGCAAAAAAAAAGAAAGAAAGTTTATTTAGTTTTTTTACATCTACTGAGTTTTCACCACGGGAAACACATGATTTACAGTTTTTCAATATACAAGCTTACCAAATCACACGCGCCCTCGTTTATGTAAATTTACCTTTTCATTCGAAACGGTCTGAGAGAAACTTTTTGTTCCAACGTTGCTATAAATTTTAGACACCAGCATTGTTACCATGATTTTTTTCTATCCATCGACTTGCAAACAAAGGTACAATGAAATGATTATTCACGCTGGCGAACTTAATTGATATAAATAAATAAACTATTGAATTCGAACAGCGACTTCCGCTTACCAAAAAAAATCACAATAGAAAGAAAATCATTTGGCAGGGAGTGGTAAATAAATTGAGGAGACTGCCACCTTAGAATTATAAATGACTTCAATCCATCATTCAGTTACCACCACTTTCATATAACACCCATTTTTACTTATCTAAATGTTTTGTGACAACCATAAATCCTCGCCTTGGAAACAAAAACGACTATAATCATCATTTTTGAAATAAATAAATTATCTAATTTAAAATTCCCGAATGTTCTAAAAATTATTAAATTAAAAAAAAAATTATCGTAGGTTGGGATTCGAACCCAAGCCAACTAGGTTCACTTAAATCTATAGAGGGCTACTGTAGCCTTTGTACAGACTCTATTCAGCAGCCTAGACTTGTCGGTACATCGGTGAAATCTTAAGCATTCGATGTATGCAAGATTGGTGCAGACAGTAAGGTAAGTGCTTAGTATTCAACAGGTTGCTGGTTCGGATCCCCAGGTACGTGATATTTGATATCCAACAAGGTAATACAATTTTTCTCTAACTGTAACGTAACACTAATAAAAGAATATGGCTTCCAAAGAGATTTGATGGTGGTGTGTCACTTGAAATAAAAATGTCTTTTTTAACAATTTTCCTATGATAATTCTCTAAGCTGAATAGCGGTAACGAAAAGGTTTATTGATAAAGCTGAACTGTGGTTTTCTTCAGGCTGTATACGTGCACGTGCTGAAGAATTGTTCTTTCATGTGTCTTAATCAGACAAGCTGAATGAATTCTCCAAATCCCGGATGTTTAAGGGTGGAATAAACGATACGATATATGATGATTACACGTATACTTTCCAATGTTCAGCTAGAGCTCAATAAAAGCAACTGTTAAAACGTTTATAAAACCACGAAATGTTTGTTGGGTAGCAAATTGATGACGCTAAATCTTTCTTGATATTACCAAAATAGCTTTTGTGAATTTTTTTGTTAATGAAAAATAGTGAATTCTTGAAAAAATGCTTTTCCCGTTAGGTTAACGGGAAAAGCATTTTCTACGGCTTATTTCTGCCTTACAATACGATTGGATACGCACTACACACTTTGACATTTTTTGTCGAAATTCAGCATTTTGCTAATTCCGCGGAAATTTGAACAGCACTCGGTAAATTCGTGTTTCGTTCTACTAAGTGTATGAAATTATAAAAAAAAACTGTATAAATGTTACAAGAGCAAGCCGTTGAAGCAACAAATAGACTAAGAAAAGGGTTCTAAAGGTGCTAATTTGAGAAGTCCTTCACTTAAAAGTAAAAAAATAATGTGCGTGTATTGGGACTCGAACCCAGGTCGGCTACCATTGCTAATCGAGTCAATTTCTGTAGTTGGTACAATTACCTTTGTTAAACACATAATTCAGCTAGAATCCCGTATAAATAAATACCATTCCAGATATCTTCGGAACCATTTCCAAACTATTCATATAATACCCCCCATATTGGGAATACTATACTGATATATTCCACCTTTATAATTGAACTGTTATACTACCATACCCATTTTAGTTACTATTTGCAACACCTTCCGTGTATCCTATATTGGAGATTTGTATACTGCATTGTACTTTTGTGCCAGAGGTTAATATTGCTCTGGTGGTCTTTGCTATTCATATATCTGTTTATGCTTACAACTTACAACGTTACGGCGACAGCTCAATTCGATAAAGCGAGGCCACTTATAGTGCCAACGAAGCTGTCTTTAAAAGACGGCGTGTAACAAAGCAACTTCATCAATCGATAGAATTTGAAATGTGAAGGTGAAGATGTTTTTTTTCTCCAGTCAATATTTTATGCATCGCTAGACCTAAAATATGCATGTCACCATAATCTGTATGGTTCTTGAATGGCATGTTTTCATTGATTAAGCCCGTACGATATTAAGCCTGTTCTAATGACCCTGCCACTTCTAGTTTTCCGATCTGTTTACTTCACATCCTTGCTCTCACTTGAGTACTATGGCTCTAAGTTTCATAACTTTCTCTACCCAGTAATCTCTAGCGAATTGAATGTCGTTAAAATGTAAAAAAGAAAATGTGATTAACATAGTCGAAATAAAAAGGGAAAAAATCAAAATATATATAGAAAACAGCACCTTTTAGTACGGTGACCGTTCTTAACAACCCGTTGTTTGTATGGTCGAGTATGGAAAAACGACACTGGTTATGTTCGATACTATACTGCCCATAAAAGCATAAGTGTCCCATATGGATTATTGTCGAAAATAAGTTATCTGTTGGATTGTATTCTGTATTACCACTGAATTACAATGCACAAATATGATTACCAGGTTTGTTTAGAAAATATCGAAAAAAATACCAAAACATGGTTGTCCCATCCATAAGGCTCAATGAGAATGTAATTCTTCAAACAGCGTTTTTCTCGGCTTGCTGTTTTTCAATATGGGACTCTTATTCTTTTATGGGCAGTATACCAGGCAATGGTTAATCTATAGTTGAACGAATCTATAGTTGAACGAACTATATATAACTATATGGTTTGATGCAATGGTGGGCATATGGTACACATTTATACGGGAAGTCAAAGGTGGTATAAAGACAAATGTGTAGGTAGAAACAACCTTTTGAAGACATGTAGTGCAGCTTAACGATTAAAGGTACTATTGGTAACAGCATCATTTCCTCCCCCCTTAAGTATACCAATTTTATATATAGGTACCTAGTTCTTATCAGCGCTATCAAGCCATTCACAAGAATTGAAATTTAGAAAATTTAACCCATCGTGTCAGAATCGTATTCATGAACAATAGATGAGCTTGACATAGAAGACAGCCGTCAGTTCAATGAGGTATTTAGCTTTAATATTTTCTTCCGTACCAAAAACCGTAGAACCTTTATTATTACTTCCGTTATTCTCAACTGCCCCCCCCCCTCCCCAGGGGCTGTCCCACTTCTTCTATCTACCCAGGTGAGTGTGGTGAATGAAAAGAGTTATAAAAAATCAATGCTATTAATTGCCATGTTGATATGGCCATGTTGATAATGTTATTTATTTTCCAAAACAGTTTGAAAGACTTAAAAGTTCGAGTGTGTTTCTGATTCCTCCGGGCGTTCAAGGAGGTCTAGTAAACTCCCCAAATGAAAACTGCAACAGAAAGAAGCGGGATTAGAAACACATCGCAAGCACCGCTTCTGCGCAAAGGACGCAACGCTTCACAGTTTGATACTCGAGGTTTCCCCGCATTATTTATCCATCTGTCTGTTGGGGTGGAAAATCGATATTTGCCTCTGAAACACTTACAAAAGGAGGAGCCTACGAGTGCATTTGTCAAAATCGGAGCACTCATACAGAAAATAGTTTTTTTCATCTCTGGTTTCTAGTTAGGTTCTGGATTAGGAGAAACATCTCCAGGTATGCTGAAATCGGAATTCCAACACCAATTCTGGGTAACCAAAAAAGCGGTTCAAAGGAAGCTAGGTAAATTGGGCTTGTGATGGAAAAACACTGCAATATGCATTAATGAAAATTGTTACACCAGGAACAAAAGAAGATGAAAATATCGTCGCTTCCGATGGTGAGCTGGATTCGAAAATCGAGCTTTTCCAATCCGTGGCGGACAGTAGCCGGCAGCTGTATCGAATAATAGATCAGTATCAGGAGCGCGTATGCATTCTGGCGCAGGAAGAGAACACATTGGGTAAATTTTTACGCGAGGTCGGCAAAGAGAGCCCAACTACGGGCAAACTTATGTCCAACACTGGCAAAGCGGTTTCCTATTGCGGTCAGCAGCGTATTACGATTCGTGTGCCTTTGCTGCGGCTACATCACGATGTGCAAACATTCAAAGGACGTGCGATTGTGGACACCCAGAATACCATTCAGGCGATGGAGAAGGAACGCACCGAGTACAGAGCGGCTCTCAGCTGGATGAAGTCGGTTAGCATTCAACTGGATCCCGATACCGGTAGAGGGTTGGAGAAGTTTCGCAAGGCACAGCACCATGTGAAAACTGCCAAGACGAAATTTGACAAATACACACTAGATTGCTTGGAGAAGGTAAACATGATTTCTTGCTCCATTGTTTTAATATTTTATGGAGACGCGTGGCTTTTTGCAATTTCAGATTGATTTGCTGGCGGCAGCTCGGTGCAATATGTTTTCCCATGCGCTGGTCGGATATCAAAATGCAATGTTGCAATTTGCTAAAAAGAGCAGTGATACCTATAAGACGGCTTTGAAGAGCCTTTCTAAGGAGCCGCACTACAATTTTTCGATTTTGAGAGAACTAACACAAGCTAATCCAAATGTTAAGCAGGGAGAAAGTGAAGATCAGACCGATAAACCGGTGGACGATGATCAAATGCTATTCTTCCAGGTTTTTCGAACCGTTTTGAATGTTATAATAAGCAATGATAAACTTTTTTTTTTCGCAGGATGATTTTAAAGATGAACAGGCGACTGGAAAAGAAAAAACGAAATCCGAGCCCAAAGCAAAAGGCGAAGACCAAATTTTGTCCAAAAATACTTCGCAATTCGAAGACCTTTTGGCTGGTATAACTGAACAAAAGCTCATGGATACTGAAAAGGCCAACTCACGTACAGGAGATTCCTCGAGTTCAGCTGATTTATTAGGTTTGACCGTAGGCGATGAATTTTCTGATTTTCTGTCCGCACCAGTACCGTTCCTGCCATCTACACTTCTAACTAACCCAGAAGCGATGCAGTTTTCGCTAGACCAACTTTCGAGTCCAAGGCAGTCTACGGTAACGAGCAACAAGCCAGCCTCCAATGACGTATTCGGAAGTTTGCTACAGAGCCTTTCTAAAAACCAGCAGCCGCATGCTGGTGCCGTAATGGCCAACAATCAAACGGATTCCAAGCGGCCGCAGAAAGACACAAAAGATCTTTCCGGTTGGTATCAGCTGTTTGCTGAGCTAGATCCACTATCGAATCCGGATGCGATCCCATCCAAAAGTGACGCGCCCCACAACAGCTTGGCAGCTTGAGGTACAAAGAGTACGAAACAGGTTCTCGGAAAAGAAATATTTGTCAGAATCGGGCATCCTAATCAATGTTATTAGTTTTATGGCAGAGGACTATATTATGCCAGTTACCCTATTTTATGCTATTTTAAAATGAATGTCTCATGCTTTGTAAAGATTAATAAAAGCCTGTCTCAGCCTGATTTGCCTAATTTGAAGTAAGATAGATCCCAACCCTTCAATACGCAATTTATTTTAAAACTAAATTGCGAAAAACATCTCCAAACAATCGATTATGATGCGAAGTTTGTGTAAGCAAACCAGCAACTCAAAGCTTCGTGCTTTGAACATATCCGAATACAGGCTCGGTTCGAACATTTCCTGCCCTGAGTGCTCACCACTGTGCCATCTCGGCGCCGTCACATGGCTGTCCTTATAAATAAATACCAATTCTGAAAGCTTCGAAACCATTTGCAAACTATTCATATAATACTCTCCATATTGGGAATACTATTGATATATTTCATCATTATAATTCAACTATTAAACTACCATACTCATTTTATTTACCATTTCCAATATCTTCCGTGTATCCTATTTCGGAGTTTTGTATTCTACTTTGTACCTTTCTGCCAGCGCTGCTGAGGTGATCTCTGCCATTCGCATATCTGTATACCCTGTTCCAAAAATCCTCGGCTTATAATAATACAGCGATAGGTCACTTGGATAAAGCGTCAGTCCACTTAGCTTTCTTCAAAAGAAACAAAAAAAAACTCAACAATTGATAGAAATGAAAAGGTGTGAAGAGCAGAGGTTTTTTTCTCCACCCAATATTTTATGCATCGCTAGATCTAAAATATGCATGTTACCATAAACTATGGCTCTTGAACGGTATGATGTTAAAATGTATATGGGAAAAAGCATATTTTGGTATGGTGACCGTCCTTAACAACCCGTTGTTTTGTATGGTCGAGTATGGAAAAACGACATTGGTTATGTTCGATATTATACCAGACAATGGTTGGCATAAAATAAATTATGCGGGGTGGATCTTTCTGGCACTATAGAAATATAGAAATGAGCGATGTCGACGCAATTTTTCAAAATCGATTATTTCAGTTTGAAAAATCGATTTTAACATTCGATCTTTTCGGTTCTATGTTTGACAACATCGATTTTATTGATTCAATAAAATCGATTCGGTGAAATCAGTTTTTCTTTCGAAATTCCCATTGAAAAAGACGCAATTTTCTCACAATCGATCTTTTTACCTGGAAAAATCGATTCTTTGCGTCGATTTTTCTGGCTCGATGTTTGACAACATCGATTTTATTGAATTAAAAAGATCGATGTAGCAAAATCGATATTATTTTTCAAAATGCTCATCACTAACACTAGTTTACAATGATTTGTATCCTCACAATATTTTTATCATTTCCGTAGTAAAATGGCTCGCTGAAAACAAAATTGAGACTGAAAAAATTCCGTATGGAACAGATTTTGAGTTATTGCGTAACTCCAGAACTGAAAATCGGATAAATAAAAAAATCAGTAGTGACCGATGGAAAGGTAGTACCTTTCATTTGATACTAAGTTTGTGCAAATCGGTCCAGCCATCTCTGAGAAAAGTCGGTGAGATTGTTTGACACATACACATATACATACGCACATACAGTCATTTTACGATCTCGACGAACTGAGTCGAATGGTATAAGATATTCAGCTCTGCGGGCCTCGGTTGAAAAGTCGAAATTCCGACCGATTGCATAACCTTTCTACAGGGTGTTTGGTTCATGAGTAAGAATCTCTCGAGGGGTAATTTACTGTCATATTTGGAGCAAAAAATCGTTCTACACATACCATCAAATCTCAACCGTTACAGAGTTATTGAACTTTTTGTGTTAAAAACTTAGTTGTCTTAAAATAGCTCTAACTCAAAAAATATACTTTGTATTTCAAATCTTTCAGATCCATTGGATAGGTGAGAAAATTTTCCACTGAAAAATGTCCTCAAATGTTTCAGCTATTGAGGTTAAGTAATCTTTTCACAGTAATTTATTTAAAATTTAACAATTTTGATCGATTTTTCGTTCACTTCGCGAAAATATTAATAGTTAACATCACTATTTTAATAATTGAAATTGTTATTCTTAAAAAGTTGTATAATTTGTTCTTTGACATGATACACTTATCTTGTCTTGTTTCCGTGTGTTTGGGTTATTGAACTTGGATATTTTTATCTCATATTCACTAATACTAGCTCTTATTGAAAAAGTATGGCACTTATTGTACCTTTTCTTATTTTTATTCGAAAACCAGGAAAATTTCGCAGAGAAAAATGTGTTAATACCTTCCAGTTAAGTGAATTTAGTATTCTTTTAAAGGTTAATTAGTTTAAAGTTAGTGTTATTATTAGCATTTTCGTTATTTTCTTAAAATAGTAAATAATGAACTTCACCATAATTATCATAGAATCAATGCATCTCAGCAATTTCTACAATTCTTCCTTTGACTCCATTCAATTATCTCTTTTAGTTTCGAAGCAAAATCATTTTTATCTTCTCGTTTCATATGCAAAAACAGCGATTTCGAACCCACTGCATTTGTGATAAGGCCATGCTGTGTTAACTATTAAATTGCAGCGAAATGAAAAGCGATAGGGATAAAGTGTCAAATAACAAGTTGCAGAGAATATTAAGGGGCACCAAATGAACAATAGTTGTTATTGTTATTTATCAGTGTGCAATCGGGCTGTCTCAACAACCTATTTCTGCAACCTATGTGCATTAACTGTACACCTACCGTCTATCCGTTGCACTTGACAGTGTGTGCAGTGCTTTATGGTCACACCTATGACCGCGCACCCGGCTTCCCATGAGCGTTTTGGCGGCTCAGAGGTGTCCTTCCATGTTGCTCAGGAATACATTGCTCCTATACACATCCATGCATACAGGCATACATACGGGCTTACATTCATACATACATACAAACTATTTGGCGCAAGTTTAGAGCGTGTAACGTCGTGTCATCTAGTCTGTCATCCTATGGAAAATCATCCTACCATCGCCTTGGGGTCAACGCCATATTGACAAATTTCGCATTGAATCCGCTTCTGTCTCTTCCTAATCTCCTTTTTGTCTCCTAGGTCCGAAGCGGATCAATCGACTATTAATTGAAACGATAAACATACTAGTAGTATTATTAGTCCTTACTCGCGAATATTTTTCCTACAACTGTGCTGTTTCTTCTCTATCTTATAACATAACTCGATTATCCCTGTTCTAGTCAATATACATATTCATTACATTATGGACCAGGCAAACCCTTAATTTTTCTATTATTATTATCCTGAGGAGCTATACCAGTGAAGGTATTTTAGGATTTCGTTAAAAAGAATCTCTGCCAATAAAGGCGTAAGCAATATTTATCCACATAAAGTTTGCTCGAAACGAATGTCCGCCTGGTTCGACTCAAACAGACCACACCGACCCGAAAGGGTTACTTATCATTTCTGAGAGCCGGTGTGCTTGATCGAGTTTAATAATCATAAGAACAAATCCTGAATAATTAACTATCTCTTAGGTGCCAGTCCTGCACTCCTTTCCTGAACTAGCCTCATACTCACGATCAAAAGAGTCGACAACTAGTAGGATCTACATGTCCCCCACCCAAGCGAATTGATCAACTTGCAAGTAGGAGCACATATCTACCAACCAGCCAAGAAGACTTCCGAATCAATGAGAATGGACCATGCCAGTCGAAGGCCACAGGCCCAGCGCCATCTCGTACAGTGTCATTGTCATTTCTCAGCCCACCCTCTGGCAGACGTTCATCCGCCCATCTAGACTCTGTCAAGATGAGAACCTACAAAGCCTAACTGTTCGTATGTGTTAGTCTGTTTAGATTTTGGTTTGCTGAAACGAAACAAGAAAAGCAAAATAATTGTGATTAGTGTCGTAGTTATAATAAATAAGTAAACAATTTCTCCTCTGTTGTCCGTTCCCTTGTTCGTAGTCCTCCCTTCTGTTCCTGTTTGGGCCACTGGCTTTCAGTTTCCTTGGCCGTCATGCTCGATCCGCATCAATCCGCACATATCATGGCAGGAGAAACAAATGAAAAGACAAAACAAAACAAAATGAAAATAAATGGACGTCTGCTATCTGTGCCTAACTTGATGTTGCTTCTCAGTTTTGCACGACCCAGGGGGGACTTGGCCTTGATCCCAATGCTCTGTCATCGATGTTACGTGATATTCGTTATGGATTATTCTTTGTTTGGGGGCCATTCATAAACAATGTACTTTTTTTTCCCTGATCCGCTGATACGTCTAAAATGCATTTTTAGTTTTTATCTCGTTACGTGACGCTCTTCCCCTATTGTCAATATCCATCATCATTTATGAATGGTCCCCTGGTGATATATTTAGAGCAGACAATCCAATGAAAAATGGGTTGACAGGATTTTAGTGCGCTCTTGGCGCCTTGTGTCACATCTTCATGTTTGTTATACATAGTAAGAATACCAAAGCATGCGACGTGATGACCGGAAGATTAGAGAAGCAACTCCTCCCCTTCCCCCCCAAGGGGCACCAAATGAACAATAGTGACGATAAATTAGAATAATTACAAAAATCACCAAAAAAAAAACGTAAATTTTGAGTTATTTTGCTAGTGAAAAGTCATGTAGTACACTTAACTAAAAGATATCTGTACATACATCGAAAGGAAATTTTCTCAGCTTTCCAATAAATCCCTGATAATAGCGATATAAAGCATATTTTTTATATTAGAGTCTTTTAAGAACTTGCAAGTCAATTACAGGAAAAGTTTAGAAGTCAAATTACAAGGAAACGAGAAGAGATAGGGACATTATGTTGAAGAACAAATTATGAATCGTCCCCAAACCCAACTTTTGGATAATAGATATTGCTATAATCATAATTCATTATTTGGAGAAAATTAACAAAAACCTCATCAAAAACACAAACTTTTAACTACTTTACAACAAATTATCTGAAAAAAACATGAAAACATTATTCAATAGAAAATTTTCTCACCTTTCCAATGGCACTAAAAGATTTAAAATGCGAGGTATACTTTTTGAGTTAGAGATGTTTTAAGATAAACAAGTTTTTTACACAAAAAGTTCAATAACTCTGTAACGGTTGAGATTTGATGGTATGTGTAGAAGGTGTAGAACGATTTTTTGCTCCAAATATGACAGTAAATCACCCCTCGAGAGATTCTTACTCATGAACCAAACACCCTGTATATGAGTAAAGCAAAACTCTGAAAAACTGACTTTTTTGTGATTTACAAAAATACTCATAACTTCTATATTTTTATTTAGATTCCAATAAACAACCGCTCATTATTTTCGTAATTGATCATATTTCAATACCCTCGAATAAAAAATATTTAATAAATCGTTCTTCTTTGAGTAATTTACCGTCAAACAAAAAAAAATTCCAAAATTTTGCAAGAAATAGCAATTATTTTTTAATTAATTACTGAATAGAGATCTAATTGTAATAGTTACCAAAAAATGTAGTAGGAATAATTGATAGATCTTGCAATTGTCGATCAAATGATATTAAAATCAGTAGAGTACAACTGGAGATATTTGTGATGAATTGAAGGGCCAATTTTTTAAAATACAAAAACGGGGGTTTTAGCAATATCTCAAAATCTGTTCCATACAGAATTTTTTCAATCGCATTTTCGTTTTCAGCGGACCATTTTACTACGGAAATGATAAAAAAAAAGTTTAGGATATGACAACTTTTTGAAATTTGTAAACTAGTTTCATCTTATGCATCGTTTTATCGACTGCGTATATGTGTATCGCTAAAAGAACATTTCTGTCTGGTATGACAAAGGCTAAGTTGGACTGAGCGATCTGTAGAAAGTTTCAAATTAAACTCTTTGCACTTTATCGTGAAGGGTCCTCAGAATTTCGGTTTTGAAAGGATCCGCGCTAATGTTAAAGGGACAGACAGAATAGTCGGAACGGAAACCTAGGAGTGAACAATTTTTGTCTAATCATGAATTGCTTTTTCCAGCGAGCAGAAAAACCAGGCATTATGCCAGATTTATCTGGCACAGTCAGCTTTTTTCAGCTTCCAGACAAACCTACAAATTACGCACAAATTTTGGAAATTTGTGTTATATTGTTCCATACTCAACGCAAATTGATTGATGAACTTTCTATGGAACATTGCAAGCTGGCGTCATCTGCGTAAAAATGTTCGAAAAAATGGCAGTTCAGCGAACTTGTGTACTGGGTGGAATCGAATATTCAACAAGCTCTCTCAACTGTTAGAAAAGTGAGGTTATACATTTTCATGCAATGTTCTATGTAGACAAAAACGTATGTCAAATTTCGATGAGATTGAGGTAGCTCATTTTTTGCCACAATCTTAGTTGAACCACAGACTAACAGACATAACACTCGAAAACAATGCTTCACCAGCTTTAAGTTATTTTAAATATATTTTTATTTGGGATTATGGTCGAATTTACGATAATGCTACCACTGACATATGCAAAAGTATGCGGGGAATAAACAATCAGTGAAAAATGGTCCCAAGTCTGAGGGATAACCCGCTGGCAAATGAGTTTTTGGGACGGTTTATAAAAGGTGGAGCTAGTGTTCTGGGAAATTTGGTCGGTGTTAAGTCAGACCGGACTAAGTCGCAAAACATCAAAAAATGAGATAATGATGTCACTGGATAAGAAATTTCGTCAGTTACATTCGACTTTTGCCAGATTTGGAAAATGTAACAATAATCAAGAATTATGACAAAAATAATTTTCAATTATAATGTAAAGGATGCTACGATTCAAACTTTAAACTCGTTTTTCTCGAAATCAATATTTTGTCACTTAGTCCGGTCTGACTTAACACCGACCATTTGGTGGATCGATATTTTTTGGGGGATTTCGCTCATGTTATCTGTTAGTGTGTTGTTGAACTGATAGATTTTCTTTGAAAAACAGTGGCAAACTTGGCAGCGAGTCAGGGAATTTTGTCCGGACAAATTTGACACTTTTCATATTGTGTCTGGAACTGCTCAGAGATGAAGGGCGTCCTAACATATCGGTAATGCAGATGAACTTTAATCAGAATGGCGGTTGGCAAACGTTGGTCCATCGTTACAAAAACTAACTGAATATTGATAATTTTCAGCGGAATTTGCGTGTCGAAAAATCATGACACATTTGTTATTGATTTTAGATCCCCAATTTAATCGTTCAGTTTCTTGTACGAGCGATACTATTGAAATAGCTCTATTAGTCGATATAGAAGAACGCCGCCAACTATCTGTGCATGCTATGCTGGCGAAGTGGTAAGCAAACCCGGTTAAGCCATACGGAAATCGATTCGGAATCTTGAAGGGACTCCAGCTCAACCGATTGAATCCGTATCAGTTGTTGTATTTGAGCTGGAATCCATTCAGGATTCCATTCCGGTTTCCGAAGCTTTTCGATATGATATTAATGAATGTTAACCGATTACAATCCATCAATGTGCTCCAGTACACGTTTCTTGCTCCAGAACAAAAAAACTTGTTCCCGTTTGCTGCCAGAAGAGAAAAGAGAAGAAGTAAATACGGAAACGATTATATACTTGTTTGTTCCGGAGTACTTCCAGTTTTTCCTGGTACTGGACCTGACCTATTAATTTTTAATTTACCCTTAGGCTGTCATCAGAACGAATTCTTCGAAGAGAATTTTAATAATAATTTGATCACTGGATTTATTTCACATCTCTGTGTCCCTATTATTATGGATCTTTACGGAACAGGTATATCAAAGATTTTAGGAGATAATTCACGTCAGCCTCGATAATTAAACAAATAACAATTTCCATTATGTACATGCTGTTATGGGGCTATCTAGAGTTTTTGTAGGACACGAAAATCGCACAGACTAACTGATTTTGGCATACTCATAGTCTGCCCCACAGTAAAAAAAAAAACAAATTATAAACTTGGTTTCGTTCCTACTAAATGCCTTTTGACACCGTGCTTTCGTTTGTGACTTAAATTTCATTAATTGCGTTGGAAGGATCTATCTGCTTGGTGTACGCATTTTTTTCAATAAAGCATGCGGTCCACTATGTAATGACATTCCTGTTCTCATTCATTCTTACAAGTACATGCATCAGTACGTGATTTTATAGCAAAAACTCTCAGTTTCCGCTTTCCAGTCTAAGTTTCTGAGTTACACTGAATTGAAGTTGAAAATATATACAATTTGTGTGTCCATATACATACAATATGATTTTCGCACTCTACAATATATCGGACTGACGGCGAGAGAGCAAAATTGATTAGAGCCCGGTTTCAGAATCGTTTCACGGTCAAAATTTGGAAACAAATAAACTAAACTATTCAACAAGATCATCTGCTACCGAACAAAATGCATCTCTCGTGCCAGCCTAGTCACGTGTTGTGTTTGTTCACAGATACTAAATAAATTAATAAAATTAGAATAAACTTAACAAACATTGCTGCCAAACGACATCTCCCATCGTTCCAAAATTTGCAATTTTGGAAGTTACAGCAGGCTCAGGGACACCTCGTTACGATTCGTAGTGACACCTGTTGCTACTGCGGGCATATCGAGCTAAGAGAAATAGCCACAGCTTGTGGCAGCAATAGAGGAAGATACTTTTAACCATTATTCCAACAGTTGCAAACAACACGTCAACAATGGATCCACGATGGTAATGGTGATAGTTGTTGTGGTGGTGGTGGTTGTTGTTTTTGTGTTGATAGACACTAGAGGGACAAACTCAGTGCTCGTCCGAGAAGTCGAACCTTAAAATCTCCTGCCGTATGCTGTGTAGTGTAGCAATCCATTGGGTTGAAAAGAGCAAAAACAAACGGAATTTATTTATTTCAATTACCATTGATGGATGTCAGATTTTACTCGAGGAGTAAATCGCTATGATGGACAATGGATACTATTTCTGGACTTAATTACAATATTATCGGAATAAAGGGACCAAACGAGGATACAAGGTACGATAAGTTCTTCGAGCTCAAACATTTTCTTATTAGCGTAGTGTCTTTTAGCATATGAATTGCAGCGAGCTGGACATGTAGTACGCATGTCGGAAGACGGACCAACTAAATGATTGCCAGCTACTCTTTACGTAAAGTCGAAATCAAAATTTTTTTACTCCTTCGTAATTCTTGTTACTACGTAGAATAAAAACTTTCAATAATTTCAATTTCGCGTCTCTTGCTGTGGCAATGACATCTGCCGAAATTTTAACTACTAAGGGCCGATTTCTTAACTCACGCCTTTTAGAACAGGTTTAAAACATGCAGTAGTTCTTCGGTTTGACAATTAGAGGCGCTACAGTAATTAAATGTCCGTCCATACTGCGAATGTACCATCTATACATACACGATTATCTCAAAACACGTTTATAATATAGAATCGAAATTTTCGAAAGAATTATTTAGAATGACCTTCTGAATCACTCAAAAGTAGTTTTGTATTCTAAAAACCTATCAAGTACTTCTACCGGGAGATTAATTTTTCTCTGATATCAAGAATTCACTTGGAAGTAGAAAGATACATCAAACCTGAAGATACTCTAACCAATCAGAATAGGTCAGGCTCAGTAACGGCTTGCACTGTGAACTATTGGGAATATTATTAGTATCTAAACACGTGTTCCCGCCTGTAACACTTTGAAGCTCCTATTTAGCTAATGGATCAACCCTTGGGTACAAAATTGCCATTTTCAAACATGAAACATCAGCCATCACCCACCAAACTAAACAATACTCCTTTCCCTACATTGTCCCTGATCTCTATAAAATCTGAAAAAAAAAAAACTGCGATTTGTTGTACAAATTATATGAACGTATTTTCATTTGAATACGTCTTTTTTATCAAAAATGTTCTTTCGTTTAGCGAGTGATAATGAAAATCACGTTTACACTTCGATATTCGCGTTAGGGACCAGTTGAGAGCTTTAATAAAACATACCCAAAATTGTGTTTATTGCGAAACACATTATATAAGTATTATTGATAGTTATAAAGGGTTGTATTAAACATAACAAAAAATAATCAGTTTTTGAATCAGGCTTCGGAAAACAGGAATCAAATAGCGATTTTGAAAACTGCTCAAATGTAAAGAGAGCATCTAAACCATTTACAATATTTATATAATCGAGTACTTATTCAGAACACTAGTCAATTTCAATTCTTACTAGGTACGTAAATCCACTGTCAATTATCTCTAGACTCCTCAGTCGATACATGTCGGGATATTTATACTTACTCTTCATAGAACTGTGAGTCTCGGGGTGTCATATGCAATAGTTGTTCTAAATTCTCCAGAATTCCCGATTCTCGCAGCATTTTTTGCCTCCCGCTTTTGTCCATAAGGTTTCGCACTACGAACACAGCTCCCATCTGCAGTTTATTGTCAGACACGACCTGTGATAAACCAGACACAATGTCAATGATGTTTTTGTAAGGCCAACATTTGACTCAACTCACCAAAAACTCTCTAATTTTCTTAAGAATATTTTCGTCCTCAAGCACGTAATCTTTATCACGTGCACCGGCCGTAATGTTACTTATAATTATTAAAGCTTGCTCCTTCACTTCAGGCGGATGGGGTCCATCCAGGACTAGATTAACCTGTGTATAAAGATTCAAATTAGGATAAAATAAATAATCAATTTGATTCAAATTACCGCCCGTAACACCTCCGATGCGTGCTCCGACATAATGATTTCGATGTGCAGAGTATTGCTCAGTAGGTTCCTCAACAGCCCTAGGGTTTTCATTATCACACGCTCATCCGAATCGCCCAACAGTTGGAATATCCGATCCGTACCTAACGTGTTGATTATTTTCGACTTGACGTGTTGTTCGGCCTTCGCGTTCGAAATAATTATTTTCATTTTTATTTACATATGGTAACTAACTCGGAAATTACCTGGAAAGCCATATTCATAAGTGCCCAGCTGCCATTTAATCGAAGTGCCGGGTCACTATGTTTGGTCAGTTCACTTAACATCTCCACCGCGCCCGATTCAAGCATTGGTTCTTTTGCAGGTGAGAACTCCAACAGCAGATTGCAAATAGTCGACGTGACCACGGTTAACAGTTCTAGGGAAGGTTCACCAACCAACAGATCCATCAGAGGGCGCCACACCGAATGATCCTGGAAAGGTAAATATTTGTGGAATGCTGCAGGACATCGTAGTACGGCGAGTAAATATGGCTTACCTGGAACGTTGTTCGCAGTAATTGCACCGATCTAGACAACGAATGGAGACACCGGACCGCGGAGAGTCGAACCTGAAATGAGAACCGTTAATGAAATTTAAATGTGTTATCAAAATTGGACACTGCGATGAGCTCAATGCTAGTTGTGTTTAATGTCAATAAAAAAGAGTATATATTATTTCCCTTTATGGGCAACTAGGGCCGAGGGTGGTGGCTAGCGCATTTCATACATCCTCAACCTGACGGACAAAGCTATGGTGCCTTGAGCACAGGCAACGCAGAACCAAGGCCATCATAAAAATGAAAGGTTCTGCGCTTGAGATGGACTTCCTCCGATTGCCAGACGGAAAGCTGTAATTGTAATTGCGTGGGACTTTGTATATATAGTAGTCTGTTTGTGAGTCCTAATGTGATCGCGTGTATAAGGAAGCTGTGAGTTTTAGAATGAGTGGGCGTGGCTGGTCACTGATTGCTTGATAGTGTGTGGAAGTCTTTTTTGCGATTGTGCGAGTACTAGGTTCACGCTTGAGAACACCTTTTTTCAGGTGTACTAAAACGTACACTTAATCACTACAAAGTGCCTTAAAACAGCTTTTTTCATTTTTATTTGCGTGACTTTAAATGTGACGAATGCGTCACGTGTCTCGAAACAGCGTTTCGAAGTACATAATTTATTAGTGTTAAAACTGTCCATATTAGCGATTTCAGATCATCTACAATGTTCGCGTGTGTAAAAAAACGCCATCGTTTGGCAATATTATTTGAAAAAATGATCATAGTATACCATAGAAAATTTATTTTTGAACCGAAGAGATAGCGCCTGGATTTTTATAAATTCTGCGGAAGACATATTGTCTCTGTCACTCACAGTAATTGAGTTATGAGACGTTTTCTTAGTTTAACTTAGTTGATCGCCCTTTAGTTTCCCGTGATAGATCAAAGCCTGTTGAAATTGCATATTGAACCAATTGTATGATACTTGGGAGTAGAAAATCATACTCAACGTGCATCCTAAAGAGACTAAGATTATAGTATGATCAATAATGTAGATGGCCACACCCATGCAGGTCAATTCTGGGATGGGAAGGAATGTTAGTTCAACACCTGTGACTGTTATGACTGAGAAATTCTCTGCATCATCCACAAGTGTCGCAGGATAGGATTGGTGTTAGTAGGTAGGGAAATGAATCAGGATATATCTTGGTAGATATTGTGATTTAGCTAAGTACTCACGCGTTTTGTCTTTCCAGTTTAGATCAAAGTTTTCAGGAGTGTGACCTCCAGTAGAAATATGAATACCGTTCGAATAGGTATTTGAATAATTATTCTTCTACGGGGCGTTACATAAAAGGCCAAAGCTGCATGGAATATAATAGGGGTATCTATTCACCTATAGACAATATTATCTTAGTAATATGTACGAAAGTCGCTCGCAATCAATTTCCGAGAATTCGAAACGAGAAATTTGAACTGCGAACAGCCGACCATCGGGAGTAGTGCTTCTTATTAACACTTCAATGATCATTTCCACAGTTTTCAGTACAAAGCAAGCGTATAAAAATTATAAAAGATATCTCAATTGAATCTGAAGAAATTCACTGCGAAATGTCAATGACAAGTTGGCATCTCCACTCTCCATATCAGACACGTTTTCATAATTGGGTTAAATGCCAAACTGCAAACGTTTATAATGCGTAATGAATACAATAAACACAACGACACGGGCTCTTGATCCATCGGCGGCCCAGAAAAAGAATAGATAGGAGAAGAGCAATTGTAAAAACTTTTCGCAGTCCGTTTGCTCAAACTAAAAATATTTTATTTTAGTAACAAGTAAACCAAACCCTTAAATCTACTTACAATAATTTTCACGAGTTATTCTACTGATAACAAGGTTATGTCTCTCCTTACGCAGTGTACCACCAATAGCAATCTATTTGCCCTATCTTAATCGCCTCGCACGAGGATCTTGTGGGATATTGGCCACATGACAAAGCACTTGTTGCTAAAGCTGGAATTAATTGGTGTTAACACTGTTCGATGGAATTCACAGAACATTTTCTTAAATATAATTATTACCTTGAAGAATTCAATTTGTAGATTAGCACTAAACACGTTAGATGTAGCAATCAATGCAGATTAATTTCACTTTTGTTAACATCTAGGTTTTCTCTTACATCTAATGATTTCTTGATGCAACGCCTTATTTAGAGGCTGACTTTTTAATGAAGCAACGATTCTAGAGATCGAGGGGCTGGATCGTACCTATCTTAACACCCCGACCCGTATTGCCTATCCATGGTTGGCCTTACTATCATTTAGAACATCCAGAAGAGCTACCTTGATCACTGGTCGTTGTAATGTTCCATTATTAGTTAGCACGTCAACTTTACGTACCTGGTCGTCTAGTCCTGGGTAGGTCTTTATTACACGGCCTCGCAACCAACCGTTTCGCACAGTTTCGTCTACCACAATCACTAAATCACCTTCCTGCAATGATTTTTGTTCCGAAAACCACTTGGTTCTTCTGGCGATAGTTGGAAGATAAGCTTGAACCCAACGCTTCCAAAATTGGTTGAGTAGATGCTGTAAGAGTTTCCAGTTTGTTCGCAGGCAGATTGATTCATGTGCTGGAGACCTATTCGTGTTGGAGGCTCCGCCCGAGCTCATTAGGAGGAAGTTGTTCGGGGTTACTACTTCCAATTTGCTCTGGCGTCTCCAAAGGTACAAATGTAAGCGGATGTGAGTTGACGATCATCTCTGCTTCCGATAAAAGCGTTGTTAGTCCCTCGTCGTCCAACTTGTCACGATGGGACAGTACTTTGAGGGCCTCCTTCACTGAGCGAACTTTTCTTTCCCATGCGCCACCCATGTGAGGGGCTGATGGCGGATTGAAGTGCCATTCTGTTTCAGCATTGGTAAATGCTGCTGCTATCGAACGGTTAATTGTTTTGATCACTTCAGACAGTTCTCTCGCTGCATCTCGGAAATTGGTGCCATTGTCGCTGAAGATCTGTTGAGGTGTCCCTCTTCTAGCGATGAACCTTCGGATAGCCATTTGCAAGACTCCGCAGATAATGAATTCACCACCTCCACATGAATGGCACGCACTGTGAGGCAGGTGAACAGTGCCACCCAGCGCTTATGGTTGCTTCTTCCTCGTTTCACTAGTAACGGTCCAAAGTAGTCCAATCCAACAAATGTGAATGGACGAACATACGGAGTGACTCGTATCTGTGGGAGTGGCGCCATCCTTGGCTCGATCGGTTTAGTTCGGTATACACGGCACCACATACACTTCTTCACGATCTTGTTCACGACTGACCGTAGTTTAGGAACGTGGAATTTCTGTTGCATTTCATTCATCACTGTACTTTTGTTAGCATGACCGTATCGTTGATGAAATCGTAGAATGAGCAATTCCGTTACATGGCTCTGCCTAGGTAACATCACCGGATTTCGGAAGTTAAAACAATAGTATGCAGCCTTCGGATCTATGCGACTTTCCAACGGAGATAAACCTTTTAGTGGGCTAGTCTTACCAAGGCGTAAACGCTGGGCAATCGGCAAATCAGCGTTTTGTTTCAGTACCACAATTTCCGTCTCAAAAGCTTCAGCTTGTACCATTCGCCACAAACTTTTCTCTGCAACTATATAATCGTGCTGAGTTAGTGAAACGCTCCGTGATACTGGTGACGCTCTTTCGTGTGAACGACATTTTCTCGCAAAATGATGTAAATACGCAAGTCGTTTCAAGAGATCTTCAAAACGAGAAAACTTAGAAAACTCGACCAATTCTCGGTTTGACGTTCGCCTATGTACGTGAAGGTTTCGTAGTTCCTCCTTCGCCTCATTTAGATCAAACTTCCTCGAAGGCCAGTTTGTTTCTGGCAAATATAAAAATCAGGCCCTCGAAACCAAATGTTCTGAGCATCGAAACTTGGTCCGCTTCCCCACTTTGTTGCATGATCGGCAATATTCATCTTAGTTGGTACCCAATTCCATTCCTCAATCGTTGTTTCGGCAAGTATCTCTACGATTCTGAAGGCTACGTATTGACGATATTTACGAGGGTCTGCCTTGAGCCACGATAAAACAGTCGTCGAGTCTGTCCATAAGAACCGTTGCTGAATAGGTAAATTGTGATTTTCTGTTATTGTTTTCATCAGCCGAACTCCCAACACTGCGGCGTTTAGCTCATTTCTGGGAATTGTTGTAGGGGAGTAACCTTGGCTTTGGAAGCTACCAGTATACATCTTGGGGTGTTACCATCCATGATACGAAAGTATGCAACGCAACAGTACGCCAGCTCACTTGCATCTACGAACACATGGAGTTGCAGTGACTGATAACTTTGTTGTCCATAATTAGGAAAATAGCATCTGGGTATTCTCACACGATCTAGTTCTGGTGCAAGTTTTACCCATCGCTGCCAGTTTGTGAAATCGTTCTCTTTAATAGGTTCATCCCACATCCTGTATGATAATCTTTCCGTGAATTGTATAGGTGGCAATTAGTCCTAGCGGATCAAACAGGCTCATGACAACTTGTAAAATTTGCCTCTTGGTTGGAATAATTTCGCTCGTTAGTAAAGGTTGTAGATCTGATCTAAACTGTGCGGCGAACACGAAGACATCTTCGTCCGGAATCCACATCATACCTAGCACACGTTCTGCTACTGTTGTTTTTTCTGCTGAAAAGCTTTTTACAGCATTCGTCGTCTCTACACTGACCCGTCTCAGAACCTGATCTGAATTAGATTGCCAATTCCGGATTTCGAAACCAGCTTTACTGTCTATTGTACGCACATCCACTGCTAACTTTGCTGCCTCTTCGATGGTGTCTCTGCTGTCCAGGTAGTCATCCAGTCGCTGCTTCAGGATACCGTTCTGAAAAATCTCGGGCATTTGTGTTTTTTACATATTGCGCTGAGCACGGAGAAAAGCTTGCCCCAAACGTAGCCACATCCATGATGTAGATCTCAGGCGTGGAATGTTCATCGCTGCGCCACAGAAGCCCTTGTGAGTGCCGATCTTCTTCTCGAATCTGTAGCTGATGAAACATTTGGCGAATATCGCCCGCAATAGCGTACTGCCTTTGTCGGAACCGACATAAAACAGATAAGAGCGGAGTTAAAAGATCCGGTCCTTTTAGCAGCTTGGAGTTAAGCGAAATTCCATTAACTGTTGCAGCTGCGTCCCATACGACCCGTATCTTGTTTGGCTTACGAGGGTTACAGACTACTCCCAAAGGCAAATACCACACACGTTGGTGGTCTGTGTTGCCTAGTTCTTCTGTGGTCGCTTTGTGAGCATACCCTAGTTCTTCATACTCAGCAATCTGGTCAGTCACTGCCTTCTGCAGGTTCGAATCTAAACGTAGCCGGCGTTCTAAGCATTTGAGCCTAAGCACTGCCATCGGGTAACTATTTGGAAACACTACTTTATCAGTCTTCCAGAGCAATCCTGTCTCGAATCGGCCAGATGCCGTCCTCCTTGTTGTTTCCTGCAAAATCTTGCGGGCGCGTTGATCCTCCGTCGACTCCGGTACGGCCAACGTAGTGACTCCCAAATCTTCCAGGGCAAAATAATCTTTCACCAAATCATGAAGTTTTCGATCATCATTAGAGCAGTTACAGACATGAATCATGACTCTGTCGTGTCCCGCTGTTTCGTGCCGACCTCCAAACACAGTCCATCCCAATCGTGTCTTAATAGTTACCGGTTCTACCGGTTCTAAGAGGCAACTTAAGCCTCGCATTGTCAACTCCTATCAGGATTCTCGGTGCAGCCTCTAAGTAGCTTTGGATAGGGAGACCTCTCAGGAACGCAAATCGTTTCGATAGTTCTTGATAATCCAGATATTTTGCTTCGGGAGACATAGATTGTCTACTGTTCGAACATTTTGCAGAGTATATTTAGATTGACGATCAACTCCAGATATGGTTAATTGCACTCTTTTTGAAGACGACTCTTTCCTGCTTACATTGCTAGTCCATTGGAGACAAAATGAGCTTTCAACTCCTTCCAATCCTAATTCATCAGCGAGACCATTCTCCAGCAGCGTTAGATCCGATCCATCGTCCAGAAACGCGAATGTAGAAACAGATCTTATGGCAATGTGCCGATAAGCTCCAGCGGTTAGCTTGTTGAATATTTTCTTCATCTGCTTTCGAAGTTTCTGAATGCAGTAGTTTATGATGTGGCTCCGTGCAACCGTGTATACCACATGGTTGCTAGTTCTACAAGGCCACTTACCATGTCCGCTTAGACAACGCCTACACAATTCATTTTGCTCCACAAACTTAAGTCGTTCAAGAAGAGTAAACTTGAAGAATTTGTCACAGTTCCGGATTCTGTGATCAGTGCACTGACACGCTAGACATGGTCTCCTCTCTCTATTTTGGTTTGAATAGGTAGCTGTTAGTTTCTCACCTGGCTCTGAGCCAGGTTCATTATCGCTAGAATGAGTGTTGACAAAGCCATGCTTCTCTTTCTTTAAACTGCGACGGGAGCTGAATGCTCTTAATGAAGCATCGGAAATGCGCTGACAATGAAGCCCCCACTCCAAGCGCATACTAGGTGGTAACTTTCCTACTAGCTCCATTAGCAGCATCGGTTTGGAGAGATGGGCTTGTAAATTGGACGCCTCGATGTATGTAACTCGGTTTCGCACCTCTCTCCCGAATGTTACTAGCGTTTCAAGTTTGTTTACGTTCGGAGAAGGGGCGGAACGTATTCTTGAAAGCAAGCAATGAAGCAGTTGCTCCGGTCGGCCGCATTCATCTCTAAGTGTGTCAATCATTTCCGGGATTGCTGATGGAAGAATGTGGATACTCTGGACTTTCTCTCTCGCACTTCCTATTAGGCTTTTCTGTAGCCTCGCGAGGTTTTCATCAGGCTGTATTCCACACATAGCCGTAGTAGCTTAAAAACATTGGCCACTCTAAAGGATCACCCGAGAATTTAGGCAACTCTTTGCTGACGACGTAGCGTGTTGCAAGCTGTTGCGGACTGATGAGACCGTCTGTTGGCCATACGGTAAGCGACGGTGGAAAGTGTGCTGGGGCAGATTGTGGAGGCAACGGACAGTACTCCGACGGGTTTGATGATGGTATTGGCTGTTGCACTATAAATGATGGATTCGGTGTAATATTAATTTCTGTGGGATGATATTGATTATTGGGTATCACCGGTGGTTGCCGCCTATGCATATGTTCAGGGGCGAGTTCGGGTATAGATGAAATAATATGTCGCTGTGCTCCTGGGGCGCTCATAACTTGTACTGCAATACTGGCAAAGACCGACTACCATATAAGCGGTTCAAACTCGAAAGACTGACGCAGAGTACTGCACTGGATAATTTTGAAGAAGGGATCAGGAGTGCGATTTTACGAAGTTTTCTTACAGAGTTAAGTTCTGAAGTGTTAAAACGTTTACCACTGTTTAGGAAAGCAAAGGTAGTACAAAGCTAGTATCAGACCTGCATGAGACCTCAAGAAGTCACTTTTGGAGGTATTTGTCAATGTATATTTGTCCGTAGACGGTTCCCGCTTTAAAAAAATTGGCTTATTTTGACACATCTATTCTTCGCTTGCCACACAAAAAACTTTTTGTACAATTCGACAGCTTCATCTTAGGCCAATACGGTTAAGCTTTTATAGTTATATCTCTGCTTTGATTAGCCGGTATATTAATATATGCTGTTACTTAGTGTAGAATTAGATTTCAATATTGCCACACAATCGGGATTAGCGAATCAGAAAAGGTGACTATATGTCAGTGATTTACTCAATGCAGAGCGGATAAAAGCTATGATGCAAAACCTTAAAGTCCAAGAAAATTCTAACATGTTGTTAGTCGCCCCTTACGACATGGGCGGTGCTCAGTGGTGCGCTATTCTTTGCTGAAAAAGTGCAAAAAGATTTTAGCCCGCCGGACACCGCACGGCCTTTGTACGTCTTATCTTCTTGAGCAAAATTTCTTAGCGAAACTCCTTTGACTTGAGTACAGTGAGATGCTCGACCCATTCTATAAAAATCTTTGCCTTATTCAACGTTTAAATACATTTATAAGCATACAGGATTCAATATTTACAAAATAAAACGTTTAATGGAATTGTGTAAATTAATAACCGGTTAATATATTGCACACACCTATTATATTGGCCACACATAAAAACTATTGCAGTTTTGTGTTGCATCTGGACAAGAATTGTAAATATAATCAGCGCCAACAATCCACTAGTAACTTGACAGATACCAGGGCTTGTGTGTGCGATAGGTGCGATTGAGACTGCTGTAACTTGATATGTGTAATTGAGACAAAAACAAAATAATCTATCACACACATATTTTATTAACCAGCAGTGCATGCGCTCCGCAAGTGCCCTATGCGATAGGTATCGGGTTGCCACTCTTCCGTGTTTAACCCGGAGACTTCCGTTTTAAGAGACGATCTCCGGGATTTACACCAATTTCTCCAGGTCTAGTGAGACGATGAATAATTTTAACTGAATTTGTTTGTTTCAAACGAGTTCTTCTGGCGTTAATATTGGCGTGTTGTTGCAACCTCTTTAGCCACTGTGATGATGAATAACCGAATTTGCGCCCAGCAACAATAGAAGACTTCGCACAGTGCTTCCCAGACGGATACACTGCCGTGATACGCATAACAGTCCCACCTGCATAGGAAATCTATAGCAAATGGGACTGTTATGCGGATCACGGCAGCACAGGTGGGCACATTTTTTTCTACGTTGAGTGAGGTTGTCATTTTTCTTCGAGGAAGCCGATAAAATAGGTACTAGCGCGTCTGCCGGAAGCTTCAAGCCAAAATCAAGGCCATAAACGATCGGAATAAATCACATCCAGCGCAGGTACGTGCAACAAGTCGTAGCGATTGTATGCTGTTCGCCAGAAAATCATTCCCCAGAATTCCACCCCCAGGAAACCATCCTCCAGAATATACTATTACCCAGAAAGTCATTCTCCAACATGTACCATCCCCCAGAATTCCATCCACCAGAATATGCACTATTTCCCGGAAAGACATTCCCAGAAGTTTTACTTTTTCTATTGATTTGATCTTTTCAACCGATTTTTCGGGTAAATAAATGTATACCATATGCCAACCATTGTATCAAACGTTTAAAAACCATTTTCAATATAGTTCGTTCTGCGATAGAATAATCATTGCCTGATATGATATCGAATATAAGTATTATCGTTTTTCCATACTCGACCATACGAACAACGGGTTCTTTAGAACGGTCACCATACCATCCCAGAATATGCTTTTTCCCATATACATTTTGACACCATACCATTTACCGATGCCTAAAATGTTATGGTAGAGAAAAAATCTCTTCCCTTTCACTTTCCAATTCTAGCGAATAATAAGTTTTTTTTGTTACACGTCATCTTCTGAAGGAAGCTTCGTTGACACCAAATGGGATGTCGCTTTATCCAATTGACCTATCGTCGTAATATTGCAAGACGATGGTTTTGGATCATGTAAATCTAGTGGTTGTTGGAGCACGGTACACAGATATACGAATAACCAAAACCACCAGAGCAGTATTAACCTCTGGTACAATGTAGTATAATGTAGGATACATGGATGGTATTGGAAATGGTAACTAAAATAAACCCATGGCTTTCTGGGAAATGGATTTCTGTGGAATTGTATACAATCAGTCGTAGCACAAAAGGTTTGCGACGGGGGTCGACTTTGAGTATAGCGATCGGAGGTTCTACAATATCGATGTTGATTACGAACGCAAGAACGAGAACTCTTCCATTAGCATTCGTGAATAAACCGATCTGGTACAGACCGCCTGCATCCATAGATTCTTAAACATACCCCTTTTTTGACGAACCATTACAACCAAAAGGATATGTTAAAGCATTTACAATGTTACCTCTGGACATGTGTCTTTCAATCCGTTCAGTACTTCCTCCATCAGTCCGTCCATCTCGATGATTCGCTTCCGTATGTCCTCGTCGTTTGCGGCGAGTGAAGCGAAACATCGGAACGCTCCCTGGCGCGACAATGGCGACGGACAGCGGATCAAACTTGCAAGCGAACAAATCAAATGATTACTGATGGCCGCCAGACGCTGCAGTTCAGAGTCAATCTTGAAACAAAACGAGGTTAAATAGTTCAGGTCAACAATACAACGAATGAAGCAAACCTCAGCCAAATATGCCAATGTTTCGGCTGCCGTCGCTCGTGTTTCTTCTTCGAAGTCCACTGAACAGAGCCGTGCCAAGCTGGGTAGTGTTTTATAGACGATTCTATAGTCATCCGCACGCAACGAGCCCGACCGGTGCAGGTAGGTCAAACAACGACTGGCTGATAACTGAATTTGAACGTCGCGTGTTCTCGATAACAGTTCCGTCAGAATGTCTAGTATCGAGCGATTTTCATGGCAAGTCAGACACACTATGTCCGATACGTACTTGTTAGTGAAGCACATTGCCGCGAGACACTTGAGGGCAGGTACTTGAAGGATAGTGAGTTGGCTAGTCATCAACCGTGCTAGGAACGGAATTACGTTGGCCTGGCAAAGATTTTTCTGCTGGTGGGACGAGTGACACAACGGTACAAAAATATTTGCCACATACACCTGACACTGAATGGAGCTCTCTGGGCAAGCGAGATCTGAAAAATTTAACATTATTCGTAGAATATTCATCGGTTTTGTCTCTGTACTTACGAATCAATCGAACCAGATTTCCTATGTTAGAATGCAGCAATTCAATTGGTGCAAACGGGTACTGAAGGACGGTTTTCAGGGCACCCAAGCATGTCTCCATTAGGCGCCTTTCAGTGTTAGGATTGACCACGATTCCTAACAGCACCTGAACCGTCTCATAATAAATCAATGAATGCACCTGAGATTCTGTTCCTTTGGCCAACGAACCAATTACGATGGCCGCATCTAATCGTAAGTTGGGTGCTTTGGTTTCATCACGCAACAAGGAAATCAATCTGGGAACGATACCCTGAGAAATGACAGAACCTTTCTTCTTGTTGGATCCAATAACGGCGTTCTTTAGACATACAATAGCCTCTTGGCATTTGTACGTATCCTCCGAGTATAACTCGTCAATATAGGACCGAGAATTTTCAACGTCCTGAAAATATAACGCCAAACGATCTAATTAGAAGTGATGGTATGGGCATTTCTTTCGATACGCAATATGTAGAGAATTACATTTTCAGGTCATTTTTGTTTCAAAAAATCACTCGTGTCAGTGGCAAATGAATAATTCAAGGGTTACGAGAGAGACCTGTGGACAGTCAATCTTTATTAATTTTGCTGAAAAACATATATTACCAAATTCGATACGATTTGGAGCGTAGCAATTTACCGTTCACTTGACTAAACAAAAACACCGGCTTCGCCAGCAGACACCGCCTCTCTCGCAATAACTGTTACTACTCGCTACTCGTTATGCATGCATCGGCGCCTCTCCAGGTGCAAATAAAACCGGCGAGTGTGCGGTCCGGGTGCATCCCCACACCCAGAAAATAATTGTATTATACACACGAAAATTACATCTGTATGCAACATGCACTAACATATACAGGACAAAATACGGCTTTCTCACACGTAATACACTAGTGTGATTGTGTGCGTGGGGATGAGATTGGCGATTTTTCCTTCCAAGCAAAGGCCGCACTACAGAAGGTGGCATCGTACCAAGAAAAAAGCAAATTTAGGCACGAAAAAACGATCCTCTACTTACCATAAAACATGCAAACGGTTCCATATTTTATCTGGCGCGGTTGGTACTACTTTTCGGCTGAAAATAGCGCACTTAATACCGATTAAAGTGAGAAAAACTGACAAATCGTCACAAAGTCAAAACACACGCAATTTATTTTTTCACATTTTCTGATAGAATAAATTTTGACAGATGACGGCTTCTGTTTGAGTTCAAAGAGAATAGGAAAAGAGACGAATAGTGTGAAGCCAAAATACCTTATTGAGCAGACCAATCGTGCAATGTAAATAAACATTACTCATGCCTGAGTTGGAGGAGATAAGTATTGTAAATCTATCAAAAAAAAAATTGAATTTTCGTCAGAATTTAGTGCAATCGTGATTGTAAGGTGCATTCTAGAGTCTATGTATGAGTAAAAACAAGTTTTAGAATTATTTCATCTCTTTGTTTCGAAATGCACATCGTTTGATAAACAAATCCAACGATCGACAAAAGGTTTGTTTTCAAAATATAATAGGAGTCATTAAAGTGCTGCCTTTGGAAACGGTTGCCAAATTCTAGTGTTGAAATCATCGTAAAGGGAGTGTTGCCGTTTTGACTGATTTTCACTCTGCGTCTCTTTTACTATTCTCTTTGTTTGAGTTCAGTGCAGTGAAATGTGCAGGAAAGCACGCAACATAACTAACGTAAGATGGAAAGGTGGATACATCCCCATAAAAAATTTGACAGTTCATATATTTTTCACACGGATACGAATAACTACCAAAAGTTGAGCCAACGACACGACTAGACACTGGCATTCCAAAACTGTATCGCAAATCTGACTACCCCTCAGTGACTCTGGTAACTGGTACTGTCAAATTTAAAATTTCATGACAAAATGCATGAAACTAGCAACACTTTGGAATCTGTTATTTATTTCAAATAGTTACCGTTGCATTCCCTTATTACGAAGGGAAAATAGTGAACACACTTCCGGTGAAAATTTCAACGTGTCGACATGTTGGTTTTCACCGAGTGCTAGATAATTTGCTTTTTTCACCTTGATTGGGCGAATTACTCGTGCTGTGGTGGACCAATTTTGTGGCGCTGCGAGTTTATCGTCGGTTAGTCACAAAAAGTAAAGTCCATCGGACTATAAACGAAAATTAACTGGCAATATAGCTTTATATGCTGTGCCATTTTGGGCTTTGTTTCACAAACAAGGCAAACAGAAGCGAAGAAGAAGAAGAAAATAGTGACAACAAAACAAACCCAAGGTTTTACAGAGTGTGAAAACGGCAGGAAATGGTGGTGTATCTAGATTGTCCGGCACACTGCCGGATCCAACTAACAGCAGAATGGATTTCGAGTCTGTTTGATTGATTTGAAAACCCTCAGCATCCACTGAACAACCCCAACAAATATAGATCCAGATTACAAACAACAGGGCGAACATTATCATTAACACGGCGCAGTAACTGGATGTCAAGCCAATCCAGAAGGAACCAATCAAATACAATCCTGCGATTCCAATCCTCGTAGTGGGGCAGTGCAAGACAAACACAAAACTGGTAATGCCAACTTCACCAACCATAACGATCTCGTCGCCTGAATATCGCTGCACACTGTGCAAGCAACTGATGGCCTTTGTTTCCCTGTTGAAGCAAGAAAATGTTCGGGAAAACCAAAATTCTGTTAAGCAGGCAGCTGAAATCAAGATAGTCGAGCACGATGACCACCTCTTCATGCACATCATAATAAAACGTTGTGTGAGCCTGATGGGATTCGAATCGAGTCATCATGCTTCGATTCATACGAAGAATAACTCAAGTGCGGTGTACGTTGAACAAGGTGCCACCCCAATAACGAACCCAGCATATCAACCACCAGCAATATTCACAACATCAAAAGACACGTAGCCAACGCAATATACCGATCGATGAAGCTCTATGGTTTATCGGCAAAACGATCAATGTAAGCTCTATTCAATCCCACTCCTGCAGCGTGTGCTGTCTGACATTCCTGGACGAGAAGCTATGATCAACTCATGAAGATGTACTGGTGTGTGACTGATGATTCCCCGGCGCCGTTGATGTCAAACGATTAGGGGTATGACCATCTTCATCGGAAAGAAAATGGTTGGCAGTTCCTGTACAGAAGGCTGCTTTCCCAGTGCTGCAGTCCCAGAACGACATTCAAAGGTATATTCAAGACGATTCATTCTGAATATGGCAAAAATACGATCATCGCCAGCCAGGGCCTAGGATAACGTCACTGATAATATAACTTCCAGCGTTACGTGGATCCTTCAAGACCAGCAGATACAGTCGTACGTTCAATACAGGAAACTGAGCATAGTGACAACCGGACGACGCACTACTACTGCAAAGAACAGTAACAACATCCAATTCATTAAAATGTACCTTAATTACTATAAAATCAGAAACTGAAATAAAGGCAACCTTCGACGATTTTTGTTTTTATTGATTCATTATGAATTGATCAATTTTTCGGCATGAATTTTTCAGCAAAGCACCATTTCGAATAACTAACGAAGTTATCTATATGCTAGATTTATATTTAATTGGAACATTGTACGTGTTTTGAAATTTGTTTCAACGGTTTATTTTAAATTATCACAGTTTTAGAATAAACCGGAACTTGCAGTAATTTTATCCAAAATGAAGCTTTCTACACCAATAATTTTAACTTTGAATTTATTCTCCGTGTACGCCACAATGTGCATATTGCTGGTTGATATTCGCAACCAGGATATTCCTGCCTAAACACATTGCTTTGCTTCTTAACTAATAAAACAAAGCTCTCTGACCCACCACATAACAATGGATTTAGCGTGAGTTCGGGTGATTTAAGGTCAATGTTGAGTTGTGTTCCGGAGAACAAGAAGACGGGGCGCGTGAAGATCCGAAATCTGTTTAGCAGATCGCAAACAACAAATCACAATTTGTGATTTCGATTCAGCTTTTAGCTGCAATTATATTTGTTTAGATTAAATTTATGCAGTTATACAATAAAGACTTACATAAATCGGTATCCGTTCAATTGCATACGCTATCTCCCGCTTTTAGTGCAAACTAATTCTATCGTACGCGAATCTAGGTTAGGATAAATTTCCAATTAGGTTATATTTTAATTATTGCAATTCTATCAAATTTATTTACAGCAGTGTTTCGCAGTAGTTCTAAGATAGGTTAAGTTTTACACTAGATATTAAGTTTTAACTAGTTAATAAGTTTTACACTAGCCAATAAGTTTTAGGGTTTAGGTTTAGAAATAGAAATTCTTCCGCACGCTGTTAATCTTTTCCTTTTTCTGATTCTGACACTTCTTCCTCTCTAGTCTCTACACTCTAAATCTTTCCTCTTTCTAAATGTGTAAATCCTACTCGTGTATGCCCAGTTAAGCTCAGCTGGAAATGAACCGGAATTCCGGCTGGTTCCAGTTCGTATTCCGGCTCCAGTGACACAACCGATTCTAGTTAGAATCGGTTGTTGCACTGGAGCCGGAATACGAACAGGAACCAGCCAGAATTCCAGTTCATTTCCGGCTGAACTTTACTGGGTGTCCGTGCTCCCAGTTCCGACCATGTCCGTGCTGCCAGTTTCAACAATGTCCGTGCTGCCAGTTCCAACAATGTCCGTGCTGCCAGTTCCAACATTGTCCGTGCTGCCAGTTCCAACAGTTGTTTCAGTTAGCTATTAGCTGCAGGATGTTCTATTGACCTTTCTATTCCCGTTGAAAAAGAAAAGGCGCTGAATTATTTCGTGATGAAAACAAAACATTTTGCCGGGCAAAAATCGATTGAGGTTAGGTATTTCCTGATGAAAACAAACCAATTTCCTTTGAATTGAGTTTGCATCTGTGGTTGTAAATGAGCTGTCAGAAATCTTAATTGCTGGAAGTATGCACTGAAAAAAATCCAAACGTTAATTATATTTGCTTCAAACCGCTTAAAATTCATATGAAGAAGAAATGCTATTGTTATCACGCGCACACATACCTTCTATGTGTCAACTGTATAAACTATGTATGCACACACATAAGTTATATGTGCATATTGGTATAGAATGTGGTTTTATGTGCCTAATAGTTATGAAATGTGAATGTAAGATTAATATTTCTTGTAAATACACACATTAGGTTTATGTGCCAGCAAATAGTGTCTATATGCCTCCGTTAATTGCAAAAATCTATGTGTAAAATCAATAGGCATAACGTTTACTTTTTTTTGAGTGTGCGGATACCCGGTCAAACTATTGGGAATTTGATTCAGAATCCTGAATGGAACCAGTATGGATGCCAGCTCAAATGCAACAACCGATTTTGAAACCGATTGAGTCGAAATCGGTTGTTGCATTTGAGTTGGAAACCATACTGACTCCATTCAGAAATCCGAATCGGTTCCGGAATGAGTTTAACTGGCTAATATGTCGCAGCTTGAAACCGTGTTGTCCGGCACACTTATTTCATCAGTTACTTCAGAACTAACTTGCCTAAAAGAAAAAGGTAACAAACGGTGCACTCTGCAGAAAAAAATTATCAAAGAAGTATACTCGTTTTTGCTCTTATCGTTGTCATCGGAAGAGATCGTTTTCTTTCAGAAAATTGGCCATGCTAATGGTGCATCCATTCCGCAGTTCGAGAACATAACCGAATAGTTCGAACGAGTGACGTTCTGAATAGTGATAGTCTAACAATCGAACAACCTTATCCGTTCTAGCAAAAATAACTAGCTCGCCGGTCAGTCTGGTCAATCGCAATTTTGGTTCAAATTTTATCCTTTATGCTTCCAGTACCACCACCGAGCGGGTGACCCATTTGACAAGCAGCGGAAAGTACCTTATACTCGGTATAGGTCGACGAAACACATCCAGCATTGCAATATCACACGAATCAACGTATCTGATTCGACAATTGACATCAATAAGGGCGAAAGTGGAATCTACGCTACCTACTTGATGGTGATACGCAAAGCAAAATCCACATTTTCACCACGCAATTCTACAAAATAATTTTTCTAGTGAGAAAATTTCTGTTGATGTTATAAACAGAAAATGGTTGCTATGTTGTTATGCATCCTAAAAATTAAAGTGTTGCTGGAGAAATTATTTATTTGTTAGCATCGAGGGGCAATTCAATGCAATGGTAACTGGCGGTAAATTACTCGGGCACTTTTTCTTCAGGATATTACCTAAGAGAAGAGACGACAACAGGCTTCTTGCTCTTCTTAATTTTATCTACCAGGCCCTGTCGTAATTCCAAAGACAACAAGCATCCATCGTTGCCAGATTCCATTTGCATGATTTTCTCAATTGCTGAAAATAATTGTACCTCAAATATCGACCCTCATGTGATATCTTAGAAATTACAATGTAAAATACCTTATAATATCCTATTTTAATGTGGAGTAACCTCCAACCGTTTATTCACTCACTGACATAACACACTGTCTGTCTTTTTGCTCACAGACACACGGACCCGTTAATCTCTAGATACCACATCCTCCCCTGGCAAACAATGAGAGACAAAACATCATGTTGCTATGAGCTAGTGTCCCAATGCGCCTTCAAGCTCCAAGCTGTCGATGTACCTTTGTGTTCGTTTTATTGTTCTGCCATTGCATCGCCTTGGAACCGGCTCATCATCGTTCAATTCTTGACCTTCAATGCACTGGTCTTCAGATAAACGTTTCATAGACGATCTTTGACTAGAACTGCGTTGAGGTTGTGTCGATGATTCCGGTACGTTGGTTTTTACTTCCAGTAATCAACTGTAATAAATAAATGAATAAATGCCAAACGTTTATAACTTATATTAAAATGATTTATTTCTTTAGCAGGATTAATTTTCTCTACTTGAACCTATCTAACTATCTTGTGATTGCTCACTATCTACCTGGTTGATTCTGCCAGCTTCATTTTTTACTTTTTCACGTTGATCGGCATAAGTCTGGATTCTGTGGTGTGTACCATTGTTATTTGATGATCGGCAAAAATCGGCGAAATGACCTAATTTCCCACATCCGAAACATTTTACACGAAAAGCTCCGCAATGTTTTGGTCCATGAGTTCGACCACATTTCGAACAATTAAATACAGCATCCCTGCCGCGCTCGATTTGCGTTTGTGGATTCCATGTGCGATGTCGTAAACCAGATCGTTCGCGCTCAGAACGAAAATTACGATAGGGTTCGTAACGATTTTGGGCGGATCTTGGTTTATGTAAATGCAAAGTATTCAACGGTTTCACCTCGACTGCTGTTTCACTAGCATACCTGTCACTTTTTGTTGACGTTGCTTCCTGAGCTTCCGATCTGATAAAATCAAGATGATTTCCATGGTTAATGATTTTCTCCAAGTTATTGTTGAAGATACTGGATATCTCATATAACTTTTCTGAGATCATTGGAATCGATCTTCTCAACAACGCTTGAATGAACTCTTCTTCCCGTTGCTGCTCACCGAAATCGCAGAATTTTGCTTGAGTTTCCAAGCGTAACACCCAATCAGCAAACGGTTCTGTCATTTTCATTTGCAGTTCCCGGAATTTCATTCGCTCTTTCGTCGTGTCGCAAGTTTGATTAAAATAGTTATTAAGAGCTGTGAGAGTTGCTTTGTAGAACCACCCGGAACAAGTTTCTCTTGCATTTCAATTATAGTCAATAAGTAGTTTCCTGCAAAAATTTTTAACCCGGTTAGCTTCGTGATGGAATCCACAGGCGCCTTGCAAGAAACGATGCGCTCGTATTGATCACGAAATCGGATCCATTCCGCTTTACGCTTATTATTCGTTAATGAATCGTCGAATGGTTGCAGTGGCCATGACCCTAAAAGAATGTTTAATGTGAGACGTAGATTTTACTTTAAATTGCGTCATCAAACCTGAAAGCCATTCCGCTTTTCGTTCCTTTCCTGCATCATTCTGACTAGGCTGTTGATTCATGTTGCAATCGGATGTATTTTCCGGGATCATCTGCTGTCGCTCTTCGATTCCGCCTAGCTGGTCAATCTCGTTTTCTGGCTTTTCCGTGCGCGAAACGTCGCTTACATGCCAAAACCCACTTATTTTTTTTCCTTCCTCCGAAAAATGCGACATGGTGCATAGGTTGCTTGTACACCCGCATAAATGTGTACCATATGCCAACCATTGCATCAATCGTTGCAAAACCATTTTCAATATGGTTCGTTCAACAATAGATTAACCATTGCCTAGTATAATATCGAACATAACCAGTGTCGTTTTTCCATACTCGACCATACAAACAACGGGTTGTTAAGAACAGTCACCATACCAAAATGTGTTGTTTTCCATATACATTTTGACAACATACCATTCAAGAACCATACAGATTATGGTGGCATGCATATTTTAGGTCTAGCGATGGATAAAATATTAGCTGGGGAAAAAAATCTCTTCCCCTTCAACATTTCAATTCTATCGATTGATGAAGTTTTATCTTGTTACACGCTATCTTCTGAAGAGAACTTCGTTGACACAAAGTGGACTGACGCTTTATCCATTTGAGCTATCGCCGTAATATTGTAAGACGCGGATTTTTAATCATATTAATCTACAGGTTTTTGGAGCAGCGTAAACAGATGTACGCATAACAAAGACCACCAAAGCAGTATAACCTCTGGCGCAAAAGTACAATGTAGTATACGAATCTTCAATATAGGATACACGGAAGGCATTGGAAATGGTTACTTAATGAGTATGGTAGTATAATAGTTGAATTATAATGGTAGAATGTATCAGTAGTATTCCCAATATGGTGAGTATTATATGAATAGTTAGGAAATGGTTCCGAAGATTTCTAAAATGGTATTTATTTATACGGGCAATAAATCCGTTTTTTTTTCTACCCGTTCCACATTTTAATGCTCTCGACATACGTCCACGCCAGTTATTGTTGTCTTCTCACTCTTCCTTGTTTTGAAATAGCTTCTAAATAGATCAGTGCAGCAGTTTACATCTGTGCACCCGACGTACGTTTCGATTGAGTATCTATTCGTCTTGTTCTTTGGTATGCTCCAGCTTTATGAGAACACATGCACTACACACATACCTATTGGAATAGAAAAAGACAAGTAATGTAAACGCCAGAATAATTTCTCTGGAAATGGTGAGCCTCAACCTATCCCAGCAAAAGGACTGGCGACTAGGTAGTTTCAACTAGATGCTGGCAAGCGGTAGGCAACTGGAACTTGGTTCTGGGCTACTCGCTGTAACCTGCCGCTTTATGGAAAAATTTGTTTGGGATGTTTTGCGTGCGGGTAGTCAGATAGAGTAAACAGATGTGATTAAATGTCATTTTGAAGGTATTAGTAACGGAATGAAAATTAAAGGTGTATGGAAATCATAATTGGTCACGTCACAAATTTATAGTAAGAGAGAGAGAGCAATAGCGTTGGCTTACTTCTGTAAAATGCACGCCATTGGTTTTGATTGTTGTTTTCAGCTTTTAGAATCTATGCTGTTTCTTTTAGCTTGGGTGTATTATTTAATTTGTCTTGAGCTTTACTCGACGAAATTTATCACCGGTCTTGGGCAAAGCCCGACTCAGTTGAAAGTTATCTCTTGGCATTGAGCTGAAACTCTTCGCAAGTTTCGCATTGAATATCTCTTGGCTTTAAGCTTAACTTAGCGCAAGTTGGATTTTGTACTTCTGTTTTGTGCTTCTCTCTCCCTTTTGCATTCCCATTTCTTTCCGTCATATGTACTTGCGATTTCAGCGCTTTTGTATCATTTTGATGGCTCATTACGTTGAACTTTATATATTCAATGAAATGCAACTATCGTGGCAGGATCGCCAATGTGATATCCTAGAAATTACAATGTAAAATACCTTATAATATCCTATTTTAATGTGGAGTAACCTCCAACCGTTTATTCACTCACTGACATAACACACTGTCTGTCTTTTTGCTCACAGACACACGGACCCGTTAATCTCTAGATACCACACCTCAGTCAAGAATTCAGAATACTTGCTGCATTTAAAAATTGAATTTTTAGTTTATTTGAGTCTTTCTTAACAATACACGTAGTTCTATCGTCATTCAGGGTATTTATTCAATTTGCATGAAATGTTCATGTATATGAAATGTAGCCAAAATAAATTCAGCAGCACTGTTTTTCATCCCGTTTGAAAATATTATGAACGCTCTTGACTGGCAAAACGACCAATCAGAAGCTGGTTCAATATTGAGGTTAGGACTGGATCATATTGGCTACGCGATTGTCTTCTCTTCTCTTAGGATATTACATTGAGCGTCTAGTCGTGTCGTTGGTTCAAACCTATCCTTTGTCCTTCGTTTACGCCAGCTTGACAGCAACGCCCAGTTGAAGATGTTGGGTGTTCATTGGATAAACATACAAAGCATTGGACTAACGTAGGATAACTTAACCTCACTGGGCGGTTGACGTAAACGATTATTGTCAAATAAGGGCCAATAAACGTATTACGAACTGAACAATTTAGGCCGCCATTATGACACGTAAAAGCTGGATAGACAAAAACATTGAGTTCTTGTCTAGGTTCTTGTCGCCCGGTCTCACGAACACTTACACTGTACGTACATGAACCGTAGAAAAGTCTATATAACAATCATTGATATTTCACATAGAATGTATGCGAGTGTTCCAATGGACGTAATCGTGAGCATATCAGGAATCTCTGTGATATGCACTTATGAATTATGTGGAAAACTGCATGGAAAATAATGATGTGTGTTTTCACATAAGCGGCCCTTGCACGTTCAATATTTTTGTCAATACGCGTATTGACGATATTGTTACAATATTTCAATCCCATTTGAAATCCACATCGTCAATACAAGTTTTTTCGATTACACGTACAATACTTCGACATAGATTTTTCATTGGGGCTTAAATCGCAAATGTAAACAAACTGCGTTTTCGCTATTACGACATTATGCAACAAAAATACTACAAGATTGAGGTGAAAATTAGTTAAAATGGTTTTTAGTTCGATGTATAATTAAAGAAAACAAAACGGCGAAACATGCATTTTCTTCGAGATTTCGACTTAGGCCCTTTTTCTCATATGGAATATAAAGGCCAAACTTACATTTTTAGACAGAAGCGGGCGTACGGTTATTATTCACAAATAAAAGAATAAACGGCGATTCTGTTATATAAATGATAAGCAATATCTACTATGATCATGTCTACTCGATAGTTGTTGCACATAAACATTCGAATATTTCGATATTTTCATGATATTTGAAGAAAAGATTCACGCGCCCTTTTTTTACATTGGGTTTCTATGCGCCCATTTGCTGAGCCCTACTAAAAAGTATACTGTCAAGCTCGCCCATTTACCCAGCCCTACCCAGCAAGACAGAGTCAGTTTAGCCCATTTACCGCGCCCTTCTGAAAATTATGTACATGGTTTAGCCCTTCCGCAAATGGTGGTTGTTGAAGGGCGAAATCACGACTGGGATGCAAATTGGGCGTAAGCATTTTTTTAGTTTCTACCCACTAAAAGCACATAGGAATTAAATTCTTTGTTATATTGTCATAAGGTTTAACGAAAAATGCTTCCGGAAAAACACGGTCATAAAGTAATTTATACCCAAAGAGAATAGGGAAAGAGGCGAATAGTGTGAAGCCAAAAATACCTTATTGAGCAGACCAATCGTGCAATGTAAATAAACATTACTCATGCCTGAGTTGGAGGAGATAAGTATTGTACATCTATTAAAAAAGAAATTTCAATTTTCGTCAGAATTTGGTTCAAGCGTGATTGTGAGGTGCATTCTAGAGTATATGTATGAGTAAAAACAAGCTTTAGAATTATTTCATCTCTTTGTTTCGAAATGCGCATCGTTTGATAAACAAATCCAACGATCGACATACGGTTTGTTTTCAAAATATAATAGGAGTCATTTAAAGTGCTGCCTGTGGAAGCGGTTACCAAAATTCTAGTGTTGAAATCATCATAAAGGGAGTGTTGCCGTTTTGACTGATTTTCAGTCTTCGTCTCTTTCCCTATTCTCTTTGTTTATACCTACAATAAAAACTACATTTAGAAAACCTTCGCCGAATATTGAAACTGATTTTTCTCCATTTGAGTACATTGCGACTTAGGCCCTAATGAAAGATCTGTGTCGACTTTTGTCAATACTGTCTAGTATTGACAAAAATATTGAACGTGTAAGGCCCGCTAAAAATCTTATACACGCAGAAAAATTTAGCATATTTAAAGCAAAAATATGTGTTATTGAATCCAATCATTTATTGTTTATCACTTTAACAAACAAAATTATTGGTTTGAAAATATTTTTTTATTAGAACAACAACAAATTTTTGCTTTCAATAAATGCATTTTTAGTATCTAGTAATTTTCTTTTAATTTCAATAAAATAATTATTGAAAAACGGAACGATTATTTTTTTAATTGAAACAATAAATAAATTTTATTGAATTCAATAAATCATTTTATTGTCTCCCGACCAATAATTTAATTTATTGAATTTAATGCATCATTTTATTGAACCTACAAATCTTTTTTCTGCGTGTATGATTTCTGCGTTCAGTGATAGTTTTCGTAATAATCGATTAGTTCGATTAATCGAGAACTAATCGAACATCCCTAAAAAGTTTATGGGATACAAAGTAATTCAAATCTAGATGTAAACACAGATTTTGTTTGTCATTTTTAGTAATAGCTATTTTTGTGCATTTAATAATAGAGATTAAATAAAACGATATGATTGAATATCTGCTTTACTTATTGCTATTGCACGCATCAACTGCTACTATTGATGGAGGTAAATATATCTACCAAAAGCTATAATCAACCTACTAACGCTGTTCTACATTCTGCTGCAGAATGGAAAGGTAATTGGTTCCCCAAATCGCCGGATGTACTCAAGTTGCAAACAACAGAAAAGAACGAGACTCATTTGAATAGTACCTTACACCCAGTGCGAGACGAACATGGTCGAATTGTAATGGGGATTCAGAACGCAGAATGTGACGATGCTCGAACGAATTTAAAAATTGATTTCGATCCGTACAATATCAGTCATTCTACAGTATACATGTGTCTGGACAGCAAACGAGACTATCGTGGTGACTACAATGTGGAACCACTGATAACTCTGAATAATATTCCGGATGCATATGTGGCTATTCATAAATGTATGAATTCCAGCATTGAATACGAGAGTCCTATTCCAACTTAGTAAGATGACGTAATTTACAAATAAGGTATACATTTTAAAAGCTATCGTTACTTTCCAGTGGTACCCATCGTCCGTTGTGGCCCCGTTATGGCGAGTACAAATACGTTCCGCCTCAGCGATGGCTACATAACAGTGAGCATGGTGCAATAATTGCTCTGTACCATCCCTGTGCCAATAAGCAACAGATTGAGGAACTGAAGCAGATTGTCAAAAGTTGTCTTTACCGGCACATAATTACTCCATCGGATCTTCCTTCCAAAGAACGTCCATTTGCGATTTTGTCGTGGGGTGCACTATTAGAGTTTTCTGTCCTCCAACGAGAAGTTGTGGAAGATTTCATTCGTCAGTATGCATTGAAAGGCCCCGAGCAGCTATCGAAAGATGGTCAGTATGATCATTTGCTGCTGGCACCCGCCGAGGTTGTTTCAACCCTCGAAGATGAGGTTTTATGCCCTAGACACCAACGAAGGGATTAAACGGATTTACAATAATAAAGGATAATGTTTGTGATAAACCTGTGACTATATGAACACTTTTACCCCTTAACATACTAGCATAGAGTTCTATGCCGAATTGATTTCCAAGCCAACATTTAAAACGTGTTAAGCTCGATCCACAATCGACAGAATCGATTCCATACGACACGACTTAGCGATGTTCAGATACGTTTTATTATTGATGCACCATGGTATAAACTGTTTGTGATTCATCAATATGTCGTAAACAACACTTCTTTAATTTATTGTCCAAGATTTAACCTCGATGCCAAACATCTAAAAATCGAGTTATGCCGTATCGTTTCTATCTTGTGCGAATCGAGCTTGCAGCAAATCGAGCAGAGCAATCTGAGCTCTCAGCGGGGCCCAGAGATGCCAGGTACTTTTTTCAAATGTCTGCAATAATAATTTTAAAAGTCTGGGAAGAACAAAAAATGTGAGGAAAGCTAGTGTAACCAAAAGCCTTTATATTCAAAAATCTGCAAATATCTGCAACCAAACCAAAAAATCTGCAAATATCTGCAACCAAACTAAAAAATCTGCAAATATCTGCGTCATCGAAAAAATCTGCAGCTTAAATTAAAAGTCTGCGAATTTGCAGACATGTCTGCAAATCTGGCATCTCTGGCGGGGCCCATAATTTGTGTGCACACAGTCGAGGTGTATACAGGTGTACACATTTTTTTTTCTATGTGTGCATCAGCTGTCACTTTTTTCGGGCAAACAAGAATGAAGAAGAAAACAGAAGCACGTGGTCTCATACTTCATTCTGATTGGTTAGTGATGTAAACATTTGCTCTTTCGCGATCCCGGACGCCATACTTATTTTTACCACGTGCTTACAAGCTTCGTTTCAATTGGTCGGTTTGTTGATTATGTGCTGCGCGGTCCTGGGCCGCCATGATTAATTTCACTAGCAACAATCCAACACACTCAAACTTGACGAATGTGAACACCTATACTATAATGCATCTCGATGTTGACTCATGTCAGTTCAATACCAAAGAGAATAGTGAAAGAGACGCAGAGTGAAAATCAGTCAAAACGGCAACACTCCCTTTACGATGATTTCAACACTAGAATTTGGCAACCGTTTCCAAAGGCAACACTTTAAATGACTCCTATTATATTTTGAAAACAAACCTTTTGTCGATCGTTGGATTTGTTTATCAAACGATGTGCATTTTGAAACAAAGAGATGAAATAATTCTAAAGTTTGTTTTTACTCATACATAGACTCTAGAATGCACCTTACAATCACGATTGCACTAAATTCTGACGAAAATTCAAATTTCTTTTCTGATAGATTTACAATACTTATCTCCTCCAACTCAGGCATGAGTAATGTTTATTTACATTGCACGATTGGTCTGCTCAATAAGGTATTTTTGGCTTCACACTATTCGTCTCTTTCCCTATTCTCTTTGTTCAATACATACTAGAGCACTCTAGTTAGAGTGCGGCCAAGACGCGTCTGACGTATCCAAACTAGAAAAACTCTAGTAAGAGAACTGCGGAGAGAAAAACAGCATTTTTGGCAACGTATGCCCCGGCATTGCATGGCAACACGTCCAATGTTATAAGGATAGGCAATGTTGGATTGGATTCGTTTTTTGACAGCTAAACGCGAATCCAATCGATCCAAAATGGAATCTCCGCAGTTCTCTTTCTAGAGTTTTTCTAATCCAAACGAGCAGAAATCTGACATTTCTATTGTGAATATGTCAAATTTCATGTTCGTTTGGACACGTCATGGCCTCTTGGCCACACTCTAACTAGAGTGCTCTAATACATACGGGTTAGGGGTGTCCGAGGCAATGTCGTATATACAGATCTGGCGAAGATGGCACTTTGGTATTCGTAAGATGAATCTTACATGAGTGGTGTGAGTGATCACAGTATAAATCGACTTGCTTTCGTCATACCGGTCGTTCCGCTCCCATTGAATCATGTGACCGCTATGACGTCGACCCGTTGTGCTTCTGGATTGTTTACATATTTTTGGTTGCCAACACCTAGGCCAACACTAGCAAACCGTGTGTTCTGCCACACCTATATGTACCTCATTGTGCCCATATTGACTAATCTATGTGGAGTTGTGTTCAGAGTTACAAATAATCGAAGCTCTTTTTTGACGGCTGAAAGTGAACCTGATGCGACTCGCGGTGAATACAAAAAATATTCGTTCAAATATACATGTTATTCATTCAGTTGAATATCGTACAATATATTCATTTCACTAATTATCAAGGAAAATGTTTTCAAATGCCGGTAAAGCATATGAAACAACAATCATCATCGCTTACCTTGTGCCAGGGCCTACTTTGATTCGTTTGATTCGTTGTTGTACGGTCGCTTCGTGTAATAATCGGAGACGAATGAAAATCTGCATGGATGAATGGGCGAATTGTTCGTTTGACGTTTTCAGCTGCGTCACTGAATATTGAAAATGAATGTGGCTGAATATGATCAATTTTCATTCAATGAATTTGAATATTTTTAACTCTGGTTGTGTTAGTCCGAGATTGAGGTTAAATCGGGTACACGGTAAAAAAAACTTTACCCATTTTATGTATTCAAATTGCTCATTTTCCGAAGTTATTCGAGCTGTCAAAAAATGGGTATTTTTTGTTTCTAACAATGAGTACTTTTTATCCATTTCACAACTACTCGATGAGCTAATGTCAATGGGATAATGGGTGAAAAATCCTTAAGCATTATTGCAAGCGATTTAACCTGCAAACTAAGGATCGTAGTGGAACCTGCAAATTATCGCCCTGCATCGGAGTCCGTGGCGGAAACTGAACATTTCGCCAATGCTCCAAAAACGACGTCTGTTTAGACTACTGAGGATGTTGAAAATATGCGATAGCACAGAGAACAGACATATAATCTGGAACAAACTTTCCCGAAAAACCTGTGTAAACATTTAAATGAAAATACGTTGAAAATCACCATCGCATACAGGTTTGCATGCATGAGCCACCATTATATCCAAGTTTGCATATAAGTCCCGTATAGCGATTGCTGGTCGATCGAAGCGCCGCCAAGTGGCAAGTTGCTACTTGCTGTTGTCATTTCAAAGCGACAGTTTTATTTCTTACACAAGTTGAAAACTTTACTTGTATGTCAGTTCTCAGTGGCGATAGTTCGGCATTTTTAGAGCAGCCAAAAGATCCAGCCACCAAAAATATATCCAGTTGACGGTTTTATTTTCTATCTAGATTCTTATACTTTTATAAGGAAAAAATAATGTGAAATGAATGCTATTTTGTTTTTTTTTTTTAAATTCATAAATAATTCTATTGACAGTATTTTTCATTCTGGCGCGAATTTCATGAATGGGTATTTTTTACGCATTTTGTTGTAACAGTTCTGCGAAAAATAATGGGTGAAACATACCCAGGTTGACGTTTAATGGGTTATTCCAGTTTTATTGAAAACTAGCTAATACCCATCGCACGTTGCTGCGATTTTCAACGTAATAGGAGGAAAACACCATTTGTTCCGTAGCGCCATCTGGCGGGCAGATAATCCCCAACCAATAGCACACAAACACACTCCATAACAAATACCTACTGTGTATAATTTTTTACGGAAGTCGGTTAAGCCGTTTGGGAGTCTATAAATCATATACATACAAACTTTGACTTTTATATATATAGATAGACTAGCTAATACCCATCGCGCGTTGCTGCGATTTTCAATGAAATAGGAGGAAAACACAATTTGTTCCAAAGCGCCATCTGGCGGGCAGATAATCTCCATCTAATAGCACACAAACACGCCCCATACCAAATACCTACTGTGTGCAAATTTTTACGGAAATCGGTTAAGCCGTTTGGGAGTCTATAAATCATATACATACAAACTTTGACTTTTATATATATAGATATATAATACTAGCTAATACCCGTCGCGCGTTGCTGCAACTTTTAACAAAATAGGAGGAAAACACCAAGTTATTTGTCTGCTAGTTTTTACAACCAGGAGTTTTGTGTAAACACCCGAACAGAAATGCACAACAGAATTACAACATTTTTTATTGTTACATTCATCGAAAAACAATGTTTATTAATTAGAAATGCTGAAGGAATTACAACGAAAATATAGCGCATTGCCCACATAATAAGTGCGACTAAAAGTGCGGAAACGTAAATAAAACTGCGCTTTTACATTGACTTGTCCTGCTGTCTATTACGCACTTATGTATTATCCAACGAGGAATAAGTGCGCCTCATACATGAAAACGATTCAATGTAAAAGCGCACTTTTATAAGAAAAATCGCACTTTTATGGAGTCCAGTTTTAAATGCCATCAATAATATAATGATAATTATTGTTTCTACATCCAATTTCATTAAACCCGTTTTTTACATTGAAAAGGGAGGTCGTTAAGGTATGTAACAATGAAAATATTGATCTTTTCCCATACATTCTGAAATCAAAAACAACGATTTTCATTGTTGCTTCGTTGTAGATTTTGAAGCCCCAGACATTGCTTTACATTGTTTTTACAGCAATTTTATTTATAAGGAATTGTTTTTTCAGAGGATTTACTATTGGATTGCTTTTTTCATGTTTTATTACATATTTCAAAAGCGTTTTCTACATTTACATTTAATAAACTATGAATCTGCACAATTCGTTTTAACATCGAAAACATATCGAAGGCTTTTTGTCCAACTACGATTTCTCAAAAGTTGCAATAATTCCTACTAGTTGCAAACATATGGCATAGGAATTTTGAACTTCGTTAAACTATGTGGATGTGGAAAATGTTAAAACATTACCCAACAAACATTTCGTGGTTTCATAAACGTTTTAACAGTTGCTTTATTCAGCTCTAGCTGAACATTGGAAGTATACGTGTAATCATATATCGTTTATTCCACCCTTAAACATCCGGGATTTGGAGAATTTATTCAGCTTGTCTGATTAAGACACATGAAAGAACAATTCTTCAGCACGTATACAGCCTGAAGAAAGCCACATTTCAGCTTTATCAATAAACCTTTTCGTTACCGCTATTCAGCGGAGAGAATTATCATAGGAAAATTGTTAAAAAAGACATTTATTTCAAGTTACACACGCCATCAATCTCTTTGGAAGCCATATTCTTTTATTAGTGTTACGTTACAGTTCGAGAAAAATTGTATTACCTTGTTGGATATCATATCACGTACCTGGATCCGAACCAGCAACCTGTTGAATACTAAGCACTTACCTTACTGTCTGCACCAATCTTGCATACATCGAATGCTTAAGATTTCACCGATGTACCGACAAGTCTAGGCTGCTGAATAGAGTCTGTACAAAGGCTACAGTAGCCTTCTATAGATTTGAGTGAACCTAGTTGGCTTGGGTTCGAATCCCAACCTACGATAATTTTTTTATTTCAATTTTTTTTTAATTAATAATTTTTAGAACATTCGGGAATTTTAAATTAGATTATTTATTTCAAAAATGTTGATTATAGTCGTTTTTGTTTCCAAGGTGAGGATTTATGGTTGCCACAAAACATTTAGATAAGTAAAAATGGGTGTTATATGAAAGTGGTGGTAACTGAATGATGGATTGAAGTCATTTATAATTCTAAGGTAGCAATCTCAATTGCCACTCCCTGCCAAATGATGTTCTTTCCAATGTGATTTTTTATTGGTATGCGGAAGTCGCTGATCGAATTCAATAGTTTATTTATTTATATCAACTAAGTTCGCCAGCGTGAATAATCATTTCATTGTACCTTTGTTTGCAAGTCGATGGATAGAAAAAAATCATGGCTGGTGTCAAAAATTTATAGCGACGTTGGAACAAAAAGTTTCTCTTGTGTTCAATATGAGAATATTCATGTTTCACAAGTAAACAGGCCGTTTCGAATTAAAAGGTAAATTTACATAAACGAGGGCGCGTGTGATTTGGTAAGCTTGTACATTGAAAAACTGTAAATCGTGTATTTCCCGTGGTGAGAACTCAGTAGATATAAAAAAAACTAAATAAACTTTCTTTATTTCTTTATTCATTTATTGATCTATTGCTCCTTAACTGTAATATATGCAAAACATCTCAATTGGAATATACCGAAATAATAAAAAAAATCCTTCACTTAATAGTAAAAAAAATATTGTGTGTATTGGGACTCGAACCCAGGTCGGTTGCCATTCCTCATGATTTGCTAATCGCGCCAATTTTGGTAGTAGTTACTATTACCTTTGTTAAACACATAATTCAGCTAAAAGTCAAAGGTGGTATAAAGGCAAATGTAAAGGTAGAAACAACCTTTTGAAGACATGTAGTGCAGCTTAATGATTAAAGGTAATACTATTGGTAACAGCATCGTTTATTCAACTCGCAATTCAGTCTAATTAAGATGGTTGAATAAAAGCTTTAATATTGTCGCTATTACATTTATTAGCAGTATAGTTCAGCCTAGTTGGAACTGGCGAATACTGGATTTTAAATAGGCTGAATAAACTGTTAATGTTTAAATAGTTCAGCGAAAGTTTTATTCAGCTTACATAACCTTTAATCTGCTTTAAATCAACACGTAGTCTTATAGTTCAGTTCCTAATGTTTGTTGGGTATTCCTCTATCTTCAGCTGTCCCGGCCTAATTAAATCTCACTTTTCGCATATGATACAAACTGTATATGTCCCGCTGGCAATATCCAGTACGACCGAAAGACTTTTTTGCATCAGTTTCGTTGAACTAATTTATGCTTTATCCTAACCTGTCCAACAGAAATCATGCACATATATCCTGATTCTACATGATTATTGGACAGGAATTCGTAACATCCGTGCCCTTAATCGAATCCTGGTGATCAATCATGCCGATCAGAAACTGAGCCAGAACAATTTAACCAGTTCAGTTGACCAACCTGCAAATCATAAATATTTAACCCTTAAATGCGCAGTTGTTTTAAAACAACATTGCGAAAACCATCTCAAAATTATCATATATCGTATTAAAACGGGACAATTTTCAGAAAATTTGAAAAAATTGCTTTGCGCCTTTAAGGGTTAATATTCTATAAATGATAACCCAAAATTAAAATTTTTGACTTACACACTAACCCAGCCCAAACTTGTTCAGTAAATTCTTTTGACGACTTGCTCAGTAAAGTGATATTTTTAAGGAGCTGTCAGCAAATTGTTTAAAAATTCGCGGAATAGTTTTCATTTTTTAGCGATTTTCAGTAAGTTTTCGAATAATTTATTGACTCCCGCAATATTTTTCACTGAATTTATCAGCTCTTCTGTTTTTTCGGTACATAAACATTATCCAGTAACATACTGACTATTTGTTCGGCAAAATTGTACCAACGTTACCGAACCTCGTCAAAAACATACAAAACAGGTACAGCAAATCATCTGTCAAGTCGCCATTTTCCGAGGAAACTGCTGACTGACCAGTGTTTTTTGACGTTTGGATAGAACGGATTGCGGAGAGTTCGGTACCAAATTGTTTTACTGAATTGATTACCGAACGGTTTGCTGTTCAAAACCCCAGCAAAATTTTACTGCACCCAGTAATTTAAATTAAGTGTGTACCTGAGTATTATAAACCCGAAAATATTTGCCGAACTGGACAAACGAGTGACCATGCTGAAAATACGCGAATAATATATGACAACAAATTTAATGTACGAAAAAATAAAGAATACTATTTCTGGGTAAATTCATGACGCGCTAAATCATGTACATTGATATTACAGTAAAATTTGTTGTTAAATTGTTGTAACTTTGACGTTTCTACCATAATTTTTGATACTTATTTCTGACCGGGCAGCGAGTGACTTGACTAGATGTCCGTACCATAAAATATCCTCATCCCAGTAAATTACATTCGTAATGAGATTTAGAATATGGGCTGATTTATGATGGAATTCCAACCGAAGGCAACAACCCATCCTGAATGAATCGGTTGTTAAATTTGCGCTTAAATTCTAAAAGAAAACATTCCGAATGCGATGAGCAGGGAATCTGCTGTCAAAACGAGTGAAACAGAGAGTTGTGAGAGTCAAAGAGAATAGTGAAAGAGACGAAGAGTGAAAATCAGTCAAAACGGCAACTCTCCCTTTATGATGATTTCAACACTAGAATTTTGGCAACCGCTTCCACAGGCAGCACTTTACATGACTCCTATTATATTTTGAAAACAAACCGTATGTCGATCGTTGGATTTGTTTATCAAACGATGCGCATTTCGAAACAAAGAGATAAAATAATTCTAAAGCTTGTTTTTACTCATACATATACTCTAGAATGCACCTCACAATCACGATTGAACCAAATTCTGACGAAAATTGAAATTTCTTTTTTAATAGATGTACAATACTTATCTCCTCCAACTCAGGCATGAGTAATGTTTATTTACATTGCACGATTGGTCTGCTTAATAAGGTATTTTTGGCTTCACTCTATTCGTCTCTTTCCCTATTCTCTTTGGTGAGAGTAAGAGTTTTAACTTTTCTTGGTGGAAACCAATGAGTAAAATGTATGGACGCAAACAGTTTTTTTAGATTTTATATGAAAATTTTCAAGTAAGTATCTAAATAAACTTTTACAAACTGTTCCCATATTTTTTCTGCATCAAATGTGTATTCATTTTACAACCACAATATTATAGTTTCTCCAAAATCCCAAGTTTTAATATCTTTCCCATACATTTAAATTCATCATAGCCACCACTGAAGCAGTGCCATCTCTTAAATATTTCCATGAAAGTATTACCTAATTATTTCCAGTGCAGGGTTCGATCCGCATTCAAAAAAATCGATGTTGTCAAACTTCGAATCGGGAAAGATTGAATAAATTAAATCGATTTTTCGAGGTTATACAATCGATTTTCAAAAATCGCATCGACATCGCCCAATTTCTGTAACACCTGGATGGTTTTAACAAAAATATAATAGGTTTGTTCCAGTACCAGGAGAAACTGGAAGTACTCCGGAGAAAATCGTTCCTGTACTCTCGTCTTCTCTTTTTTCTTCTGGAAGTCAACCGGAGTAAAAAGGAGCAAGTATTTTTGGCTTCTGTTTACTCCGGAGTGACTTCCGTGTACTGGAACAAACCTAATAATTATCTCAAATCTTAATGTACAGTTAACAAGAAATCAAATAATACGTCTTTCGTATAGTTGTAGTGATATCAAATATTTGTATTTGGCGATACATACTTTGTTACCATAGCGCGTTGTTATCGCATTCTGCTTTGTTTTTCTTCAGCTTTGTTATCACCAATAGAGCTCCTATATTTTCTGATGCACTGATAGGACTTCAAAACACTAGTGTACTTGCAGTCACCTCAACATGTCACAGAATCAGGATACGGTTAGTCTACCGGATTTGTCGATCAAAAATTATACTTCGGTAATCATTTTTAATTCCCTTTTATGACGATTTAACGAAAAAGTTTTAATTACAGCATCGAAATCGCTCAATTAATTACTCTTTGCAACTAACGGGATACACACAGATGATCCGACAGGTAAGCACCATGGCAGTGCTGGATGCTAACATGGTAGTGCTCCTGGAGGCATTAACCGACTTGCTAGCAGATAGCAAATTTGCTCGTTTTCAGAGGGCAAATGAAGACGAAGCTGATTTTAATGGCCATGATGTGCGTATGGTTATCACATGTCGATTCTGCAACTGGAATGCACCCAATGCGCTTCAGCTGCTGCTTCATCTCATGAATGAAATTCATTCCAGAAGATCGAAAAAGTACTTACGGATGCACCTAAATGCTAGTCCTAACTACCAAATGTTCATGGCTCAAGAGTGCGTTATTTTGGAAAAACATGGGTTTCCTCCGGCGGCGTTGGCTTGTATACTTGATTTTTATTTCGTGACGAACTCATTTCTGCGAATGACATCCCGGTACTTGAAATCACTGCATGTGCTTGAATGTCACCCGTCGACTATCATTGCCAGTGGAGTTAGCGAATTGCTAACACAAATAGATACGCTCGTCTCCACAGCCCGATGCGTTGAATCGATATCGGAATACAATTCGCAGCTGATGACCCACAGATCTTGGGATATTCGGTTCCTGTTTGAAAATAACATTTATGTAAGTATAAATACAGAACACAATGTCCATTCATTAGGTATCTACTGTCAGTGGTTTCTCACAAGAACCTTTTACGTGTCCGGTTCTATCGTAGAAAATATGTTCAATGAAACTCACCGAATATTTATTCTAGGAATCTACTGTGCAAATTATGGAAAAGATGGAGTTCAATAAAGGAATGGATAACATCCACGGTAATTGTCATTGATATTCTCTATTACGTTGGATTGCTTTATGAAACGAATTTGATTTCCATCCGACATAAAATTCAACGAGTGTCACGGTTGGTTCGACCTGCAGACCAATTCGTCGTAAAAAAATTAGTTCTATATTTCACCGGTTCTAAACTTTTTTTTTCTTTTTCTAGCTCTTCGAAATATATTCTCGCTGCCTTCAACAAGATTCAACGTTTTGCCACCGGCAAGATATCTAGGACCAGGATTAATGATGAATGAGCCCACCAGCAATGTTTCCAACCAGCAATCACTCCCTCAAAACATAGCCCCATTCAGAACTCTTCCGCCGCTTCGTATGATACCACCTCCAGCTTCTCAACCGCAAATGCATCGTATGTACACGCCAATATTGCCATTGTTAGGCAGTGTTCCACATATTCAACCAATCCGAATGAATCTGGCCAATTCAACGAACAATGCACCGCTACAGAATGGAGTACAGCAAATATATAATTCAAATCAACATCATCTGCCCGGTCCTTGCCAACAACCAAGTCCGCAGCAACAACCGCCTGCTTTCCGACCACAAGCCATGCTGAACAGTCTTCCGCCCATGTTCGACGCCTCGCAACTGCCACCTTTGATCATGAACAATCCAATCTTCGATGAACAATTTAAGCGGTTTTTGAAAGAACCGAATCTTGAGGATTTAATTGAAAATGGAAACATTCTTAGGGACTTCCAATCATCGAGCTTGATTCCATCTGAAATCTGTCTTGCACTGAAAGTGGTTGCCCCAGACGTTAAGGTTAGCTGTTTCGGTGCAAAAGTCTCCGGAGTGGGTTACGAGGAAGATCACCTTAACCTATTCGTAAATGATGGTAAGCTTTTATTGGAATCTATATAGTAATGTAAAACCGAACAACTGAATCTTTTTAGGAACTCAAACAAAAACCATTGCCTTCATTGAGGTTTTATTTACTAAATTGTGTGAGTTTTTTGAAACAAACAGCGACGATTGGATGATTGAGAATAAAGACCTTTCAGGTCTTGACTCAAATTTAACGGTTAAAAATCACTGTGAGAATGTGTGTTGTAGAATTTCATTCGACAGTGAAATTTACTACTGCAACTCTCAGTTGATACAGTATTATATGCGAACATTTCCAGTTGCTCAGAAGCTTTGTTACTACGTGCAGGAGTTTACAAAGTTGGTGGACCTGAATTTTACCCGCTATCTAATTATTGTACTGGTCGTGTTTTTCCTTCAAATTCGCGGTTGTCTTCCAACGGTCGATCAGCTGCAGGCAAATATGCTCGAGCAGAAAATGCATCACGGTGGGTATCCCATTGTCCTAAACAAATAGTATCAGTAACCAACATATTTATCTAATTTCTTTACAGGTTGGCTTATTAACTTTACCCCGAAACAACGGACAGAACTGAAAGTGAAAGACTGCGAGTCGGATCTGCGTAAATGCGCTACCGATTTCTTCAATTTTTACGGAAATCAATTTTCCTTTGCCGACTCAGTTGTCTGCCCCCAGGAGGGAATGGCCGTTAACCGAGCGGATTTTACCCTCACCAACGAATGGAGGATGCCGTTGAAACGATACAGAGCCTATCTGGAAACGGTACGTGCTGCAAAGAATGAAACTGACGATCTGCTACCGTGTTTTAATGCGATGGCACCGATGTGCGTGCAGGATTTACTGCAACTCACGATGAACGTTGCAGGAACAGTCAGCCTTCAAGACACTAATCGGTTTGTACGGTTCTGTCGGATGGCCTACCAACACTACAACAACAATCAATGATTCGGTTTCGTTCCTGTTGTATGTTAGAGCACACTTTTGTTTTAGTTTTTATTGTTTTTACAACTGTGACTCCTGGAAGCCAAAATTAAATTTCCATGACTGTTATAGAATTATTGGAAATGTTCATGTTTTATAGATTTAGCACTGCAGTTGAAATACATGCTTTGATCGAAGGAATATTTTCGAAAGTACCAATGTTTTCGGATAATCTGAAAATACAAGTGATATTTTTTAAAGCAATTTATTTGAAAAATTTTCAACGGCCGAAATAGAAATAATACATTTTCTACACGGATTGGACTCCGAAACATTTACGAGGTGTTGAAAATATACCCTTTACTGAAAACATAGAATAGAAACCTTATTCCGCATGGCAACGGATACATTTTTCGAACATTTCTGGTTCGTACGAATGAGATTACCATTTGATATGGACGTCGTTATTGAGAATGGAAATCACTTTCTTCTTAACATCAAGCTAATAAGCATTTAAATAGCCACCCGCGTTAAGGCCAAATTGTTGTCGAAGGGGGTCAATTAATGTTCAAGTTCTGACATACTCTTGATTGTCGCATCATTAGCGTTTCTGCATAAAAATCGGCAGACAGCCTTTGTTGATTAAAAGGTTAGTAAATATTTATGTATAATGTGATATATAATGTCTTTTGTGCTTCAGATAGTTGATATTCGTGTCAGTAGAGGTCCTTGAGCGTCTTTTATAGGAGTCTCGAAGGAAATGGCGGATTCAATGACAGAGACCTCGATTCTATGAGACGATCGACTGACGGTGTCTGTAAGCTGCAATTTCGTAGGTAGGGTAAAGACCTAATTTAACTGTATCGATTTTGTTGGCTATTTTCGGCAAATTTGAGACTAAGAGAAACGAAAGCAATGAAATTGAAAGACGGATAGGTATTCTAGAGCGAATCAGTTATAAACTTAGAACGGAAAACTAGGCAGGCTCATATGGGCATGATCGAAAGGAAATGTGAAGAATTCTTAGCCTTCTGCAGAGTAGGAGTTGGGCGTTGCACCCAAGTCTACCGCATGGTCTATGGTAGAACATAACTCATCATCATGTTTTACCGCCGACGCCGGCATGATGATGAGTTATGTTCTACCATAGACCGTGCGGTAGACTTGGGTGCAACGCCCAACTCCTACTCTGCAGAAGGCAAAGAATTCTTCACATTTCCTTTCGATCATGCCCATATGAGCCTGCCTAGTTCTAGTTTTCCGTTCTAAGTTTATAACTGATTCGCTCTAGAACACCTATCCGTCTTTCAATTTCATTGCTTTCGTTTCTCTTAGTCTCAAATTTGCCGAAAATAGCCAACAAAATCGATACAGTAGAACCTTGCGGCAATTAAAACATAGTAACATACAGACCTAATTTAAGCCCCATTAGGGAGAGTGCTGCACTATTCTATTAATTACGATCCTATAATCGGTGAAATGTGCATGTATTGGCATCAGTATCCTTGCTTTGTTCCCAAGAACCAATAAAACAACAAAAATGCCCTGAGAATGATGAAATACTTCTATTTGAGCGCAACGAAAATTGGAATCGAATGCTCCATTTGAGCCAATGCGTTGAACAAAAATGGCAGACGATGCACAAACTAACGGCTTCAAATGGTAGGGTGAGGGCGAAAATAGGCTCCACATCCTATCGAGGCGAGAATGAGACACTTACTTACCTTACCGTTCAGTCTAGACCCTTGTTGTCTCTTGCTGTATGCAGAAGCCGTCTCCAGGTATGGGAAAAATACATTCGAAATTCATTCATCTGTATTCATCTTCTGATACATCTCATGCTACCAACCGTTGTGTTTGTCTCACGAAGTAAACGCCAGGAAGTATACACTGAGCTTGTTGCAAAGCTCATTAACGATAGCAGCTGTGCGGCACTCAATTGACTCCCGTTCGTTCTAAGTCGGAGAGCCTCTCATTCTCTCAATATTTTCTAAGAATGATGTTTGGACGTGAGTGAATCAGATTGGAATATTATTGTTTTGGTTTGCGAGCCACTCGATGAGTCTAATCTTGATTCAATCATTATATCCAATCATTGAATCGTTCAATCGGTTTTCTATCCTTTGTAGAGGTAATATATGGGTAGAAGTGCAAAGGTAAAATAGCTCAAGATGCAGGATTTTTAATTTTTACATACGCAAGCTTATCGTTCAACGGCTAGCGTGACCTACAAGTTACTGACTTTATTTCGTCTGTATCATGTTGAAGTACTTTTTACTATTTCAGTAGGGGAATCGGGGGCAAGTCCGACACCCTAAGTGCAATCATTTTTCTAAAATACCACGATTCTCCAAAAATTGTATATTCTGTGCATAATGCTTGTTTAGATGGTTCTTAACAAGATATATTTTTTTCAGTGTTTCAAAAAATTGGATTCATTAAAAATTATTGGTTGCCAAAGGGAGAAAAATAACATTTTAAAAACGCTGCGGGTAAGACCGACACCCCGAAGTGGCAAGAGCGACACCCTTGTTAGCTTTCTTTTTGTCCAATTTTTCATTAAAAATGTGTTGTGTATGTGTGATAAAGTGTAATTATGTGTATATGAGTATGTGTGATGCAAATGCATGCTTTCTGGAATATCATCGCGTAGCAAGAGGAAAAGCATACGAATGTGTGGTGTGAATAAATAATGTTCAACACTTGGTTTTCTCCATTAATCTTTTCTAGCTTTATTACCGCTTGTGAAGCCATTCTAAGAAGTAAGATCCGTTCTGCAAGAAGAATATATCCCCTGTTACTAAGATTCATTCACTTAGAAGTAACATACCCTTTTGTAGTGAGCTATCCGGTTCGTGTTATGATTTTTCGGAACTCTGTTGATCAACAATCCGGCAGAATAGATTAGAATGTGCGGCAAAATACTGGTAATTCTCAAAGCTTTTGTGCTGTTAAAACCTTGAAATGTTTCAACTAAAAATAACATCCAAGTGCGCATCAACTTTGCTTTCGCATATTTTGTTTATTTTGTGACGTTGGATGAATCTATATGGCATACATGTGTCTCGAAATACTCAAAATAATCGTACTAATGATATCCTGTTATTATTGTATGATTTAAAATTTGATATCTGGGAAAAGTTATGGGGTGTCGGGCTTACCCACGGTATCGGACTTGCCCCCAATTCCCCTATTCATTAAGCTGTCTATCTTTTGTGCAGTTAAAATATTATCGTTACAGTTGAAAACTGGAAAATCCTATCAGCGACAATTTTTTTCTCTTTTGTTCAATGCTAATTCACGACGTCGGGAGTAGTGTGTTCTATTGCTAAAAACAAAAGAAAATACGATTGTGTCTGGTTGGATTTTTCAGTTTTCAACTACAACCACAATATTAAACAATGGCTTTGGATATCATGACGTACATGACATTCAAGGTTATAAAGTTCAAAAATAGTGTACGAGGTGTTATAACGACCAAAGGGTAAATTTGAAAAAAATGCATCAAAACATCTAAAATGATCCCAACGGAACATACCTGTAAATACTATTAAATCCTAGTCAAACCAGCCACAATCAGTTTTAAATGAAGCAATGAGCCGCGATCGGTTGTTTTATTTGATTCGAAATTCTGACAGAAACCTCAAGCCAGCTTAAATTCTGAATGTGCTTTACTGGAATGAAACCAGCTTCTTCGGTAACTACCGATCGAGGTAACCCCATATAGTTTAAAAACTCTTTAATCGCGTATAAACACGCTTAATTGCTAAATTGGACAATATCTATTGACAAACTGAGTTTTATTAGATTCTGAGATGATTATGACTTTCATTGCTTTAGTTTTCGACAAATTTACTAAAAAAATCAGGTTGGACAAGGAAAAGTTTGTATAAAATACTAATGCCCAACTAATGACTACTAAATGCCCAACTGATGACTAAATTTGCGAAAATAACTCCTACAACATTTTTTTGTAGGATTTATCATTTTTAGACAATAGCCATTTGAAAAAAATTGGTTAAAAAAGTTTGACCCTCTCAAAAGCTTGTCTAGATCATTTTTGGAAAAAAAAGTATGCAAAGTGGCTTTTTGTGACAAATTTCTCATGTACAGAAAGTTTCATTAAAATCTGGGAGGGTGCTGCCAACATTTGTTCGAGTTGGTGCGAAATTCGTCATATTATAAATGGATATGTCATAAAAGATGGATGAACTGACCTGACCATTAAAACGTTTCTGTTGGAAAAGCCTTTGCACTCCGTAACACAATTAAAACTACTTTTAGAAAAATACTAAAACAAGGTGGTCTAATTCTTAAGGCTAAATATCATCAATATCAAGTATATCATGTAGAGCTTTTTTTCTCGGCTTGCTTTTTTCATTGTAGGACTTATCGACTCTCCAAAACAAGGTTATTGGATGCGTGGTACGCAGTTTTTGAACACACCCTTTTATTTTTACGAGCACTACATTCATTTGCTTTCACACATAAATAACGAGCATAATCAATAACAATAAATCAAGGAGTTACCATGATTTTGCGAAAAAAAATTTGACATAAAGTAGCCCCCTTGTGAGGGTGACTTTACGCCAATTTTAGCTCTTTAGATTTCACGTTCAATCTTGATTTTCCAAAAGTTCTTTTCAATGACTTTGGAGGTACTTGTGCCATATGTAAAACATCGAACAGTTTCAAATTTGAAGTTGCGTGATCGTAGTTCTTGAGTGTAATGTACAAAACGTTCTATTTTTGGCGTAAAGTAATCACCGATGACGGTATTTCAAAACCCACTCGTCAAACTCGTTCCAAAAACAAAGATAATTATAAAAATATTGATATCCGTCATTATCCCGACGAACTAGTTATGAAAAAAAAAGTTCAACAGACGTATTTTTGGAGTCAATACGTTTTTATGTACAACGTATCCAACACTTAAATTTATTTAGCGCAGCTCTGTCTACAAATCAATATAATCTTAACAATAGCAAAACAAACTTTAATTTCGTTTTTACTCTTAATTTACTATAATAAACAGCTGTGCTATTGCTACTACGAAGGGTGAGGAAATTAAGCTCCGTAGCGGTATAATGAATTTGTTTATATAAACATCGCGTTAGCCTTTTAAAAGAATTAATTTTAAATTTAACAATTTCTATCGCTTTCCGAATGCGACGATACTATCTCAAATCATTCCCAAAAGCGACGTACAGTCCTTGCCTATGAAGCAATGATTATTATAGACGTCATATGTCACAGACACAGTATTCAAACTGTGCTATATTTTCATGTAATTTCCCGGCTTATAATCACCAAAAGGCTTCCGAGCCGAACAAGAAGTTTTAAGAAAAATCTAATTCCTACAGCTCTGCGTAAACGATATATACAGTGCCTCATACTTATTATTGGAATTACATACAAGGAACCCTCTCAATGAGTCAACAAATGCATTCGATGAGTGAGCGAATTTTGATTCATCCAGAATTGAAGTCCTGCCTGTTTGCTGACGTTCGGTTCGTTTCAAGTATTTTTTTAACCACTCACTTACATAGTGCGTTCGCTGACCGTTCGGAGTGCACAAACATGGTGGTTGAGAGAGGATTCATCGCATTCTCTCATGGTTCGTTGCTCCATGCTCACTATGACGATTGTGTGCGGCTGAACCAAGGATGAATGGCTATCAGATGCAATCAAACGAATGAGTGAATTTTCCCATGCCTGGCCGTCTCCACTCCACTCGGTCCATTGCTGCTTGTCGCCACCCTCGCCGTGACGAATGAATTTTACAATTTAAAGTCACGTAAATAAAACTAAACAAAACAAAAGCCACCCTCGCAGTCTTCGAAGTGTCCGCAGGTCGTCCTCTATCTGGTCGAACCACCTTGCTCGCTGTGCGCCCCGTCTTCTTGTTCCTGTAGGGTCGGCCTCAAGAACCATCTTCACCGGGTCGTCGTCCGACAACCACATTCTTACGACGTGTCCAGCCCACCGCAAACGTCTTATTTTTGCGGTATGCGCGATGGATGGTTCTTCCAGCAGCTGATGCAACTCATGGTTCACTCGGTCCGTCTTCCATCTGCACGCCACCATAGATGGTACGCAACACCTTTCGTTCGAAAACTCCAAGGGCGCATTGGTCCTCCACGAGCATAGTCCAGGTCTCGTGGCCATAGAGGACCATCGGTCTAATCAGCGTCTTGTAGATAATCAACCTCGTGCGGCGGCGAATTTTGTTCGGCTGGAGCGTCCTCCGGAGTCCAAAGTAGGCACGATTTCCCGCCAAGATCCGTCTCTGAATTTCTCTGCTGGTATTATTGTCGGCGGTTACCAGTAAGCCCAAATACACGAATTCGTCGATCATCTCGATTTCGTCACCGTCAATCCGAACTCGGGATGTGAGGTCCACATTGTCATCTCTAGAACCTCTTCCTCTCATGTATTTTGTCTTCGAAACGTTGATGGCAAGTCCAAGCCTGCTGGCTTCAGTCTGATGTACGTTTCCGACATCGCCTCAAAGTTCCGTGCCATTATGTCAATGTTGTCGGCGAAGCCAAGAAGCTGAACGCACTTCCTGACGATCGTGCCACTCGTGTCTATCCCCGCTCTCCTCATTACACCTTCTAACGCAACGTTGAACAGCAGGCACGATAGACCAACACCTTGCCGTAACCCTCTTCGAGATTCAAAGGGACTCGAACAACGCACATCACCCGATCCATCGTCGCTTTGACTAATCGTGTTAGCTTATGCGGACAACCGTACTCGTGCATTATCTGCCATAGCTGATCTCGATCGATTGTATCATACGCTGATTTGAAATCGATGAACAAATGATGTGTGGGCACGTTGTATTCGCGGCACTTCTGTAGAACCTGCCAAATTGCGAATATTTGGTCCGTGGTGGCGCGGGAACCCATGAACTCCCTTGCAAATGGTGACAATCGGTGGCAAAGCATTAAGTTAAGTAGTGTGATCGCGCGGTAGTTGCAGCAATCCAACTTGTCACCCTATTTGTAGATTTGGGCAAACAACACCCTTTATCCACTCCTCCGGAAGAATATCCCTCTCCCAAATTTTGGCGATTGCCCAGTGCAGCGCTCTAGCCAGTGTTTCACCACCGTATTTTCATAGCTCGCTGGGTAGTTGATCTACACTAGCAGCTTTGTTGTTTTTCAGTCGGTCGATCTCCTCCTTGACTTCTTGGAGATCAGGGGCCGGTAGCCTATCATCTTCTGCGCGTGCTCCAAGATTCGTTGCCATACCGCCTTCATCCTCTGCTGCTTATCCTGTCGAGAGCTGGGAAGCAGAGTGACCTGTAGTTTCATGTTCCGAGTTTCCAATAGTAGTCCTTATTTCGTTGCGTATGTCTGCCGATTGTTCCGATTCGTATTTTTTTTTTTGCATTGTTCGTAACGGCTAGTTTTCCAGGGCGGCTTGTTGGGCCTTCCCTAACCCTCTGTCTCGCCGGAAGACCATCGTGTCAGCTCTGTTTAGAGAGCTGACACAAGGACGATACATCAGCCGCCCCTAACATGGAGAACAGACACTGTTTTGAGCCGCCCCTGAAGGGAGGAAGGGATAGGAGTTACTGGACAAGAGGCTAAAGACCACTATGGCGAACCACAGGGTCTATATTACGCATTGCCCAGTCATTTACCAACCAATGAATGATACACTTACTACCACTCGATAGAAAGATGAACGACCACTTTGTTTTCAGTAATGAGAGATGGCGTTTGGTCACGGATTTCTTACAATAATATTTTATTGCGTCTATTACCAACGTTTCGAAGGTCTATGCCTTCATCTTCTGGGCAAAACTACAATTTGAACAATAATTTGAACAATAATTACATACAACATTCAATTTGCAAACACACAGATTACTTATAAGCATTGGCAAAGCATTTGAGAGAGGACCTTGTAGGCGGCGTTAAGTAGTGTGATCGCGCGGTAGTTGCAGCAATCCAACTTGTCACCCTATTTGTAGATTTGGGCAAACAACACCCTTTATCCACTCCTCCGGAAGAATATCCCTCTCCCAAATTTTGGCGATTGCTCAGTGCAGCGCTCTAGCCAGTGTTTCACCACCGTATTTTCATAGCTCGCTGGGTAGTTGATCTACACTAGCAGCTTTGTTGTTTTTCAGTCGGTCGATCTCCTCCTTGACTTCTTGGAGATCAGGGGCCGGTAGCCTATCATCTTCTGCGCGTGCTCCAAGATTCGTTGCCATACCGCCTTCATCCTCTGCTGCTTATCCTGTCGAGAGCTGGGAAGCAGAGTGACCTGTAGTTTCATGTTCCGAGTTTCCAATAGTAGTCCTTATTTCGTTGCGTATGTCTGCCGATTGTTCCGATTCGTATTTTTTTTTTTGCATTGTTCGTAACGGCTAGTTTTCCAGGGCGGCTTGTTGGGCCTTCCCTAACCCTCTGTCTCGCCGGAAGACCATCGTGTCAGCTCTGTTTAGAGAGCTGACACAAGGATGATACATCAGCCGCCCCTAACATGGAGAACAGACACTGTTTTGAGCCGCCCCTGAAGGGAGGAAGGGATAGGAGTTACTGGACAAGAGGCTAAAGACCACTATGGCGAACCACAGGGTCTATATTACGCATTGCCCAGTCATTTACCAACCAATGAATGATACACTTACTACCACTGAAATGACATCTGTAAGTAGTACTAATGCAAATTAAATTTATTAATTTAAATTTTATTGATCATTATAACACAATTATACACAAAGCTAACAACATGCTCAGTTTTATAAAATGCTTCAGCTATCATTTTGAAGATCCTTACACAATAAAAACATTATATATTGTATATCTTAGGTTGATATTGGAATATTGCAGTATTATGTGGTGCCCCTTATCAAGCAGACATGAAGAATGAAACCCACAAACGTCCGTCGCGCGCCCATGAATCGATCACGTCCGGAAACCATTACTCTCTGTCCTAATAACTTAGGTCCATACATTTAGTAGGACCAATCAAAAAATAAAGCTCATATCCACTAGACAACACGTTTCATGGCGACATCACCGGGAACTCTAGTGATATGGAAGATCTCACTCTTTTAGCATTTAGCCGTACACCAAAAATAAAGTATTAGATTCACGGTCCGCGCGTGATTATCCAAGAACACACGCGAATATGCGAAAGGCACACGGTTATAAAATAGAATTTATACACACGAAGTTACATACACGTTAGCACACGCGAAATACAAACGCACACGCTATCGAACACGTTAACGCACAAATGCTCGAGCTCTTCGCGATGATACACGCGATTGCGAGTGCCTACGTCCGCCCACACCTGAACCGTACAATGAATATCACATTCAGAATGCGCAACCCTTGTTTGTTTACATCGTGTTTACGTTTGTTGGCTCCAGTGCAAAATCACTTTGGCCCTTATTACGAGTATCACTTCACGGTGAAAACAAAGTGAAGTGGCAACAATGCTATTACGGGAGTCACCCTAGTGATAAAAAATGGAAGAGTTCATCCGAAGTGACAACATGGATGAATTTGGTGTTATTATGACTACCACGTCACCATCATTTTATCGAAAAAAAATGACACTTCTCGTGATTTTTCTTCATCGCCATTTTCGCAGTCACGTAAAATGGAGTAAGTTCAAATTTTTCTTCTTGTTTGACTTTTTACTAATATTTTAACAATTTTATACTTGTTTAGGAAGAAAAAGACGAACAAGCGACAGTTTGCTTGCCTTGTAGCCTTCATGGAGAAAAATCCCGAAGTAGCCAGAGGAAGTAAGTTTGTCCAATCACGGGAATCAGTTACTTCTCTATGCTGGACAGTGACGGATTCGCTGAATAGTTTGGGTCCTCCCACTCGTTCCGTTGCAGCATGGCAAAAGGTAGGCTTTGTGCTTTTAATTGTCCCTTTTAATGCATGCATTTATTTGTTAGAAAACGAATTTTTCAAACTAAATATCGGAGTGCTTCCTGTACACAACCTATACTTTTCCATCAATTACGCTTTCATTAATCATATCTAAATTTCTGCTTACCGTTTGTAGGTTTGGACCGACAAAAAGCTGCAACTAAAGCGAAAGCTGCAGCATAACAAGAATGAGTTGACGGCTACTGGAGGTGGGCCAAACACTCTACATTCATTTAACGACCTGGAAGAAACCATCATTCGTCTCCTTTCACTGGAGAGAGCGGTGAACCACGATGGTAAAATTTTCAACTATTACTAAATTTATCACCATAATTGATGCTTGATTTGTGAAATTTAGGATCTGTTTTTGAAATACAACTACCACCTAGTGCAACTGAAATTGATGAACGCCCAGCATGTGTGCCTTGCGACGATGACCCGAGTGAGGAACCGAATGTCCCGGGCGACGAGTCTACGCATGATAATGCAGTCCATGATGATGCGATTAGGAAGGGTCAACCAGCAACGCGCGTCCGTGGACGAATGACTAATCGGAATTACCGTAAAGTGCTGCTTGAAAAGCAGACTGATGATCTGAGTAAGATGAAGCGGCATGTGTCGGACTGCGCTCGATATTCGCGTAAATCGTACGATTTGCAAGGAATGCGATTCGAGCTTGAAAAGAGGCGGTTGCTGCTGGACGAGGAAAAATTTCTTTTCAAAAAGCAGATGCTACTGGAGACGCAAAAATCTAAAAGCCAGCAGCTATAATGCCAGTTGCAACTGCTTCAGTACAAGAAGCAGAAGCTAGACTTTGAAATGGGACGGACAACAACGATTAATACTGATGCGCAGGATTATCATGACATGGACCAGGATGAAAGTGACGATTAATTTATTACTATTATTTTTTTCAGTTAGTTTCCTAATAATGTTAGTATAAACGTCATTGTTTTGAAGATGCCATTATAAATTCCATCGCTTTAAGTAAGTTGTATGTCATTTAATAAAACATTTATTCTATTCCTTTCTCGTTTATAGTTTTATTACATGATGCTCAAAATAACTTGGCTGCATTCATAAAATATTGTTCATGATTTCTACTCTTATCCTAAACGCATCAGTTTGATTTCCATCCATACCATGTAATTCTGCGTCCCCTTCTCCATCCTGTAATTCCGGCTCGTCATAATCCATTCTATGCTTTATGCGAATGTTGTGTAGAGCAACACACACATTTATTATTTGCGTGGCTTTTTCAGGCTTATAATATAGCTGTCTTGCTCCTAATAAGCATCGAAAAGTATTCTTAGCCACTCCAATCGATCTTTCCACTGTGATGCGAGTTTTGGAATGCACTTCATTGAACCTCGTCTGTCGATCAGTGGTACTTGTACACGTACGAAAGGGGGTAATAAGAAATGGCGTCAAAGGGTAGCCGGCATCACCTATAAGAGATGTAAACTGTTAAATTCAAAACAAAGCAAGATTAATGAATTCGGCAAACACTAATTGGAATCTTTGACATTTCAATACACTCATTAACTTTATTCTCACCTAGTAACCAGAAGTTCCTCTCCCCGTTTTCGTATCTCTGTGATAGTAACTGATTCAGCGAACTACCATTCCATACAAATGAATCGTGGGAGGAGCCTGGGTGATTCGCATCGAGATACCGAATCATTAAGTTATGGTCACAAACCTGTAAAATTGTTCAACATCTACATTAGTAGAATGGATAGGTCCTACAACCTTATTTCAACTTTATCAACATAACGTTTAGACTGTAAAATCCTTTACGATTGTAAAACAGGTGCTTGTCGCGAGCTGGAGGTATGATGCTTACGTGAGTTCCATCTACGCATCCGATTACTCCTGGAAATCCAGTTTTAGCGTAGAAACCAAGTTTAATCGCATTTATTTCGCGGTCTTCGGATGGAAACTGAATTGCAACTTGGCAGACTTCAGTTTCAATAATGTTCAAAACGAGCTGCAACACCTTTGACATCGTTGGTTGCGCCAATCCGATAAATCTATCATTTCCTACGCCTTTCTGGTAGTTGCCTTCCGCGAAAAATCTCAAGAAAGCTGCCAGCATGATCGTCGGAGGAACTAATGTAGATAGTTGTACTGGATTGATTTTCGAATCGATTATATCCAGCAGGTATTTAAAAATCTCCTTGGATACCCTGAACAAACGAATAAAACTGAAAATGCGTTTAAAGCATGTAACTTTCTATCTACCTTTTCAGATTTTAGCTAGAATTTTGTTTTCAAATACATACGATTTTTCAGTTTGATCCAACGGATTGGAAGTATCTCTAATGCGCCGACGATCTACTGCAAGATTAGCATATTCCTCCTCGTCTTCACTGTCTGTATCGAACCATAATTCTACACTCATTTTCAGATAAAAATCTCGACTAGCAAAGTTACTTCCGTCAGTTTACAAAAAAAACACAAATTTGAACGACACGGATTTTTTTTTTATTTTAAGGCTATTCCGAACGTCACATCACTGTCACTCTCACTTCACGGTGTTCATTTTCATCACTTCACAGTAGGTGACAAAATAGGTAAAAACAAGTGAAGTGACGTGTAGGTGAAGTGAAAGTGAACGTGTAAGTGAGAACGGTAATAAGGGCCTTTATTGTGTGTTGTACCTACAGTTTTTCGGTAAAAAGAATTCCAGTCGCTCGACGGACATTCTTTTTCGATTTGTATGCTGCTCACCAGTGAAATTGTAGTGCAAAAGTGCCTTATTTCGCCTTGAGAAAACTTTGTTAGTCTATGCGAAAATTGCGACACTTCGACCTGTGTATAATACCCCACCAAAAACTTTACACACTCAATTCGCCATCTGCACGCGAGTAGTGGAAAGTGTTCCCCACACTCCAACTTGGCGCATAGCGAGTCGAAAGCAAAAAGTTGGATACAGGGCGGGTTGGAATCAAAAATGAGTCATAGTTGCAAGTCATGCGACTCGCCCGTTAATGGGATTGAGAAAATTGCATGCCGCGGCCATTGCGGATCGGTTTACCACCGCACCTGTATTCCCGGTATGCAGCGATCCGCACTAGACCTATTGTCAAGTTTCAACAACAACCTGTATTGGCTTGTGTGACGATTGTGCTCGCTGTTTCAACGAGTGGGTGCAGAAATCCGATTCCGTTGCTCCCATTGTGAACACAAAACAATTGCGTGAGGCTGTAGATAATTGTAACGCTGTCGTCTCTAATCTCTCGAGCCGGATTGAAACTCACTTTCCGGCCAATTCTGGTTCTGTGGCTCAAAGGGGGCTGTTCGTCAAGCGACTTCCAGGGGATCTGCCCACACCGAAGCGAAGTCGCGAGAATAATGCAAAAATTCGTGCCACCGCAGCCGCTGTCTGTGGTACTAGAGCCATTCAGCGGGAAATCAAAACTGTTGCGGATGAGCGGGAGCAGTTTTGGGTCTATTTGAGCCGTCTCGACACGACACATACAGTGGAGGAAATTGTTTCTATGACCCAGGAATGCCTCGGAATAAGCGTCACACCCAAAGCAGTATTGTTGATCAAGAAGGATACCGATATCACGAAACTCAACTTCATTTCCTTCCGAGTTGAGCTTTCGAGCGAACTAAAGGACACTGCACTCAAAGCGTCTACTTGGCCGACTGGAGTACTTGTTCGGGAATTCAATTTCGACCAGCCAAAGCAGGATAGATTTCGCTAATGGAATACCGGAATGCACTGCCGCTTGTATTATGGAAGCCCTCGATCCCCCCACCACAGTCCAGCTACTGCAGCCAACGTTCACCAGTCGTCCCGGTCCTGTGTGGGGGAGTGGAGAAAGGGTCTTCCAAACTTCCTACTGCGGTAAGTATCCTTTTATTTTGAATAATTCAAGCGCTGAAATGTTCCCCGATTCCAGCTCATCGTTAATTACCAGCACATTACCAGCACCAGATGCCGTATTTCATATCAGCGACCCGCAGTTGTTTACAAGAAGCACATAGTCCAGGTGCATTTCACGAAATATCGTCTATTCGGTCCCCGGGACGCACACTTGCCACCAGTCGTGAGGAAGCCCTTAGTCCCCCCATCACAGTCGAGCCCTTCCTGCCAACGACCAGCAGCCGTGCCGGTCCTGTGGTGGAGTTGGGACAAGGGGTCTTCCGCAAACCTAGTACAGGCAACAATGCATCTGCGATCTCTTCCTTGCCTCAAAGCTCTTCGATTTCCAGCGTTGGTCAACGACAGGACAAGCTGCTGTTATATTACCAAAATGTTGGTGGAATCAACTCAACCGTTGAACAATATCGCCTTGCAGTCTCTGATAAGAGTTTTTACATCATTGTCCTCGTCGAAACGTGGTTAAACGATGACACACTTTCCAGTCAGGTGTTCGGTACAGGCTATGAGGTGTTTCGTTGTGACCGTAGCCCGAACAATAGCCGAAAATCCACCGGAGGTGGCGTATTAGTAGCAGTTAATTCCTGCTTGAAGGCAAGAGCTGTCGAGAACATTTCTTGGGTTTGCCTTGGGCGGGTTTGGATGATTATCGAACTTGAAGACCGTAAGTTGTACCTGTGTGCGTTGTATGTTCCTCCCAACCGCGCTCGCGACATCGAATATGTCGATGCACATTGCAGCTCGGTCTTTACGATCCTCGAAGATGCTAATGCAGTTGATGAGATCATGGTGGCAGGAGATTTTAACCTTCCTAGCATTTCATGGAAATCTTTCCGCAACGGATTTCTTTATCCGGATTCCGGCCATTCCGTTCTCCACTCAGGTGCAGTGAGACTACTTGACAGCTATAGTTCAGCTACGTTACTACAAATCAATCCTATTGCCAATGAGAATAGCCGCCACCTCGACCTTTGTTTTGTCAGCGATCAGGTTTCCGCCACATCAATAGTGATGGCTCCCTCTCCTCTAGTAAAACCAGTAGCGCATCATCCTCCATTGATCGCCACGATTGATAGCACTGTGGTGCATGATTTCGATATTTCACCGCTCTCCGTCTCCTACGATTTTCGTAAAGCTAAACACGAAAGTATCGCAGACCTTCTTTCCACCATCGATTGGGAAAATATTCTAGACCCCGAAGATGTCGAAACCGCAGTTCCAACTTTTTCCAACGTTCTGGCATACGTTATCGACAGGTATGTTCCGAAGAAAGTTCACCATCGACAAGCCGGCCCTACATGGATAACGAGTACGCTGCGATGGCTTAAGTCCATCAAGAGAGCTGCCCTGCGGAGATTTACCAAGTATCGCACAATACCACTTAGAAACTATTACGTCAGTCTCAACCACGCTCTAAACGAGCCAGTTAACACTCTTTCTTTCTTTCAATATCGGCAAAATATTCAGCATAATCTTAAGTCGCATCCTAAAAATTTCTGGAAATACGTGAACGAGAAGCGCAAGGAGTCTGGACTGCCGTCGTCTGTGACTTTCAATGGGAACACTGCGAGACATATGTGCACTTTTTGTGGAAAAATTCGCGAATGTATTCACAGATGAGGCACTAACTATTGAGCATATCGAACTCGCTGCTAGCAGAGCTCCACTTGTAGGCCAAGCTTTGGGTGCTATCGATGTCGATGCAACGATGATTACCAGAGCTTCCTCTCGGCTTAAGTCATCTTTCAATCCGGGACCCGACGGGTTTCCCTCCGTTATCCTGAAAAGGCACATTGAAGCTTTGAGTACTCCGCTTCTTCATATCTTTCGAGCATCTATTGCTAGAGGAGTTTTCCCATTTTGCTGGAAATACGCGAACATGTTCCCAGTCCACAAGAAGGGTAATAAGCGAGACGTCAATAATTACCGTGGAATAACTTCATTGAGTGCAGTTTCGAAGTTGTTCGAGCTGGTGATTATGGAACCTCTTCAGGCTCATTGTAAGCAGTACCTAAGTGACGATCAACACGGATTCACGTCCGGGCGGTCAACAGCGTCTAACCTGCTGTGTTTAACATCCTACATAACAGAGAGTATGGAATATCGTGCTCAAACCGAGGTTGTTTACACCGCCTTATCTGCCGCTTTCGATAAGATAAATCACGATATCGCAATCGCAAAAATGGAGAGATTTGGAATAAATGGTAGTGTTTTGCAGTTGTTTCGATCCTACCTCACAGACCGAGAGATAGCGGTTGTCATATGAGATTGTCAGGCCACAAGGTTCATTTCTACGTAAGGAATACCTCAAGGAAGCCACTTGGGACCGTTGATGTTTCTGCTATACTTCAATGATGTTCATCTAGTTCTGAAGACTCCACGATTGTCCTTCGCAGATGACCTCAAGATATTCCACCTAATTCGATCAATTGAAGATTGCAGATTTCTCCAACAGCAGCTTGATGTCTTTGCTGATTGGTGTAACACGAACCGCATGTGCGTGAACTCGAAGAAGTGTTCGGTAATATAGTTTTCACGGAAAAAGGATTCGATTCATTTTAACTACCGTCTACTAGAAACAGACATTGAACGCGTCAGTCATGTTAAAGATCGGGGAGTGATTCTGGATCCTCAACTTACGTTTAAACAACACGTCTCCTATGCAGTTGGCAAAGTATCTCGAGCACTGGGATGCATCTTCAGAATTGCCAAAAAATTTGCGGATATCTATTGTCTCAAATCGCTCTACTGTTCTTTATCTCGATCAATTCTAGAATATTGCTCTGAAGTTTGGAGTCCAAACTACAATAATGGCGTTGCGAGAATAGAGTCCGTTCAGCGTCGCTTTTTACGTTTTGCGCTTCGTAGATTTCCGTGGAGAGATCCTTCCCGACTACCTCGCTATGAAAACCGGTGTCAGCTAATTCAACTAGAGCCCCTACATGTTCGAAGTAATACTGCAAGAGCCTTGTTCATCGGTGATACTCTGCAAGGTCGTATAGATGCCCCAGCTATTTTGGAACAAATCAACATAAACGTCGCTCCTCGAACACTACGCAACAACATTATGTTCAGATTACCATTCCGACGCACTAACTATAGTAGGTATGTATGGAGCCATCACTGGTCTGCAACGAATTTTTAACCAGGCAGCTTCGGCATTTGATTTCAACGTTTCTCGGCAAACACTGCGTATACGTTTTTCTAGACTATTTAATCAATTAGCTAACAATACTTGACCTTTTTATTTGTTTTTGATTATTGTATGACTATTGTTTTTGTGTACACTCAAGTTTTTTTTTGCGCGGTATTTTTTTACGCGGTTTTTTTTTACGCGGATTTTGAAATTTACGCGGTTTTCATTTACGCGGATTTTGAAATTTACGCGGTTTTCATTTACGCGGTTTTTGAAATTTACGCGGTTTTCATTTACGCGGATTTTGGAATTTACGCGGTATCCATCAATGAGGTTCCCTTTATCGCGGATTCTTAAATTTAAGTGGTCTTCATTTACGCGGATTTTGAAATTTACGCGGTTTTCATTTACGCGGATTTTGAAATTTACGCGGTTTTCATTTACGCGGATTTTGAAATTTACGCGGTTTTCATTTACGCGGATTTTGAAATTTACGCGGTTTTCATTTACGCGGTTTTCATTTACGCGGCTCGTATCCCCCGCGTAAAAAAAACCTGAGTGTACTTGATTGTTAGAAACTAGATTAGTATTAAGGCCAACATCATTGGGGCTTTGATATATCTGTTGATGTATTCAACAAATAAACAAGAATCATGGCCCGCTACAATTGGCCTAAAGCAGTGTTTTAGTGGGCGACATTGCAAATTGTAGTATATGATTCTGACGGGGAGCCCTTCCGAGAACCTAGCTCCTTTTCGCACAAACTGTGCAAAATATAGCCCCATAATTCCTACGATGTCTATTTATAATCACTATTGCGACTCAATTGATTTTACAATGTCTAAACTGAAACTAAAACAATATTTTATACACAAAAGAAGTTCTAACGCGTAAGAGGATGATACTGTAAAAGCCGAAATTGCTTCATTTATACTAAATTTACGGAATATACACATTAGTAATAGATCTTTCTCGTCCGACCTAACCCCCTTTTTTCTTATTTTTATTCAAAAGAATACACATTTTTAAGAATATTTCCGTTGAAATGAGACTTTTTAGAGCTATCGTGATTTTCTAATGATTTTTTTAAATTTGAAAAATGCAAGAATGTTGAGTATTTTTTTCACCTTTGCAAGAATGGTGGGACTCAAAATGTGTGTTTGGGCAACACTGTTTTGTTTATTTTTGCTTGAGTTCCTGGCAACGCGGCAAATGAAGTGGTGAGTCGCGGTACAAAGTTCATTGGTTATGTAAACAAACTAAAGTGAACCTGTCGGTGGAGAACATTGCATGATAATCTTTAACCTCACTTTTTAGACAGTTCAGAGAGATTGTTTACATGGTCTTGGAATTTTTGTTGATTCGATCATAGTATGAGAACTTGGTTTGGTTCGCTGCCAAATATTAACACTTTCCAAACAAGGTCGCTCAGCTGTATTTTTTTATTTGATGTCGGCATCATACATTGTTCCGTTAAATTTAACATTTTTACTTTTCTTGTACATGATTCATTGAAGAAGTAAGGAATTTCTAGCCAAACATTTGAAAAAGGCCTACTGCCAAATGCAAACAAATCGAATTTTCATGTTCTCTATTAAAATCCTGGGACAGAACCTGTGGATAGATGTTTTTTTTCTTTTTTTCTGTTCATTTTATCTCTTGTCTTGCATAGCCACTCATTCTTCCTCACATATTTTAAATGGACTGGCTACACTTGACAGTTCCCTCTGACAGCATTTGACGGTTCCCTTTGGCTGCATTTGACAGCTACCCCTGGCTGCAATTGACATTAGGTTTTTCGTATCCACACTCCCGTCCCAGTTAAAAACTATCTATCTGGCCATGTACATAAACATAATGCAAAAATGGATTATGAAGAATTTTGATAATGATTTTATAACAAATTATAAAAGGGCCCGGCTGATATAAAAGTCCTAACTAGCAATACACTTATTATAAAATGATTATAAAGGATTATTGTAACTGATTCCAAAAGGATTATAAAGGCAGTGAAATACGTACTCAATGAATTAAGGGGAGTGTCTGATGTAAACAATATGCACAATTAAACTAAATAAAACAATATTAAATTTTTTACATAGAATTATAATGAATTCGACCCAAACTTCTTTTGCCTTTTTCTCAAGGTTTACGTTTGGCAGTTAGACCCTTTTCAAATGTTTCAAATGTTTGGGTAGAATTTAGATTATTTTATCGTTGTGCGATCAATTTCATTTGGTTTGTTTTGTTCACAATGTTAGTCGCAGAGCATTTTGGTGATCTATGGCAATTGATGACCTTTACACCCCATACTAGGTCCGCTCCTGTTGCAGCTGTTTCGCCCCATCCGGCACCGAGTCAACCGATGGTCCAGCCTGCGCCGCACTCGTCTGTCGCTATGTCAATGGCAGGGACTTGGATTAAAGGCTAAAATGTCAGCTACGGCTGGTGGTGTTACTGCAATCGGTTTGCCTTCGGCCACGTTGGACATTCGGCTAACGGGAATATTCAGCGATTCCGATTCGAAGGAAGCAGCGTCAGTAGCAGACTGCTTCGGTTCAGCAATACGCTCCGATATCGGGCGAAGCTAACACTCCGGCAGGACGAATGTTTCAACGAGGGGCTCAGGCATAAGTAGCAAAGTCCTTGCACTTACTGCTTGTCGAGTGAACAATTCCGACGAAACTACTGCCGCTCTCGCCAAGTTTGAATACCGTAATAAGTGCGACATCAGCGGTATAGTGCCAGGAATAGTCGAGAAGAGTGCCAGGACTGACATGACGAGAGCTACAAGATTAAATAGCAGGGCGGTTTTAAAGTGACCATAGTATAACCTAGAGGCTTTTGGGCAGATGATTTATTCAGCAGAATAAGATAGCAAAATTACCCAAAACATAAGAGCTGGCTGCCGAAGTGAATCCACACACATCATCACCTACAGAGGCATGCAATATTGAAACGCAGCGAAATTCCTCACAATGAATTGATCTCGTCAGATGAAATTCCAGGAAATACAATTTTCATAGCATAATTTATCCGACCGAAATTGTAGTTCTCAGTCGAGAGACTGATAGAGTAGCAGCAGCTAGGAATTTTCTTTCGAAAGCTAGCAGCGGTTTCGCGTATTCTGCGCTAAGTAGAGATTGTTTAGACAGATCTCCGAAGCATGCCTAGTTATTTCCTACCAATTTGAACAAGGCAGCAGTTGAAAGATAGCTTTATTGCGGTGCCAAAATGATGGCAACTCGGGATATAATATAAATTTGCATTCTTATCACTCCTATCAAATCCTTCTTACTCCTTATCGTCAGTGCCGAGCACTATTTTGTATTTGCCGGCTAAATCAACGACAATGTGATCATCGACGAAACTTTTGCTGTAATGGAACTTGAACACGATTAATAAATAATTGTTCCATTCGAAAGCGATAACCTTGTTGTCCTCATGTTTGCAGCTATCATACGCTGGCAGGCATTCCGACCAATGGAAACGTTCTTCGATATGGGCATTGAACGAACAAAATCATTTCAACAACTTATCATCGACCGAATTCGTTACCTATACAGTTCAGGTAACTTCACCACCTAAAATGAGTAATCAATCGTATCATCTTGTTAGGACTTAACCCACTAGCAAACAAACAAATGTGTACAAATCCTTATCCATCATCCAGAAAGCAATCGTTTTATAGCCCAATACTTGATCTTGCGATTCAGCATATGTCACCGGGTATTACATCCAGCGCCGATTGGTCAATGTATGAACAAAGAGCATCGAAAGTATTCAAGTAATGTAAATTTTAATAGTCCATGTAAACAAGTCTTAGGTAAACAAGCACACTGAACTGTCAGAAAAGTGAGGTTATACATTTTCATTCGTTTTTGACAGGTATATGAATGAATCATTTCAGCATCAGTGATGCCAGGTCCATTTAAACAATAGCCTGCAGTAAAAATATAAGTCTGCATATTGCTACAAAAATCTTTAATAAATTTGACATAGAAATGTAGTATGTATATATTTTAAATGATCAAAAATGTTGAAAGCAGGTGTATAAATTGGCTGGCATAGGCTTTGTTCTGCTAAATATTCGTAATCTGCAAAAGATCTGCATTGAAAATGCGAAATCTGCAGATTTACTAATATATATGCAGATCTGGCATCCTTTTAGTATTCCCCACAGGAAATTCATCCAAATGGTGTAAAAATACGGGGAAGCAAGGCAAGATAGGTATTGGGAATATGGGGTTAAATGGGCAGATTGCACTATTTTTGATTTTTTCAATAGTTAGAGGTACCAAATCATCGCGGCAATAGGCAGTAACGAATTGGGAATAAAAAAGGAAGCATCCTATCATACAAAAAATTTTGACGAGAAAGGTCTATTGCGAAATTACATCGTTTTGCAAAAAAAAACCTTAGTGCAATTACAAAATAAATAGTAAATAAATAAGTAAATAAATTAATAAATAAGCAAACAAATCTCTGAACAAATAGCTAGCCAACGAAACCCAAATTTGACACCAACCAGAGAACTTAATTGCGACTCAAACATGCAAGGACGGAGTAGTAATGGTTTGACATTTAAATTCTACTGTTACATTCACGACCAATAATTTAAAAATATAAACAAAGAGCAGGCATCGTCAAATACACGAGATAGAGCGAACACTGTTATTTATACAACAAAAAAATTAACATCATTGCAAAATATATACAAGCTGGGTTCAGTGAACAAAGCATCGACATTGTGACCCAAGACATCACAGGTCACCACGAGGCATGTGCCATTTGAGCCAATATATTCTAATTCCTGAAGATACCGCAAGATGACATTCCAATAATAATGCAAGATTTTCAGGATGTACTACATCATTCAAATAACTTTTGTACTCTGCTCAACCAGTAACAACGTGAAAATTATTTTTAGATAATAAGATGTGTTTGTACTGATCAGATCGAAATAAAACATAGTGAACGAATCCGGCATATTCAGGGAAGTTTCGGATAATTCGTGCATTGAATTGTACATGTCATTATTTTTATTGGTGGTGGTACAAACATTTCTATAATTATTTTAATCAACTTCTACATCAGTTACGTTTTTTTCTGGTGATCTGTTTGCCAAATGCTCAAATCCATATGCACGAACACATGAAGACACTCCCATATCAATTAATTCTATTAATTGTATCTTGTAATAGTCAATTCTTTTTCGAAGGTTTTTTTTTAAATGAACATCTCGTTTTGCTTTGTTTTTTTTCTTTCTCTAACGCTCTCTCGCTAAACTAATTAATAAATATACAGTTGTTTCTTCTAACTAGATTATACATCTTATATGTCAATTTTTTTTTGCGCCATTTAAATAAATATCTTTGTTTATATAATTTGCTCCATTTCCTTTATCGTACGTTGGTTTCATTCAAGTTGAGTATGTTTTGATTAACTTCTTTGCGCTATGGTTCCAGCTATGTACGTTGAGATTCGTGACAGTTTGTGATGTGTATGAAATATCTTTATTGTGATTCGAAGATTATTGCAAAGACTATTAAAAAGTGTAAATTTGTGTGTCCTTTTATTTTGGTTTATAAATTTTAACTGTTCCACCATTAACAATTAAAGGTACCGATTGTTTGTCCATTCTGTTGTTTCGCTAATATTGAAATAATTTGAATCCTTCTCTATTACTGATTACTGACATGCTCTGCTGGATGTGTTGTGGAGTTGATTTCTACAATTTAACAGCATTTAATGCTTGCCGCGCTGAAAAAGCTAGTGATGGATCACTTTGTTAACACTAGTTGCTGTCGTCGTAATTTTGAAAGATGTTTTAATTCGAAAAACAACCTCTTCGTAATATTCCCCCTATAACTTTGTCTAAATACTATATGTTTAGCTAATACTTATAATTTCTCATCGGGCAAAAATAAATTATAATCATATTTGTTTTGTCAAAATATTGGCACTTTAAAAGCAAGTAGTATTATGGCCGATTTGCTTACTTTTAATTTCTCTCCCATTTGCAATAGACGAACCATTTTAGCTACTCAAATACAATGCACGAACCCCTTCCATTCAAGATAGTGAATTGGTGGTCACACTTCTCATTTATAATCATTTTGCCAGCCGATTACGTTAACAGTGGAAATTAATGCAGCCAATTCGACAAGTAATTGTGTTATAATTGAGACAAAATAATCAGTTCCAGTTCCACATTCACTCAATGTGAATTGATTTGGATCATAACACGCACGTGCAATTGAAATGAATGAAAAGATTTTCTTTGAACTTTTTGACTAACATTATTAATTTGATGTACAAACCACTGATACTCCCGGTGGTGTTGAAGAAATCTACACACTGGTATGTACTTATTGACCAATACTGCTTAGTCGAAATCATAAAAGTGAAGATTTCGATGTTACCGGAATGTTCAAACTTGTCTGCTCAGCTGTACATATTTCCACCACAAACAAAAATCGGTATCATATCTCTTAAACTTTTGTTACAGTTTCACACGATCAAATATTGTGCCTTTTCCCGAGAATTTTCAAACGCATGTCTACGCAACTAGCGGTCAAACAAAAACCGTAAACTATACTTGAATAAACGAATATTTACAAATAGATTCAGTTTAACGTGCCTCAGGCAACGCATCATCAGTCGAGATTTTGAAAGGCATACGATATTTTTCTCTCTAGCAGATACTATCCTACAAAATAGGAGTCGAATTCGTAGTTAACTTCTACAGTGATAAACCGAAAATTAAATCTATTTAACGGGAGCAATACGGGGTCAAGGTAATACACTAAATCACTTTCATATAAACAATTTGCTGGAGAAATCGAGCATCTTAGGATGTTTGCTCGGATTCATTTGATGATTCGTCAGGACAGGAAATTTTTATAACTCGATATTTCGGTTAATTTCGTTTAAAATATTTTTATTTTGAATAACTATACGGTAACTACCTACGTCAGATTCAAATAGGGATTTTTAACTGTAATAATAGGACTTCCTATGTTTATAACACACCGGTAGAGTAGATAACTATTGTTACTAATGGGCTATGCTAGCTTGATATTTCGTCAGTGATTTCATACTCGAAGTGGGAATTCCAAATGTTTGTATACAGGTGAGACGAACACTGTATAAAAAATTGCCCGCACAGCATTTACTCCAATAATAAATCATTAGAAAAATATATTAAGGGAACTCTCCTCAGTTTCAGCCGTTTGTTGTAGAATGAAGTCCGTTTTGTATTTCACATATCAAACTATGCTGAAAAGTAATAACTTTGTTTTGACAAAGCGGTTTCGTTGCCTTTTTGAGGTTAGCAAATATTTTAATATTTGCTTGCCTCAAAAAAGTAACGAAACCGACGTCAAAAAAATTGTCCGTACACTTACGACCCTTTCAAAAATTTGTGAAGTAAACAAGTATGTGACAGGTAGAAACTAATTCCCGTGTTGTGTCCTGTACATACTCGCGACACACAATATTATTTTAGTTGTTTTGTGTAATTTAAAGGTTTTAGATATTTTTGTCAGATTCCGCTGTCTATCCGAAAACTGATCGTTGACTTGAAGGAAGATGTAAAAGTCTGTCCGAAATTGCAGGAACCATGAATCTCCCCTGATCATCGGTGCAGTATTTACTTCAGAGCTTCAAGAAAACAAAGTCTCCTGAGACTGCTCCCGGAAGAGGTCGCAAACCGAAGCTTACAGACCGTCACATTCGCACACTTTTACGTGAAATCAAGCAACGTCCCAAACAGAGTGCTCCTAAGCTTGCAGGAAGCCCGTTGCGGTACGGCAAAGTTAACCCCCAAATAATACGTAATACCCTCCAGGATATCGAGAATCCGTCGCGCGTAAAAAGCCGTTCATTTCTACAGAAAATATCAAAAAGCGATTGGAACACGCTCAATGTGGTAGAACCAGATGATTTTTGGAACAACGTTCTATTCACGGATGAAGGCAAATTCAATATTTTCGTGTGGCGCAAACCAAATACTGAATAAAATCCGAAAATTTTACGGCCGACTGTAAAGCATGGCGATGGTCATGTTATGGTTTGGGGTACCTTCAGTGAAACTGGTCCTGGAAAATTGACATTTATCGCATCTACCATGGATAAATTGGTGTATCTTGGCAATTAAAAAAAAAAAAAACAATTTAAAAGTAAGCGCGGAAATTGTACCAGTTCAGTATACTCTTTGATCACGCGAATCAGGACGAAATCTCGAAACCACGATACCACAGTGAAGGCGCACGATAGATCAGTCTAGCTTGAGTAAAAAAAAGAATCAAACAAAATAGCAAGAATCCAAACGCTTCTTAATAGCTTCCCAAACCAATACCGCGTTTATTCTGTAAATCACAACGAACCAAGACTACCGGATGTGAACGAAAAATCGTGCTATACAATTGGCCAATCTACTACCGCTAACACTTTATTCTGTTCTCTCTAGTGAGTGCGCACAACCGTAACGGAACGAGCTTACTTGTTATGCCGGCCGGCACGGTGACGATGACAATCCATCGGAGCTTTGGTTTTCGAGGATCTTCGGGTGGCAATAGCGTAGTTCGCTGTTGTCGGGTCGATCAGGCTAGGAGGCCGCACCGTAGACCAGAAATAACGACGGCCGAGTACTTGGGGTAGATGTGTCCCCGTGTAGGTTTTGGTGGAGATCCAACGGCTTGCCAACTAGCGATTCGACCACGATGTTGCGTTCTTCACCCAGAACTAGCACCCACGTTGAATGGGTAGCGTCACCTGATTAGCACAACGCTTAGTTCACACAATTCACTAAACCAATTAAATGGTTTTCGCACCTAGAATTTTGCCTCACCACGGTCTCCACCAAAGTGGCGAGCTTATCGGGAATCTGTTCATGCGTACCCTTTGGCGGTATCGTGTGTTCGCGCGTAATTTGTTCTGATTGGCTTTTGAATAAATCCCTTTTGTTCCCTTTTGATCATTTCCATTTGTTCGGACTTTTCATTTGTTCCACTTTTCCCGCGATTAGCGTAAGTGAGAATAATTTTACGCAGACAAGTAGGCTTTTTTTGTGTAAGAGTTGCCATAATCGAGTTTTCTATATTCTAGTTCAGCTATCGTCCGCTAGGGTGTCAAATTTATAACTGGTATACAGTAAGGTAGTTTTGTTAATTGAGATGGAACAAATCAATTTGTTACATGTACAACCGCACATGCAAACAATCCTTGTACGTAACATTTTTTGAGGCACTGCATAATGTAGTTGAGTGAAGACATAATCTGACGGTTATTTATAGTATAATTATTATCATACCATATAAATGGTGTAAGGATATCTCACTTAAGGGGGGGGGGGTGTTAAAGGTTTCAGCATGAAAAAAAACACTTCCTCTGCGAATTTTTTTAGAACTTTGCAAATTTATCAAAACTTTTTTACATTATAGTCTATCATTTCAATAACATGCTGTAATTTTTCTATGAAAAATAACGACAAACGACTCGGTGACGCAGCTTTTTGTACAACGTCTCTGGAAACAGATGATTTGCGGTGTTACCTGCCATTCCAAAACAAGTTAACCGATTTCTTTCAAACTTCGCATACACATTCTATGTTAAAAATACCTAACCCCTACGTTGAGTTCTTGAGATAACTTTTCATTTAAGGTTTATTCATAAAAAGACGGAATTTTTCGTGAATAATAGTAATTTTTATTTAAAATGAGTAAAAAAAACCCCTTAATTAAACATTTATCTCAAAAACTCAACGTATTGTTAACACAGAATGTGTATGCAAAGTTTGAAAGAAAACGGTTAAGTAGTTTTGGAATGGCAGGTAACACCGCAAATCATTTCTTTCCAGAGACGCTGCACAAAAAGTCCCGTCACCAAATCGTTTGTCGATATTTTTGCATAGAAAAATTACAGCAATCACGCCGAAAACCCTTAACCAACCCCCTCCCCCCTCCCTCTTAATAAAGGCTTGAATATATTCTCGACTGATAGCAGTCGCACCATCGATTAAACTGCAAGAAGGACAACTAACATGGTATCCGTGTTTATAACCCTTATGTACCGATACGTACATGGCTCAATCCCCTATACCCAATTTATACAAGTTTATTATGTGGTTGGTTCATTTTACGACCATTCCGACAACTCCCACACACTTCAAAACCGAACCCGCCCGCCACGTTGGTTTCAAAAACGATCACATTTTCACCCTCTAATACTAATCTTAGCTCAAATGCAGCTGATAACCACCAGACACGGCCAAGAGAAGCATTTGAAAAGTATAATATTAGAATCCTATCCTACCCCGCTTCTTTCCCGGTCATCATGCGCCGGAAGTAGAAGATTGTCGCCGGTCTGCAAACCGTTGCCCCCTGAATCCCGATGCCGGTCTAGGTGAAAACGTTGTGGAAAAGCGGACTCAGGTACAAACACGGACCATCATTATTAAAACACCGTGTTTAGTAGTAGTTTAACTGAACCGGAGGAGGGTATGCATGCCTGTATGTACTGTTGTCCACCGCATCGTAAAAGGGGAAACCGTTGTCTTCGTGGGGACGCACGGTGGTCGCAAACCCAAAAAAGACGGTCAAAAGTGTCCTCAGCAATGTTTCATAAAATGTGATAATGCACCCAAATCGTCTAAAGCAGCTTGCGTCATTACTTTTCTTAAGGCGGTGGTCCCATTTTTGGACATCTTTTTTCATTCAGCAACAAAAAATATTTTTTCTCCTGCAACCATATATTCATCTTTTTGGCATCGGTTGCGTTTCCAAATGCGCACTCACTTTGACAAGTCGTCTGCCAAATGTCTATTTTGACAAATAATAAGACGTGTAAATTTTGACAAGCCATCCTTCAGTATCAATTTTCACAACATGGTAGGCTTTAATTTCTGTTCTCAGCTCAATCGACAAACGCCAATTTTTGTATGTTTTTCCTTTGAAAGAGAAAAACTCATTTTAGTTCCGGTTCGGACAAACGACTGAATTCATCCGATTGTAGTCCCATTCAACATCGGTACACGATTCAGCCTACAAAAATTAATCGACTAACAGTGTGCAATACGGCGATCTATCGGTCTTATAAAATAACTGACCGATTGTTATACCGAAGAAGCAATCATCCGCGACACTTGATATAGTCTAAGCTACAGCCTCATCGAAGACAGTCAAGCTCTATCTCGAATCGTTAAAAAGTTCAATATTAGATCTTGCTTTTGTTCAAAAAAAGAAGGGCCTTGCAAAATACAACAACTTTCCTTAATATATTTTAAGGATATTTCAATTAGTCTTAGCAAAAAGTTAAAAAACCCTGCCGCATTTACACTTTGGACCGCTGTGCAGTGGGATCCGCAATTTTTTATATTTGGAGCAAATTTTTCATCCCTGATGCACAAAAGCTTTTCATGTCCGTCCCATTGCAGAATAAAATGGTCTGTCTTGCCCCTAGAACCTTGGAATGGTTTGTTTACTCCAAAAGCACGCGCCAGATCAATGACCACATGAAAAGATCGTTGCTGAACAAGGCCCTTATAGGGGAAAGCGCGCTGTTATGGACACTGCAGGTAAGACGAACAGAAACACACATTTCTCACAAAATGCAAAATTCAATAAAAAGTGATGATACCATTTGTAGAAGATTTCAAATGCTTCTGAAAGATATTGCTCAAAGATTCGAACTATCAGATGTTTGGGCAAAACAATAAAAATAATACAATAATAGTTAAAATTTCAAACTCGTTTTGCTCTGAAAACATTTATAGGTTGCTATGGTGTGCTGTATATTCAGCACCTGACTGATTGAAAAACAAAAACTTAATTTAATCACTCACAATTTATACCATTCGTATTAAATTACTTCCAAACATACTATTCCGCTAAACCAAACCATTATTTCGCAAAAAGTAGAGTTCGTGGGATTCGATTACTGATTCATCACTAAGTACATACTGTTAGGCCCCATGCAAAACTGACTTAGACATTACTTCTCTAAAAGTTTAATAACTTATCCAAAGGAAGTTGGATTGATTCAGTCTTCTACAAAGTTGTAGGCAATAAAATAATTTTCCTCATTTTCACTTGAAGTGATGCCTACAGTACCAACTAGCGGTGAAAATGCAAGTTAGTTTGCTTTCTCCATGTAAATTGTTGAAAAATCCCGTACAAACTTCGAACAGACAGGTAGCTAGAGTTGTCTTATTTGGGTCAAATTTGGAGTAGACTCCGTGTGGGACTAGGAATCGAATCATGGGGGGCAATTGAACTTTAAAAAAATAAATTTCTGGGAAGTGTAGTGATGAGTCACCCCGGTTTGCGGTAGATCGATTGCCTTGTACGTGCCTCTATAATCTAAAAAAATTGTTTTGATTTAAATGTCTTTCAAATGCATAGATCGTCGAGATCTGGTGTTATATTGTAAAAAAATATGACAATTCTGAGACAGATTTAGCACCTTTTTCACGTTAGTATAACAGCTCTGGAATAGTGAATTCTATAGGCGTAATGAATCCTGGCACGTATAGTAGCTTTCTTATTTCACCAGCAGATAATGCAACAAATTTTGAAATATTCATAAAAACAATATGCGGTCACAGCAATGAACTCCATTTCTTGCGGGATATCAAGCGGGGTTTGTTCATGAACACAAATATTGTCTCCGGTTTTTGGAGCTAGCGTCACTCTGGCGCTACTAAGCCTGTCACTAAGTTAGTGTCGGATTCTGATGAGGCAAAGTCGAAACGCAAATTCCATAACTAATTAAGAAATCCTGCCTTGTGGAGCTTTGCCACAAAGCCAACGCGAATCCTCGAGGAGACACGTACAGAGTAGCCATGGCAAAGATAAAAGACCCAGCTGAACCAGTTGAAAGATTCCCGGATAAGATGAAGATTATAATTGAAGGGCTTAGGGCGCCGTTCTGTTAGGAATATAATTATGATGAAGAAACCCGAATAACCGATGAAGAGATAATCGACGTGGCGAAAGCCATGAAAGTGATCCTTCCTTCCAAACCTGGTCTTAAAAACAGCGATACAGGAGAACCCGGATATGTTCAGGACTACACTGCCGAAATGCATCGATGAAGGTAGCTTCTCCGATAACTGGAAGCAACATGAATTGGTGTTGCCGCCGATGCCGACAATTCCTCCTGCAGGTTTTATAGGCCAATATGTCTTTTGGATTTTGGTCGGAAAACTATTAAAGAGAATAACCCTTAACAGGTTTAATAAGTGCACTGAGGGTGTGGACGACCTGTCAAACGTGCAGTTTCGCTTCCAGAAAGACAGGTCATCTTGGACGTGAAGAATGCTTTCAACCGCTTGGAAGCAATCGCCCATTCACTGTGAAAATCCGTGGAACGCCATTAACAGACACATTCGGCCATACAGCGAAAATGGCTGGATAATCAAGCGAGTAGATGAATGGAACAATGGGTAATCACCCCGTGTAGGCCAGATCCACAGCCCGGGACTAGCTCGAGTTGATGTAACGGAAGCGGGTCATCACGGCTACCGGGCGCCATGCTCTACACAGAATCGCCGGATCAACCTCCTCAACCTACCGGGAAACATGTAAGCAGGCTAGTTACACTGCCGAGGACTAGATCGAGTAGGTCGCGTAAAGGGAGTATGAGGAGAAATTTCGCCGCTGAGAAACTCTCAGTTGGAATTGGGTTGATTCATCCCTGGTACTAAACTATCCGAGTAGATCGGGATAAAGCTAAATGACTTGCGGCAACGGGAGCTAAATGGCTCATGGCAACAGGAGACATTTTTAGATCTCGATGAACTGAGTCGGATGGTATATGACACACGGAAATCCGGGCTTTAGTTGACAAGTCGAGTTTCAGAGTGATTGCATAGCCTTTTTTATGAGAAAGGCAAAATGCACCGACGATTCCACTAACGTTTCAGAAATCCGTACGACTATCAGATGAAGTTTTTAGTTCTTTAATGTGGTTACTTACTCCGCAACCAGATGGGGAATACAAGGATTTTGGAGATGTGCACGGAACAGAGCTAAATGATGATCATGTAAATCTGCATATCTTCAAGCACAAGCGATCCACCAAAGCCGCCTTTTCCACCTGAGCTTTAAAAATTATAGAATGCACATAATGTACGTAACCTCGGCTGCTGTATATAAAATATGCAATAGAAAGAATTAATGGAACTTGCAAGTTGCTTGATCAGCTATTGTACATTGCACTGTTTGGAAAGTTACTTAAAACGAGCAGCTTAGGCAGCTCTCTCTCTTATACGAACTTTTGATTGATGGGATGCATGAATTAAATTGAAGATATTGAATTACGAATTCAATATCTGAAATTTAATGTACTTCCACATTTGAAGTTCCGCGCTGTAACCATATGCGAGAAACCAATATGCGTTTGGTAAATTTGTAACAGCACCATTTTACCCGGGACTTCTGGAATCGTCTTAGGACCATTAATAAATTACGGAGTTTTTTAAGGTGGGGGGGAGGTGTTCACGACAAATTGTTACATGTTGTGATATATGGGAGAGGGGGAATAAGCTAGATCGTTACGTAACATGTTTTTACTGAAGAAAAAAAATCTCAAAGAATTTGTTACGTAATAGGGGAGGGGAGGTATAGATAAATTTATGACAATTTGTTACATGGGGAGAGGGGGAGTCAATTTTGGGCAATCTTTGCGTTGCGTAATTTATTAACGGTCCCTAGATGGAAATGTGGCCAAAGAGACCTCGGCTGATCATCAGTTACTAACACCAGTAAATCTAAGCCATTTGTTGTCCATTTTAATAGGTCTATAACCGTTTTGGGGATTATGAAGTCGATTTAATACAGGTTCCTGAACAGGAATAATATTATTCGACTGGAAGAGGAAAGATGACAAAAATTTTCAAACACGTTATGCTGTCAAAGTGCGTAAAAAAATATCTCGTGTGTCAGACCATCTATTACTGTGGCTTGAAGAGCGATATTTACATCGCAACCAGGACCATCAACCAGGAAATTTATATGCAGGAATACCTGGAAAAACGTCTGTTGGCTTTCCGCAAGTAACAAGTAACATAATTGTTGACAGGAACCCTCCCAACTCGCCCGGGGCTTCATCAAATAGAAAAAAAGGATTGGGCAATAGTCAAGCGAAATCTCAAGAAGACGCGAAAGACAGTTGCCAGTCAGCAGTCCGGTAATTCACAGTCTAAAATTTCATACAAAATTCAAAACTTTTTGAACGACTTAGTGGAATGTCACAATTAATCCTGTTAAATCAGATGAAATAATAATAATTAAAAACTGTTGCTTTTCACTATAAATCAGATACTAGTATTTCAACTATTACGTATAGTCTTCTTCAGTGACTATACGTAATAGTTGAAATACTAGTACTAGAAATACTGATTTCTAGTGAAAAGCAACAGTTTTTCATTATTATGTCTATAGTAGAATTGAACGGAAGAAATCTGTCTTAACAGGATTGATTCACAGTCGCTAAAAGGAAGCTTGAATACTTTTCCTTTATTCTGTATGAATTGAACTTGCCATACAAAACATTATTTTATTTTTAAATAAAAAGTTTGATATTTGAGCAATGTTCGATCGTAACACATTTTATATGAAAAAGGCAAAAAGGTGAACTGCTTTTTAAGCAGTTAGGTAAAACTCAATGAATATCTTTCTCGAGAACATTGCGAAATACAAAGGAGGACAAGAAAACTGTAACTTATTGCGAATAATGAAATACATTTACATAAAAAAACAAATGCCCGCGAGCATGCATGGCATGAACGCGGGCATTTCAACTCCACATTTAATAAATAATTTCGAATTGTATTTTGATTAACTTATTCACTTTTCTTTTTAAAAATGCATATATCCTAGTTTGAATCAAAGATGAAGTATCAAGCGTAGTACTGCTCATTTCAGAACTAAAAATCGAATGATGTTCTGTGAGATCGTGGGATATGAATATTTTACATTACCTGTTTAAATAACAAGCAAAAAATAGGAAGGAGCGGCGAAACAATGTTAGAATAATTTGAAGGTTTTTCCTAGTATAACGAGATTCTTCACGATCAGATCTAGGCTCTAATACAAGTAGATCTTGCCTGTGATTCTTTTTTTTTCAGCTGCACAAACACTCTTACACTCGTTCGTTTCCTATTCAGTCTGCCTCATGGGTTTCTACTATCTACCGCTTTTCGACAGAGTTACCGCTTTCCACAACTTCCGGATTTCCCCTTCGCGTAGATCCGGTGTGGTGAAGAAGAACAGTTGTTCGGATGCATTCAGCTTGTTGTCGATGATTGCATCCTTTTGGCTTTGGTTGAGTAGCATGCTACCCGTCGGTGTGATGGTAACGTTAATTCGTCTTGCTATCGTCCCCGTGAGATGCACGTCGTCGATCCAGAAGTACGGTTGCTGTTGTGCTTCCCGATACAGCTGGAATGCCACGTCCGGTGTGTAGATTATCGAATAGCCTGGACAATGGTTTGGGTAGTACCTGTTACGGTATTCGGGAACGCTGACGTACCACTTGGAGCGATGTGTTCGTTTTACGGGCGCCTTGCTAATTTCTTGGCAAAACAGTAGCCGTCGCCTTTGGGACGTCGATTCTAGAATGTCGTATAGTGTTGGAGTGTTAACGAAGACATCGTCGTCTGCTTTCAGGATGTACTTGGCCTCTGGGCAGTGATATGTGAACCATTTTAGTGCCATCACATGTTTGTAGGTCATATTTCGATAAGCGTCGATAAAGTTGCCCTGTACGATATCGTCGTACATGCGATTCTCTTGCTCTATTCGTTGCTGGAGGATACTCGAGTTGACAGCTCCAACCAGGAAGACGAGCTTTGCTCGCGGATCGTACTGTCCCCAGGTATCACGAATTGTATTGCGCTTGTACCAATTGGTTGGTGCCGAATGAACTAAAACTAAAATTAATGGTACACGTTGCTCATCACTCTTAAGACTATTAGTTCGAACACTTTCATACTTGTTTCGACCACCCTCACTACAATTGCTGAAATTGATGGTGAACTTAAAATCTTTCAAATCTATTAAACTGGTATAATCATCTTTTGGCAACATTTCTACTGGATTGACTAATATCGACGATAGCAATAGTGGGAGGAAGCTTTGATTCGTCATCGAGCTGCTTTCAACAAATTCGACAGCCCCAGCAACGTCTGCTGCACCATCACGAGGTGGTGCTGGTGGTGGTACTGCAGATTGTGAGTGATGTGGCGTGGATACTGCCAGAGACGATGCTTGCATGTACGGTGGCGCAATAGTAACCGACTCCAGGTACGAAGATCCAGACCCAACGCCATTGCTACTGCTACTACTGCTACTGCTTCCGCCGGTACTGCTGGTGGTTTCTTGGAACGACATATGCCATACTGTTACTACCAGCGTCAACCCGAGCAGAGCCCCAAACAACGGACGACGCTCGAACATGACCAGCACACCGGACACGTGGTGCCGCGGAAGCGTCTTATCTCTTGTTTAGCGGTAGTGTGGTTCTCGCATGGTGCAGTTATCTGTAAAAAAGACGAAAGAAAATATTACGGTTGTTAAATTGTTTATGTGAATCACAACGTAAATGAAGTGCAGTATGAGATTCATTGTAAATTGAGTGAGTGGAATTTCCCAATCGTAATATATAACATCGCCGATTCAGAAGTCAGAGAAAAGACAGATCCCTGAAAACAGTGATGGGTATCAAGATGATACAACAGAAATGACTCATGTGTTAATATTTTGGCACATTGAAGTAAACTATCTTGAAGAATACACACGTTAGATGAAAAGGATAAATTTCAGGAATCCCCTCGTATTTGCGATGACACAATCACCAGTTGTTTTATTAACTAGATTATTTTGTTACAGAAATCTGTTATTTTGTAATTGGGCATGTATATATCATACACATGGTTGTGTTACACATGGAACCGGTGATGCTGGAAAGTCGACGTTCGGTTATTGGTGATATCAGAAAAAAATGTCAACCGCCTACCAAACACTGTCGACTTCAAGGCACGTTACACCCTTCAGGTGTCTCCAGAAGCACTTCTGAATCTTCTTTCTTGAAAAATAGGTAGGCTCCATGAATTATTGATTTATTCCCTGTTCGTATATAAATCTGCTATTACGAAAGTATCATAAAACCTATTTTCTTTCAGAAATCTCTTCCGATGAAAAATTAATAGCCAAACCTTTTTGGTGCATAATAGAACGAGCTTTCATTTGCTAACTCAATGTATTTATGATACATGTTTTAGTGAACTATATTCATGGATAGAGTCCTAAACCAGCCAATAACAATAAGCCACCAATCAAACATGTTTCAATATTCGCACGCTTGAGCGGCGATATGCAAAACTTTTCATCCCTAACCCAGAATATATGATTGCCAAGGACAGGAACGTGGGGGAATTGACTTGGTAACTATACAAACATATGTTCCCTTTTACCATTTCATTATTAATGCGATACTACCTCGTTTTACATTGTTTCCGTTAGATACATTTGAATTATTTGTAAGGAAATGCATTTTTTGCAAAGCCTGCGAAAAAAATGAAAAAAGACAATTGCTCTATGTGAGTCTTGCCTAGTTTTTTAAAACGCAACCGTGTATTTACTAATATAAATGTGTTACACATATAGGTAATATCTGCACAGGACGCCTAAGGCTCCAGGCTTGGATCGATACCGTGGGTCAGGATTTGCATTTTTCCTTGACAATACATTTATAGCAAACAAGCTTCCACCACAACTAGCACCAGGAACGCAACCAAATTTTCATGACACTACATGCGATTTTTTTGGCATAATTACAACAGCTGCTGCCACAGTGGGACGAGCCCGGACTTAAGTCCATATATGAAGGTTATGCGATATTCTCACTAGTATTTTTCTCGTATCAGCTGAGCCATCAGAGACATTTTCGCGAGATTTTTGGTGATTTGAATGCAAAATGAATTTTTGACAGCTTTTTGAAGGGCATAACTTAAGTGTTTTTTGCATTATTTGACCATAGGAACTATATACGATTATTCTCGTTTTTCAAAGAAACGGTTGATTTTATGAATTGCATTACTTCACCAAAATTATCCGTGTGATAAAATTACATCGTAAAATCGCCAAAAATAAGTCACTAGTTGGTTTAGTTAGTGTTTAGATAACTGTTTGAAATGAATTTTTATTGAATTCGAACTTCTAAAGCGATAACAACAACGACGCCCATGAATGCCCGCGATCACACTATGCTCATTCGAAAGCTTTTCATTTTCTCTTTAAAATGAGCCTATGCTAGTTTTGCGAAAACTTGCGATAAGCAGTCAAAATTTGAAAAAACTGTGAATGGAGACGCATGGTTATTACTGATATTTAATTTGAATGTTCACTTTATGACTAGAATAATGACACTAATTTATGCACAACTTTCAAATAGCATTTAGAGCATGATCTACAAGGGTTTTACTAGTGATCAAGAGTAAGGAGCCGAGTGGGAAGTATGGTTTTTATGTGGTAAAGGAATTAAGAATGTTTAAAATTCAGTAAATATTTTCAACCATCTGAAATGTGTCATAAAATGTTTCATGAACTATTTTTGCTAACTTACGCAATAACTGTCAAATTGAGTGAACACAGTTGAGTTCTAGTCATTTGGTGAGACTTTTTTTCCGAGTTTGCATAGCACTGATATAGCTTAAGGGTATGCGATATTATCCAAATAAAATAAGACCATTTTTAAATGAACCATATACGCGAAAAAAGGATTTTGGATTTATTTTAATTTAAGGTATGATATAAGCAATCTAAGCAACTTAAAACACACCTGCGAAAACAAAATCGTTAACCGTCTTGTTGATTAGTGAATGTAAATCAATATTCCACTAAGACGCTCAAAACGTTTGTTTTGAAAATGAAAAAAATGTAGTTTTCATACCAAGTAACCCACTAATGAATTAAACGTTCCAAAATTAGACAATCACATCTTATTTGATCCTTAAAAATAATATAATCATTTCTAAAGCCCCATAATGAGATGTCAATCAATTCGTTTCAATACGGAAAATAAATTTCAAAATTACAATTGAAAGAAATCTTTATAAAAGACAAAATATTTACTTTTGAGCCACTCTAATAAGTAGTAACGTTAATTTCTATTTTCTATAACCAACATAGGAATTTAGCGCCCAAAAATGTCTTTAAAAAAATTTTGAACCTTCGCAACAAAATAATTATTTTTGAGCCACCCTAATGTATAATGAAATTTTTTGCAAATGTTAATATCAAAAACGATTTAGCACACGAAAATTATTATATACACAAATTTTTAGAACGATTCAGAAAAAAAATTTTTTTTTGAGACACCCTAATGAATAGTAAATGTTCATTTTTGAAATGTTTTAATATCGAAAACGAATTCAGCGTACCAAAATTACATAAAAACGTCGTATATGAACCGATACGGAAAAGTTTGGACTTTAGTCCACCTTTTGTTCTAAGTCGTGCCACTGTGTGCTGGCGCCAGGTAGTCCCGTTTCGGTATCTTACGTAGCCCTGGTTGGATCCCCTTTCCACCGTATTTGCGGCAATTTGAAAGCTGCCTGTCTACTCAAGGAGGAAATTTGTCTGCAGTTTGTTGTCTTGCACAGTTCGGTTATATTTGCAGGGTGAAGATTGAACATTGCAAGGTTTTGGTGATTCAGGGGATACCGGGATGCTTTTCTGAATTCTTACAATTGGATTTTAGGAAATGATAAATCTATTTGATTGTTAGAAGTGTTAATAAAACGAACAACTTTTTCGATTCGTTCAGAACCAATTCATAACATTCCCCACTAAATTAGCTATAATATTTGCGTTTCGACTTCATCTTATCAGAATCCGACACTAACTTAGTGACAGGACTAAGCTAGCGCCGGATTGACGCTTGCTCCAAAAAAAAACCTGTTTTAATCCACCTAGCGGTGCAATTGTGCCTTTCTCATTTCTCTAAGCTATGGCACGGAGGCTTTTTATGTTCAACATAATCGTGGAAATGTCCATTACATTCTTAGTACACTTTGCACTTATACACAATGGCATGCCAGCCACGAACTTGATGAGCTATGTGTCGACGGTGGAACACTTGAAACAAAAAAATATCATACTCCATTAGCCTAATCAGCATTAGATCAATGTTATCTGCTTGCTAACTCATTTTGTCATGCGGGGGTGGGTATGTGAAGAGGGCGAAAGTCCCATGAACGAACGACTCCCCAGCTTAAATTGGTATGCTTTGTGATATAGTGGTGGTTTAAAGATGATGGAGTTGAAAGGGAGGGGTATGAGGGCCGGATGGGGTGGTGGTCTGAGGGGTGATTTAAGGAGATTTTTAAAGGAGGGGCGCGAACAGTAGAGGGGGGAGGGGGTGTAACCCCTCTCCGTAAACCATCAACTACGCCCCTGTTAAAATTCAGAAACCCTATGCGAGTCGAAAAAAAAATTTGGCCGGGATTAAGTTGACGTTTTTCAGAGTGATTGCATAACCTTTCTATATGAGAAAAACAAAAATATGCCAAAATCCAAAAAAGTGAATCGTAGTCAAATTTTTTTTTCGAGTTTGCATCAAATCTCGACGTTTCATGCACCTTGAACACATTTAGCATCAAAAATAAAAATTCTATTTTTAATTTTTCCTCTAGTTTATATGAGAAATTTCTGTGTGGCCGCACTCTGAAACCCGTAATTCCGGAACCAGAATTCCGATCGATCCAAAATTCGATAGCAGCCGATGGGAAGGTTGCACCTTTCATTTGAGACTAAGTTTGGGCAAATCGGTCCAGCCATCTCTGAGAAAAATGAGTGACATTATTTGACACATACACACACACATACACACACATACACACATACATACATACACACACACATACAGACTTTTTCCGATCTCGACGAACTGAGTCGAATGGGATATGACACTCGGCCCTCCGGGCCGGGATTAGGTTGACGTTTTTCAGAGTGATTGCATAACCTTTCTATATGAGAAAGGCAAAACGGAGACATACAATTTGCAAATTGTTCCTGAGCAAATCCCTAGTCAAGCGTGAAGTCCCGCAAGAAGAGGAGCTCATTTTAAGCTGATTAGAACAAAAAAATAGAAACATTTGATTTGGTTTAGCTAGCAAGCCAATGCAAGCTTCACTATGCTATATTTCTCTTTAACCGAGAACAATTTTATTTATTTATTCTTATTCTTCATCTGACCTATGTTGGACTACATGAAATAAAATTGAATGGGAAAAGCCCATTTCCGGATATACTACAGAAAAAATCCTCAAATAGTCGTGAAATCCATTACCTTTTCGTATTTTCACACCTGATTACAATGAGTTTAAACTACAATTATATAAAATCACATAGTACACAGTATTACAAGAACAAAAATTATAAATACATATTTCAAAAATTGAATCTAAGTCAACCGTCTTAGGGTGCTTACAGAGTGGCCGCGAGAAGCTGAGCAGGGGCTGGCACTGACATTAAAATGCGAGAAACCTGCTTGCAGCATATCAAATGGAACCTGTCAGAGTAAAAGCAGGCAGGCCGGCAAATGCCTGGGCAATGCGCAATACAGACCCGGTGGTTAGCCACAGTGGTCCTTAGCCTCTTGCCCAGGAACTCCTATCTCTACCTCCCCGCGGTGCCGGCTGGGATACGAGTAGCCATAGGAATGTTCGGGTAGCCAACTCGTTGGGACTATGGTCGTATGCTGACAGGGAAGGAGGGCCGTGTAGTTGCCGGCATACAATAGCGCTATGGACCTCCCGTTCCGGTGATATGGGCCCACCAAACGGGATAACCCCAATTCCAAGGCGTGAAGCGATCCGTGCCGAGGGATGAATGATCGGGGGGGTGAAAAAGATGCCCGATCGTTAACGGAGCCTGTGGGGTACCTGGGCACCCCCCACAGTAAGTGTCTCTTACCACGTTAATGCGGAGCTCTGGCGTGGCGGACTTATTTTCTCGCGCAACTCGTGGGTCTTAATATGAGTCTTTGTAGAAACAATAATAAAAAAGTATGCGATGAGGAGGCGGAAGCGATTACGGCGCTGAACCCCTTTGCCAAAGGGGGTCTGGCGAGGTCTTCCCCGACAGGGGCTGACAACGGAGCGAAGGTGGCTGCTAATAACGGCACCGAAGGCGAAATGGTTGTGGTAGGAGACAATACTATCAGCACGCTTGGCGGACCACTACCTGCGATGCAGGAAGTGGTCAAGCAGCTGGATAGTATTATCGAATTCACAAGCGGGAAGAATAACATCAGCAAGGAACTTAAACAGAACCTGCTGGTGCTTCGTCAGGCTGTTCGAGTCGCAAGACAAGAACAAGTAGCCTACATGGAGAGGTTGCCGGAAAGAGAGAAGGCCGATCGCGGTATCCAAACCGAGGCCTTCTCCTTCCACGGCGGAGCGACGATGGCGCAGGAGGCGATAGATTTCGCTTTATCGGCCACCAAACGCTTAATAGAGGGGGAGACTGCGAAGCGGCCTAGGCCTAATGTAGGCACGCGCAGCAACGCCAAACGACGTGCAACCAACAAGGCCAAACGTCGCTTGGGAGGTGCGGATCCGGGTGCGAAGGATCCCGCAGGGCGGCGTCCCGAGAAGGCGACTTCCCAGCCTAGAAAGGCGAAAGTCGCCAATCGGGCGCGTACTGCGGAGCGACCTGGCACCAGCCTGCCGGCGCCATCGGCACAAGATGGCGAATGGCAGGTGGTCAGCAGGGAGCGGAAGTCGAACGCACCTCGACCCGCGAAGAAGAAGGCGAGGGACAGAGGAGAGGCCCTGCTGGTGAAAACCAACGGGGGCAGCTATGCGGAGGTCCTAAAATCGATGCGGGCGGCCGGAAGCCTCTCGAATTTAGGACAGGATGTGCGAAGCGTCAGACGCACCAAAGATGGCGAAATGATCTTGGTGCTGAAGCGTGGAGCACAATCCAATGGAGCAACGTATAGGAGGTTGGCCCAAGAGGTCTTGGGAAACGGCGCTCAGATGAGGTCGTTGGGAGCGGAAGTGACTCTCCAGTGTAAGCAGCTGGACAAGATCACAAACGCAGAGGACGTCGAAAGAGGCGCTATGCTAGGCGTCTGCGGCTTGGACACAACCCCTGATACCCTTGTACAGGGGATGTGCCAAGCGGTAGAGAAGTGGAACGCAGTTTCGACTGCTACCACTCAGATTGCCTGCCGGCTGCAGAGAGCATGGAGCGCCGAGCAGCAAGCGAGGAGTTAGAGTGAGTGAATTGGCGGATGATAGACGGAGGTATGGTTTACCCATGCCGAGATGGGAGTGAGTATGCGCGAATATAAGGCACGAGTGAGAGCGTACGCTAAGTACGGCCATCCCCCCAGAAGTAATGCCGAAAGGTAGTTCCTGGGGATAGATGGCGGAGCCCAATGGAGTTTAGTCGGTATTAATGGAAGAGTCATCATTCGAGTCCGACACGCCCCCAGTGCACCCCGTGTGGTAGATTGGACCCTACAAATAGCACGTGTACTGGGCTAGGACATAAAGGTCTTCTCCATTGTAAAAAAAAAGAGTAAAAGCAGGCAGTCGGCGCCGATCCGCTTAGCTTTCACTCTGACATCATCCCTTTGGTTTGCAGCAAGCAGGTTTCTCGCATCTCGCATTCTAATGTCAGCATCAGCGCCAGCTCAGCTTCTCGCCGCCACTCTGTAAGCACCCTTAGTCTACTTATGAAAACATCACAAGATACAGAGAAGTCCATATGGTCATAAACACTATTAAAAAGAATACACATCGCCCTAATGGGTTCGTTCTGATCGTACTCGGTGCGCTGAAACTCCAGTCTTAAAAAGTTATGAGGGATTCCATGAGAAACCGGCCGACCGCAAAATATGACCATCGTCGATTCGAACGAAACTTTGTAGGTGTGTTCGCTGTATGAATCTCCATGATATTCTCTGGCAATTGGAATATTTTGATACAAGAGTAATTTTTCAAAAGGGCGTAAACGTTTCTACGTGCATGAATTTCATTTTTTTTTGTTCAATTACTGTATTTTATACAGCAAAACTATCTGAGAACAAGTTACAGGGAATGAATACTTCTGTCCGAAAAAAATATACACTGAAAAAAATGTTGTGTCATATTTCAAAAAAAAAATTATGATAAAAATTTAAATTGCGAAAAAACCCATTTTTTAATTTTTTTATTACCAAAAACCTAAAGAGAAAAGAAACATTTTGATTGTGATTGCATGATGGAGAAAAAATCGGTGAAAAGTTTTTCTAACAATAACTTCGTACATGTTTTTAAATTTCATACTAATTGACATACAAAATTGTAATTTTATTACAGAATATAATTCTAAGCACCATTTAAAATCAAAATGCATTTAACAAAAATCTTCCAAAATGCGATAGTTTTCGAGATATTTGAAATTTTGCTACTTCAAAAACAATTAATTCGTCTAATTACACTCTTTTTAAAAGTTATTCGCGTTACCCCATCAAAAAATGTCAAAAATTTAATGTTTATCGTTTTAAAGACGTAAAAGCAACCTTTTTAGTGTATTTGGATCATGGAGAAGCTTTCAATAAAAAAGTTTTCCTAACAACTTTTGACATTTTTTTATAATTCTTACTATTTGCAGTTAAAAATACAATTTTCTTTTTGAATATGATTCTAAACGCCATTTTAAATCGAAATGCTTTTAACAAAAATTTTCTAAAATGTAGTAGTTCTCGAGATATTTTAACTTTTGTTTTAACAACACAATTATTTTGTTTTATTACGACCTTTTCATAAGTTAGTCGCGTTTCTCCATCAACAATAATAGGTTTTTCAAAAGGCCCATAAACTTTCGTGCAACTTTCTCTTTGACATCAAGGCGATATTGTAAACCATTTGAAAGTTACATGAAAGCAACCAAATATATTTCAACCATAGGGTCTGTTGATTAAACTATATAGCTGAATCATATGTTGGTTGTTTTCATGTAACTTTAAAATGTTTCACAATATCGCCTTGATGTCAAAGAGAAAGTTGCAGGAAAGTTTACGGGCCTTTTGAAAAACCTATTATTGTTGATGGAGAAACGCGACTAACTTATGAAAAGGTCGTAATAAAACAAAATAATTGTGTTGTTAAAACAAAAGTTAAAATATCTCGAGAACTACTACATTTTAGAAAATTTTTGTTAAGAGCATTTCGATTTAAAATGGCGTTTAGAATCATATTCAAAAAGAAAATTGTATTTTTGACTGCAAATAGTAAGAATTATAAAAAATGTCAAAAGTTGTTGTTAGGAAAACTTTTTTATTGAAAGCTTCTCCAGGATCCAAATACACTAAAAAAGTTGCTTTTACGTCTTTAAAACGATAAACATTAAATTTTTGACATTTTTTGATGGGGTGACGCGAATAACTTTTAAAAGGAGCATAATTAGACGATTGTTTTTGAAGGAGCAAAATTTCAAATATCTCGAAAACTATCGCATTTTGGAAGATTTTTGTTAAATGCATTTTGATTTTAAATGGTGCTTAGAATTATATTCTGTAATAGAATTACAATTTTGTATGTCTATTAGTATGAAATTTAAAAACATGTACGAAGTTAAGGTTAGGAAAACTTTTTTACCGATTTTTTCTCCATCATGCAATCACATTCAAAATGTTTCTTTTCTCTTTACGTTTACGCCCTTTTGAAAAGTTGCTCTTGAGTCAAAATAATCTTATTACCTGTGGAAAATATTTAGTCTTGCATGACGGTGAAACGTGTAAAGTTTCATTGAAATCTAAGATGGTCGGTCACGATTTTAAAGATATTCGGACGGATCTTTGTGGAATTCCTCTTATGCGATCTGAGATTTCTCGGGGCACATTGACATTTATTTGTGAGAGAATATCTGGAGCATCTATATGGCCAGTTAATATCTTCCTAACAAATACTGCTCTAAATGTGTTCCGCCTTTTGGCTAGGGTTTCCATATCGAGCAGACAACAGCGACCGATGTACGGTGGTAGCTCTGCGGTGGTTACGCCACGGCAGAGTTCTAAGAGCAAACGGAGGAATCTTGCCAGCACTGCTTCTATTCGGTTGATCCAAATGCTCGTATAAGCGCACCAAATGGGCGCTGAAACTTCCAGGATAGACCGAACAAGTGAAAAATAGAGTGCCCGTAAACAATATGGATCGGTGAACTCTTTGGCGATTCTTATAATGAAGCTAGATTTCTATGTGCCTGTGCTATAACATGAGCGTAATGATTTCTGAATGTCAGTTGTGAATTCAGGAGTACTCCGAGGCCTCTGACAACTGTCATTCTCTCTAGCGATTCCTCGAAAATGATATAGTTCCAGAGTATTGGATTTTTCTGCGTGTAAAAGATATCATATAACACTTGGACACGCTGAGAGCCAGCAAGTTGCGATTACACCAACTACAGAAAGCATCCAAATGTTGCTGTAGTTCCATGCTATCTTTTATTGACCGCACAATGAGAAATAGTTTGAAATCGTCGGCGTATTTAAGTTTACACCCTGGAGGTATAACATAAAAAACGTCATTGAAGAACAACGAAAAAAGCAAGGGTCCTAGATTGCTCCCTTAGGGCCCTGCTGACCAGTTGATGAAATTGTAAAACTCGTTTTTTCTTAATTTTACAGAAAGAGAACGATTTACGAGATATGATTTAAGCCACCCTATAAAATTCGCCGAAGCGCCCAGCCGCTTCATCTTTGCCAGCAGAAGAGAGTGATCTACACGATCGAATGCAGACTTGAGACCTGTGTATACAGTATCGACTTGAGATCCAATTTCAATATATTTAACATAGAGCAAAGTGAATTGGGTTAGATTAGTAGTTTGGTTCCCCCCACGAATTCCAAGTAGCGTGAAACTACCAGTAAACTTAATATCACCTATAGTACAATACAGATCTAACCGCGTCTATGAGTCCCATTTTGACCGATGACGTTGGAATGCATCGGAAGAAAATCCTCGTAACAAGGGTGTGTCCTACTAGTCCTGAAATACATTTTTTTCAAATCTTAGCTTCAATCTTAAGTTCGACTGTCGACCGGCACCAATGCAATGGTTAGACAGAAAAATCAGTACAACTAGTCCACCTGTTCAGATGTAACGATTATTTTAAATTTTATTCCGAAACCGCACATAATTAGGTTCTTCGGACTACGGATTTGGAATAATGCGAAAAACGCGTAATACAAGAATTCCCATACTTCCTTTGGTGACGCAGCAGAAAGCGACAAAGGCCGAGGCACAGCCACGACAGAAAATGGCGGCACTCTAATGGTGACGCGAATTCACTGATGGGATTTTCGATTGATTGACACCGGTGTAGTGGATTGCACTGGTTTTGCACTTTCTAGCAGATGTGTTAATGGAACATACCCAGTTTTCTGCACTTCTGCTAGAAAGTGCAAAAACGGTACAGTTTCAGTGCACTCCACTACACCGGTGTCAATCAATCGAAAACCCCATGAGGTAAATGTTGTGCGCACATCAGAACAAACCTCTTCAAAGGAGATTCCAATGCGCCACAGATTCGAGTACAACAGTCCCTGCTACCACACATACCTCTACCGATGGTCCACGGCAAACCAGGAGCATCGTGTCGATCGGGATGAAGCGGGAAGCTCACGGAAACAAGCATCGGTATCGGGATAAATCCATCACCGAGGAGTTCACAGGAGGATATATTCTAATTCGCTGGGAGCAAAGCAGACATCGGTACCAAGAGGAATTCCGCCGTCGAAAAACTCTCAGTCTGAGTCGGGTTGTTTCAACGCCGGATAACATCAGAGTAGATCTCGATGAAACTGAGAGCTAAATGGCCCACGAAAGCAGGTATCGGTGTCGGGAGAAATTCTTCCGTCGGGAACTCTTAGTCTGAGTAGGGTGAGTTGACCGCTGAGGACTATCCGCTAAAAGGCTCACTGAGACGAGAACTAACTGCCGACCTAATAGATGGAGACGAAAAGCAGTATAAGAGTGGAGTACTAAATGATTCAAAGGTCGAGCCATTTCATGGATGGATCAAGTGAGGTTCCGAGATAGCTGCAGAAAACTCGTGAGCAAAACGCAAAGAAAGCACAACGCAATACCTTGATGTAGTTCCGTGGGAAAGAGGGGCGGTTCAATGTTGTCTTCATGTTACCATATTTTGAAATGTGGAGTGGTGGGGGAGAGTGGATTAGACAATTAGTGGAAGGAGGAGGCTGCGTCGGGAACTACCCTAGTGTTACCAGTTTATATGGGAATTTGCAGCTTATGGGAGCGTTATACTGTTCATTTGAAACTAAGTTTATGCAAATCGGTTCAGCCACCTCTGAGAAAATTGAGTGACATTATATTGCCGGAACCATACAACCGATCGGTACTAAATGTTATGGCAGTCTATGGGGATATATATTCCCTTCATTTGAAACTAATATCGTGAAAATCGGCCCAACCATCTCCGAGAAACTGATGTAAGTTTGTTAATTTTGATAGATGACCATTTTTCCAGGTACCGTAAACCGGGGTGACTTTGATCATCGGGGTGACTTTGATCACTCGAAACTTTTTTCGTAGATCGCTTATTAAACCAGAATAGTCTACCGAATCCTTTTAATTTGAAATGATTTTTTCTCTAAACTTAAAAAATAATGATTTGTTATACTTTTTGAGTATATTGTTCGGTTTTTTTGGGTGCAAAAAACCGAAACTTGACTTTACCTTATTTTTACGAAGCTTCGTAAAGTTTTTTTTTATAAAACAAATAAATCTCAGATTTGAGCAAGAGTTATAAATTACAAGCGAGTTTTTATTTTGCTTTAGATTGGGATGTGCCAAATTTAGTTTTAAGATTTTGTTTATTTTAAATGCATTTTTTGTGAAACTAGTTGGTAATTATTTCAAATTATTTTAAGCTAAAATTCGCAACATTTTCTTTTATTGTTCAATATTCTAACATGTTACAATGGATGAAACTTTTTGTACATTGATAATGCAATGAAATAAACCCATTTTAGCAATTTTAAATGTTTTCAGAATGTTTTATTCTAGTTGGACACAAATTATACGAATTTTGGTTACTTGAATTTTACAGTACACTGCAATACTTTGTATAATACCAATTAACATCTATTCAACAATGAGTATCTTTTCAGAATTAGTTTAAACAAACATTTGAATGAAAAACATTGACATCGAAAACTTAATGTGGGTGAACATGCAGGTTAACAAAGTCACCCCAAAAAACGAAAACGAACTTCAACTTGAAATCATTTTTGAAAAAATAGCTGTAAGTGGACAATTTTAGGTAAAATCATCCAATCTTGTTCTCCATACATCAGTACATGGTTTAAAAATATTAAATTTGAAAAAAAAAAAAATTGTTGCGTCTAAAAATATGCAATGATTACTTTGAAAAGTGATAAATGTTATCCCGGTTTACGGTACTGTCGGAACCGTCACTGTGATCAATAAGACTTCGGGAGGGGGTTGATGCGGGGTGCAAAATCGCACTTTCCACATTCCACGCATAACCTATGAGACTTTAACTCTGGAATTTGGTCGAGACCCGACACTTTCGGTATTGTCGATAGTGGGTAATATAACTTCAAAGAATCTTTGATTGCCCATCAGTGATTTGGATCTGCAAATCGAAGTAAATTGATGTCCACTTCAATCGATTTTTAACCTCCAAAGTTAAAAAATAGATTTTTAACCTCCAAAGTTCAATTACGGTTTACATGGAAAATTCCTGTGATCGACTAACCAACCTATAACTCTGGAAGCAAAAGTGAGATCTGAATAAAATGCAATAGCATTTAATGGAAGTGTCATATCTTTCATTTGAAATCAAGTTTGGAAAAATAGGTAAATAATTCGCTGAGAAATAGATGGGATATTAAGGGGGCGTCTGGTGTAAAGTGCTCAAAACGAAAGTTATTTTGTTTTACTCAATAGATCTGTTGTGTAATGTTAAGATCTATTTATACATTCAGTGTGTACGAAAAAATATTTTCAGTCACGCAGAGTCAACGTTCCAAGAGTAGACGCTCAACCATTTCCACGCCGAGGAGCGCCGCGGCGTACACGATAACTCTTGATAAATTTATCTGACACGGGAAATTCAATTAGATTTGTAAAGTTTAGACTTGTGGTTACTCGATGAACCAAAATAGAAAAAAAGTTCGATTTTCGGAAAATGGCTTCATGAAAACCGAAAAATCTCATATTTTACTGTAAAATTAGCTCATTTTACTAAAATATAACAAGGAGAAAACAAAATTATTTACTTTTCTGTGGTTCATAGACAGCATACACATATTATGCATTCTCGCAAAAAAAAAATCAAATCGATTCGTTGATTAGTTTTTGAGTTATCGTGTTCGCCAATTTGAAAAACTCAGTTTCGAGAAAAACGCTATTGAAGGGTGTCCCGCTTCAAATTGCATCACGAAAAAAACGCTGTGGAAAATAACCCATTAAAAATTTGAATAGAAGTAGATTAGAGTGTCTTGTTTACACTGTATTTTGTATAAGCATGGGGGCATTATGAGCTATTCGTTCGCTCGGAATAATACGAAACAGTGGTAAGCATTACGTTGCCATAACCTTACACATTACGGTGGGTGAATGTGAACAATATTAAGGCAATTTCGGTATGGTAAACCAATTAAAGGACATCAGTTCGGCCATCGATTTCAACACAACACAACACTATTCTTGTTGCTGTACGTACATGCTTCGACATTATAGAGAACATCCATAAAAAATATTGCGTTTGTTTTCCAACTTCAGAACATAAAACCAAAATATTTATATAGCAGAAAAAGTCAACATAAAGGTTTGTCCCACTGCAATCTTTCTCCTCCTAATTGACAATTGATAATTGATCTTCCTCTCCTGCATTATCCACGTTGCACATTGACCTCAAGGCTTTCTAAGCTGTCAGGAGAAACCAATTCACACCTATGGAATTGATCTTAATAAAAATTATTTACCGATAACATACCGCCCTCAATATCTTGAATAAAAATTCAAACTTTCGGAATGATTACATTACCTTTCTTATAGAAAAAAGACAAATTTAGGTTAATTGTCACCACGCAAAAACAAGCAGAAGAAAACAATGCAGATCAATAAGAGGCTTGTGCACATGGGCATATGAAGAGGACATGCAGGCAACCAGCTTGGTGCGGTTTATCGGGTCACCGCCGGAGGAAAAGTGAATTTTCCTCGTTGGAATTTATTATGACTAGTATATTAACATTTGCTTTTAAGATAATTGCTACCCGAGACTGCCAGAAACAGTTTACAGAACAGTTTTGGCACGGTAAAAGGGGTGACTCAAAAGGCCTTTTAAAAGCACTAAAGGATTGAACATAGCCTCGTTTTCAGTTTTAGAACACGAACAATTAATCACAATGCAGATTATGCCGGCCTTCTTCTGCAGTCGGTTCTAGCAACGTTTCCGTTGAGTGCACTTCCCGGGCTGGATGTAGGTGGTGCTAGAGTACAGTGTCTGGCATCGGCACATTTTTCACTAGGTACCATAGTCGAGTAAACTGTTTATTACGATGTGTGCGATAAAGCCATATTTCACGGTTTCGTTGCAGAGGTCGCCATACTCAGTTATAACCTGTAATTACGTGTGCATTCACATTTCACCCCTGAGGTAATAGGAGGTTGTGGATATCCATCGGCTCGGCGTCATACAGCTCTTATAGGCTTTAGTAAGAAATCCTATAATGTACCACTCAGACTAAAAATATCAGCGAGTTATTTCTAAAAATATTGAAATATACCACATATTCGTCCAAAGAGCCGAACGATGAATGCTACCACTTCCATTCAATTCTCTGGATAATTTTGTCAAGAAGTAGCCCTATTGAGTCGATCGTACTTTACACTGAACTAAGTTGTCTGTATATTGTATGATTACCATATGGTTTAAAGTCCGTGATTGACCAGAACAAGCCTGATTACACAGAGACGAGGCTTGAAGTAGTTTTTCATCCTTAATTTACAACTTTCAAAAAATTGATTTTTCTTTTTTTAATCGATAGCTATATTATTCGAAAATATATAGTTTGAAAGTCGTACTGAGAATACCCAAGTAGCACACTTTGTTAGTATGCAGAATTCCGATCTGAATGTGGAACAAAGAATCTTGTTAAGAATACCTAAACCACTACCTACTGTACGACCAAAAAGGGCACCAGTTTTCTTTCATTGATTGAGGTTTAAACCTTAGGGTCATTCGCCTCTTATTTCGTGTTAGAAAACCCTCGTTAGAAAAATCTCCAACCCTACCTGCGGGGTTAGGAATTGAACCCAAGTGAACTGCGTACAATGCAATCGATTTACCAACTAAGTTATGCAAGCCCCTAAAGCGCACTTTGAGCTACGATATAGAATAAGTTTTATTTTCAATATGTTCTCCTGCAGTAATATTATATGGTAAGGTGGGGCAAATCCGACCTAGTAAATGGTTTTGGCTGTAAAATGCTCATTTTACATCGGATCAAGTCGTTTTATATACCAAATTAAAGGTTAGACTTCTGGGCAACTTTCTGTATATAGCATTTCCTTCGCACCTTGGGAAAATTTTGAGATACAAGCGTTTTACGAAAACGTTCATTTTTGCTGTGTTCAAAAATGGTGGGGTAAACCCGACCGCCTATGTTATTGGTATTAAATCAACCAACCGATATTACCCAAACTTCATTGGTTTTCAATGATAAATCAATTAATGTTATGTTATTGAATTCTAACATGAAGAAAATGGAATTCAATGTCAATCTTGGAATGTCAAAATCACGAGCAGTAACACGTAAAGATATTCATCGGAGCAATTGCTCGACGAATACTATATTCATCACGTTTTTGTGTCTTTCGTTTGTAATTTTGAGCCATAGTGCAAAAAATAATAAAATCATATTGCCAATGTGCGAAAAAATAATAAAAATATATTTCAATTTGATAAATAAACATTTTCTTAGCAAAAAAGCGGTAGGATTTACCCCACTATTTAGAGGCCGGATTTGCCCCATCGCGTCATTTTTCATTACGATGCAATTAAAAAAAAATTATGAAAAAAGTTGGACTAAATTCATCTATGCACTTTGTAGGGCTTTAATCAGAGAATTTAAATGCACTTACATTTTTTATGAAATCACTTTAACAGTCAGAAATATCCTGTAGTCAATTATGCACAAAAATCAAATCAAAAGTTGTAAAAACACACTTATTGTCGTTTGAGCTTCTCAATGTAGACTAATAAAATGCTGTCATGTCACCATTATGATTATTTTCGATGCTCTACACGACAACATTGATATTAGTTCGCATAATTCTTCCGATTTTCGATAACAGAGGGGGGTCGGGTTTACCCAACGGTCGGATTTACCCCACCTTACCCTACTCTATTACTTGCTCGCGTGTATGTTACCTTGCGTGAATAAATTCGATTATGTAACCCTGTGGCCAATCACATATTCGCGTGTGTTCTTGGATAGCCACGCGGACCTTCATTCTGATATTTAGTTTTCGGTGTACGGATCACATTCTGACAGGGAGTGAGTTACGCATATCACTAGAGTTCCCGGTCATTTTTTTTAAATTGGTTCAGTTTAAGGCATGAACCATGGTATCGAGAATACAGACTTCCGGAAGTGACCGATTCATGATCGCGCGAGCGCAGGAGTTTGTAGGTTCACTCTTGAGACCGGGTTTGAAAAATTATAAGTGCTGAGACGTTCACCTTATCACCGGGATGTTATCGTGTTGGCGAGATTGCGGGTGTAGGTTTCTTGGATGATCGCAAAGGGCTCAAGCATTTGTATGTTAACGTGTTCTTCGCGTGTAAATGACTTCGCGTGTATAAATTCGATTTTATAACCATATATCCTTTCGCATATTAGAATGCTTTTAGGTGATTGCGCTGACCGAGAATCTGATACTTAAGTAACTCTTTTTACTAATACTAAAATATATAGACTTATGTTTGAGGTGGGATTTTTTTATGACGTGATTAACATTAACAGTAGATACCAAAGCATAGTAAATATCAGGAATTTTGCATCTTTCTTCACCTAGTTGCCACTTGGTCAAGTCTCCCAATAAAATCTTGGATAAAATTTGATAAAAAATTACATAATTTAATGCAAATTTATTAATCATGGAATACTTTCTGTAAGGAAAGGATTTTTCATTCCAAACTTTTCAAATTACCTTAAGGGTTCGAAACAAGTATAAAAATATTTTTGAAAAAAATTTAAGAACCGAAAAGAATGTTCCCCTATACCTCTTTTTAAAGGAAATGATCTTTGTATTTGAATGGTTATATCTTTGATTCTAGAAAAAACGGGAAAGTAGGGTACTGCGATATTTTGGCCCCAAAATCCCCAATTTTTAATGATTTTTCTGCTTCGTGATGCAAACCATACATATGTTGCCGTTTTTCTAATGTGAAAAAATCTCAGAAATCGAACGGAATCTTTTTGATCTTTGTCCGAATACGAGAAGTTGGGGTTATAGGGCCTTTTGTCATTCATATTAAATTTTATCATTTTCTCGTGCATATATCTCTATTATTCTTCACTCAATTTTAATAAATTATACCTTGTTGAACGTGGAAAATCCTTAGGAACAAAAATAGATTCGTTGCCGGTAAAATTTAGAAACATCAAATTATCTGACATATAGTCTCGATTTCACATTTTTATCATAAAATCGCACATATTAACTCTATTCAACAACAAAATTCTTATTTAATTTACTACTTTTTGTGTAAAATACGCTTAAGGAGAACAGTTTCATTCCAGGAAAAATAGGGGAAGTTGAGGCATTAGGACATTTAATGGAAAAATGTGATTTGTAGAGTTAATGTCAAAAAATTGATGTTTCTGAATTTTAACACCAACGAATCTATTTTTGTTGTATTCTTAAGAATTTTCTACGTTCAACAAGTTACATTTTATGAAAATTGATTGAAGAATAATAGAAATATATACATGAGAAAATGATAAAATTTAATATGAATCACAAAAGGCCCTATAACCCCAACTTCTCGTATTCGGACGAAGGTCAAAAAGGTTCCGTGCGATTTCTGAGAATTTTTCACATTAGAAAAACTGCAAAATATGTATGGTTTGCATAACGGAGCAGAAAAATTATTAAAAATAGAGGATTTTGGAGCCAAAATAACCCGGTAGCCCTATTTTCCCGTATTTTTCTAGGCACAAAGATATATCCATTCAAATACAAAGGTTACTTCCTTTAACCCTCTAGTTCCCAACACCGCCTCTAGGCGGTCTCTTTAAAAATCTAAATAAAACTACTAAAACATGATTGTATGTTGTCATCCGCACTAGTATTTCTTCCCAACGCTCACACCTTTCATACACACACATTGTTTGAATAATCGTAGCTTTCTGCTGAAGGCAATTGAAGCTCAAAGTTGAAAATTCGATGAAAACGAAGAAAAAAACTATTTTGTGTTTAGTGGTAATTTTCATTAAACAAATTTTAATTATTTTTGGAAATTTTAATAACCAAAAAAAATATTTTTGAGTAGCCTGTTAGTAGCATTTTACTGTAGATGTGAATTGGTTTAGTGGAATAATTCGGAAGTTTAGCTTTTATGGTAAAACATTGTACCCGCCTAAAGGCGGTGTTGGGCACCTGAGCGAAAAAAATATAGTCTTTTGTGATTACTTATCGTACCGAAACTAGCTTTATGTGCAATTTTAGCTGAAAAGGAGCATGTTTAAAATCTTTGGGTGAATGCTGCTGTTAGAATATGGATGTCCTTATGATTTCATTATATTTAGGGGTGTGTGGGGTAAGTTGGCGGAAGTTTTTTTTCTCCTTTTGTATTAGACATATGGAGCTAGTCCTGCACTTCAAGTACTGTGTAATACATTCTCCCATGTACTTATGTTGTATTAAATTCTGTTTCGTTCATGTTAAGCGTTAAGTTTTTGAGCATATTAGAGTGACGAGCCCATTTTAGTCGTATTAGGGAGGGTGCCTCACCATTTCATTATTTACTCGGAATACAATTGATGTAATGCCAATGCATACCAGTATCTTTGCTTTCCAATCCGTTGAACAAAGATGGCTAACGCTGCTCTAACCACCGGCTTCACATGGTTAGGGCGAAAGTAGGCTCATTACCCAAGGAGAAGTTTTTAAATTTCAGCTTCTTTGTTATTTAGAGCTAGTTCAAAGCTACTCCACGAATGACTAGATTTTTCGATAGCGCGCGAAAGAACTTTCCGTGGCCGTATATACAATATACGTAACCACAAACAAAATTTGTTCTTTTTTGTTTGGTTACTTCGGAATTTCACCTGAAGAATCTCGAAAATTCTCTTTTACACAATCTTCTTAAAATAAAAAATAAAACATGATAAGTGAAACCATCGCCGGCAGACACTGGTCTCCCCTACTATAAATGGAAGTCAATCATTAAAAAACCAAAGCACTAGAGAAATTCTCCTTAGCTTGGGTAATTTACGTTCTGATGGAGTCCAAAATATGAACCATTTGAATTCGCTTATGTTGAAGTAATTAGAAGAAAGAAAGTTTTTGTTTTTTATTCGCCCAGGTGCCCAACACCGCCTCTAGGCGGCCTACTTATTTTAAGGCTTTAATGAAAAATCCATTGCTTACTTGAATTATCAACATTATTTTCGTTTTTCTCATCACGAAACCCACCTGCAAAAGTTTTTTCAAGTCAAATAAAAATTTGGGCACTAGAGGGTTAAAAAGAGGTATAAATTGTAATTTTCTGATTGCTACTTTAAAAGTTATAGCATTTAATATATTTTTCCTCCATATTTTCCCATAGTACCAATTCCAAAAATTTCAAGCGAAGGGGGCGGGAGTCTAGAATTGCCCAAATTATGTGAAAATTGGCATCTGAGCTTACTTTGAGAATTCAAAAAAAAATTTTTTTTGCGATGCCTAATGTTCAGTACATGGTTTAAAAATACTAAACGAGAAAAAATGTGGTGCGTGTAATAATATGTAATGATCAATTCGAAAAGTGATCAATGGCACCCCAGATTACGTTACCTTTACAACGTATATTTTAATGAACTTGGTGCAAGTGCGCGGTACCAGATCGTGTAGTAGTATCTCTATTTTGTCGTTTTCTACATAAACACGGCCATATTTATCCAAACCCTTCAACGGGTTTTAGATTGTTCAAAAAAACAAAACTTCCAGTATCAGCATTTTTGTATACTTGGTACCGCTGGTATACTTGGTTCATGCATCTGCGCCAATCTCAATTTTCTACTATACATTTTCAGCAAATGCACATTTTTGCCTGAGCTGTTTTTTAGAGCATAATTTTTTTCTATTAACAATCAAGCCATTTAAACTTAATTTGCTGTTTAAAAGCTTGTCCATAATCCAAATTTTGATACATCCTTCCAAGGTTAGCCAAACACAATATGAGATTCGAGGATCATGACTAGTTCTATATACCGAGATCATTTCTAGTATAATAACGTGTGTATTTGATTTGATACTGATTTGAGTTTACAACTATTGAACCCAGGCTAAAAACTCAGTTTTAAGATTACTATACTACCCATGATCGCACATTCGTCCCGTTTTCTATGGGATTCCCTATCTTTATGGGACTGACTTGCGATCATGGGCAGTATATTACCAAAAGATTGTTGATGTATTGGAACAACAATATAAGAATTATCTAATATAATCTTATAAATTTTTACTTTAGCTCATAAACTCTTCGGATTATATGATCGCCCAATGCTCAATCGTATTAGGAAATGATTGAAAACTTTTATCACTCTTTCTTAGATACGTCTACTTGAAAAAGTATTAGAGAATTAACTTAATCAGCATAATTACAAACTTTTCTTCAAGAAAAATAATTTTGGTTTTGGAAGCAGGAGGGTGTAACCCCCGAAACTCACCCTCTGCACTCCTGTAGATTCGAACGGGTCCGAAAACCGCGTGAAATATTGACACACCACCGCACATCGTAGCCCTAATCTGTCAACTTCACGGGGAAGCCGTTCTCGTCCAAAATTCTCCGTAGCTCTACGCGATCCACTGAGTCATATGCGACTTTGAAGGCGATGAGCAAGTGGTGTGACGAGCTCTGATATTCACGATATTTTCACAGGATTTACCGTATAGTAAAGATTTGGTCAGTTGTTGATCTTCTGTCGATGAAGCCGGCTTGATACCTACCAATAAATCCGTTTACCAGTGGCAATAGGCGTCGGAATAGGATCTGGCAGCACACTTTGTAGGCGGCATTTTAAACTGTGCCCTGTAGTTTTCATAGTTTAATTTGTCACCTTTCTTTTATAAGCCTAATAACCCCCCTTTCACTCCTTCGGTAAGTGTTCTGTGTCCCAGATCCATCCGATTATTCGATGCATGTATTCCGTCAGTTTCTTCGAACTCAAAGATCCTACTAGTCGATGGTAGTGTTGATTTTTTTTTTAATTTCGATTATAGAAGTTTTAACCTTAAGGTCATTCGCCTCTTCGGGTTAGAAAAATCTCTTATGAAAAATTTGTAACCCTATGTGCGGGGCGGGACTCGAACCCAGGTGCGCTGCGTACAAGGCAATCGATTTACCCACCCCCTATTGTTGAATTGATTTTCAGTTTGAAAATGTGATACCTCAAAATGAGAGGTAATTGATATCAGTTATGAATTTACACCACTGAAAATATTTATCTCTGGCGTCCCTTCTACGGTTGAAGAAATAATATTTTTATTGTGTATGTATATCATCAATTAATATGCGATTCATTTCCATTGAATGACGAAACGTATCAAAACGTATTACTAGTTTTAATTGAACCTTTTCATGAATCATTAACAAAGATCTATAAAACCACTGCAGTCTAGACAGCTAGTTCTGTTCACCTTACTCGTTTCATCATTTAGGGCATTTAATCGCTCAGACTAGTATGACGCCTGTATCACGTGATTCTGGTCACGCCATTCGGGCCTCAATTAAATATCCCTCGCAAAACTCACATGTTTCCGAAGAGCTACGCTAACGTCATAAACAATATACCTCACGCAAAGCATTTAACCAGTAACGGTTCCAACCGGTACATACTCGGCATGTCACTGACCGTTCGGGTTGTTGTTGTTTTTCGAAGAAGGCACACATGACCATTTCACAATTTACATTCCACAGCGCAGCAAGACTGGCGTTCGACTGTTTAGTCACTTAGTAAGCACAAATAGTAACCATGCTAAAGAAATTATTCCGAAGAATTCTACCAAATGTAAATATGCTCCGAGTCACGGAGACCAATTAATTTATTGCAGTTACATATGATTAGAAACAATACAAAGGCTATCAGCGCTTTCGCAAACGTTAAAATGGCAAAGATGACGTTTCTTGATGCTTTATTATGCAAAAAATGCGTCACACTTTGTCTTATAATAACTGTGGAAACAATCTTAAGAATGCATCCAGCTAAATATAGGCTAAAATCAATTTTCGAACGCTGACAGATAAAACTAAAAAACCCGTTTTGGATCACTTTAGTGGCATCGCTCCAGATTTGCGCACAATTTTCTTTATAGCTCGTCAATAGTCCAGCCATATCCCATAGAAATCGGTTTCCTGCCTTTTCGTAATGAGGCAAAGTGCTTTCGCAAATTATTACCCTTCATTAATTTCATAGGCATGCAATGCTGCAGCCTTCATTTACTTTCTGATTCTTGCCGCAAGCACGCAACGGGTCCTATACACTGTAGACGCCAGAATCAGGACTATAGCCGCCAAACCACCGTCACGCCGATAGACGTGAATGAAGTTTGAGCTCGGCAGGAGTTTCTCGTCAGGCATTACTCCATCCGCCCCTGTGACGCATAACGGGAAATCTTTTCCGCGCCAGGCGGTCTTTTCTTTGTGCATTGACGTGCGGGATCTACCCTGTTTTCCTGTTCCTTTTTTTCAGAGCGAGTAATGCAATTGCAATCATCATCAGCAGGAAAGCCCACCTCAAGCGATGTCGGTCGGTGGAACTACTAGGAAACGGGAGGTGCTAAAACAAGAAGTCTAATAGCGGACGGTGCATGAAAAAGTAAACCTGTGAGAGTTACGTTGTAATGCGGCAGACGAAAAGTGTTCAGTTTTCCTTTTCTTATTCATAAATATATGCACTTTTGTTGTACGTAAGAATCTCTAGCGCCATTGTGCAGGACACTCAGTGTGAAAGGTTTGCCGGGTTGGAGTAGGCAGTTCGCCCTTCCAAACATTCCACCAACCCCAGGTCGATCAAAGGCTTCCTGCTGTTGACGTCGTGGCATAGCATGTTAGCGATAAGGACATACCACTGCTTAACACTGCACCACAGGCAATGTATACAATGTATGACCGTACATATATATACATACCACTAGTGTACTTCTTGTTCCCTTTTTTCGTTAATGTGGACGACTTACTTGTGAAGGCTACAAAAAAGATTGCACGCACTTGAGTCTCGACCAACTGGGATTAGACTTGCAATTTGCACTATAACGCCCTGGAATGCATTCAAATAATGAGAAAATCTCAAAAAAGTTTGATTGTGTCAAACCTTACGTTCCAATTGTATATAGATCGAAATTTTTTCGAAATAATTAAGTTAAAATATATTATTTTGTTGATTGCATAACATGCGGTTCATGGATAAAGTTTTCACATATTTAGACCATTTCAGACTAATCCCGAATTTCTGCCGGATGTGTTCAAAATACAGTAAAACCAGAAAAAGAACCATTGCCTAGCCACTCCAGTAGTCTCGTATTCGCAAACTGTAACGGAAATCATAAACCTATTTTCAGTTGCAGCATGCAATTGGTGCATAACGTTCTAGTGAAATCGTCTTAGAGTTTGTGATAGTTTCCAAAATGGAGATAAAGACGCGACTGCTGGAGGGCTAGACACTACCGGAAATTACACGCGACCCCAAGACAAGCCCTATTTGACTTGGTGGTGTTTCAAGGATGTTGTGTACAACAGCTATCGTACCACTGGATCAAATATTCCATGTTTACTCGGCTTGTTTGGACCGATATGGTGTCTGAGTAAACTAAAGAAAATTTATGAGAAAACATGTCATATGTCTATTTCGATGTACACCCCTATAAAAATTTCATCACGGCAGTTAATATACTATATGCATGCTTGATAAAAATAGACGCGGGTACCAACGGGTCATTCATTGATAACAACCAAGGCGCACGTGCCCACGTAGCTCATAATCGAGCAATGGAGTGATGTGTCAACAAATACTGGTAGGTTTTCTACGAATATGCTCATTGGTTACGAATTGATATAATTATCACCTGTGAACTCCACTCACGCGACAATAGATTTTTCACGTCGATTGTTCCGCCTTCAATAAACGCCAAGTCCCTTGAAATGAAATCGTAATTTCTTAATGGATTTCGATTAATATATAATTTAGCTCTATTAGCACCCGATTCGTAGTCGAATATATCAAATTAGAAACAAAGTTCCTCTTGATGATGAACTACCAAAGAAATGGAAGACGAACTAATGCAGTCATGTCGAATTAACACGTATGTATGTTTATCATAAAATCAGATTCCCTACATTATATTTAGTTGTTTGCTTTTTGACAAGCGCTCAATGCTCATGATGCCCGTATGGACGATTATACCATCTAAGAGATGGCATTAATTATTATAGCTACTAAAAGTAAAGCCTTTGAATCCCTTTGCGCAAGGTCCCATATTTCGCTGTCAATTCTTACCGTTAGTTTGTTGTATTGCAGTAACCGTAAACGGGATTGCGTGACATCAATCGATAAAAAACAGAGAAACCGCGAGTAAACGTTTACGCATATACTGCACGTGGCGCTACCATTTATGTTTAAATTGCCTGCGGTGTTATCAACAATTCCGGCATAAACCCACCTCAGCTACAGGACAAGATACCCTCAAAATTGAGCGCGTATAACTTTGCCTTTTATTTACTTCTTTATTCATCATCGTCATCATCATAGTAGTCGAATAATCCGAGTGTTCCGAATTATAACAGAAATAATCAACATATTGCAGATTTTCAGATAGCTCGACCCAGAGAAGCGACTTCGAACTCAATACACTGCAGTGTGAACAGTGCACTGTTTCGTAGGTGATGAATTTGAACTAGTCGAACATCTTATACATCAAGCATCATGTTGGTTGCTACCTAATGCGAACAATGCTCTTTTTATAGAATTGATCAGCTTTTTCAACTTACTTATGGAATTTACGTTTAGACTTGGTCTCGTTAGAATCCGACACTAACTTAGTGACAGGACTAAGCTAGCTCCGGATTGACTATTTGTGTTTCTGAGCAAACCACTAGTCATGCGTGATGTCCCGCAAGAAAAAGATGGCAGGAGTTTAAGGTTCCACCTAAATCATAGTGAAGAAATTATTTAAAAAAAAAAATGGAAAGAAACTTCACAGTTACCAAATTGATGATTTAGGTTGTACCCTAAATCCCTGCCATCATTTGGTTTTGTTCTGCTCCCAAGACCAGTTCGTTCGGAAAATTCGATGGTCAAAGTGTTCATTTTTAACCTGGAAGATGTTGTTTTTTATTTTTTACATTTCTTATAAAAGAAATGTATAGAATTCGCTCAAACTTTCAAGATTTTTCCGAGGCCCGGAGGGCCGAGTCATATATACCAATCGACTCAGCTCGACGATTTGGGACAATATCTGTGTGTGTATGTAACGGACAAATTCTCATTCGTGTTTCTCAGCAATGGCTGAACCGATCTTAACCAAACCAATTTTAAATGAAAGAACTAAAAAACAGTATGAACGCTATTAATTTGTTTTTGATTCTGATGTTTAGTTTCCAAGATATGAATGTTTGAATGCGTCAAAATGGCGTTTTTGCAGTTTTTTAAATTATCTGCCGAAATTGACAATATAGATTAACAATCTATATGTTTTTAGACAGATTTAACGAATACCTTTCGAACAAGCTATAGATTGTTGAAATCGGACTATTATCAAAAGAGATATTTAACATTAAATGCGGACGAAAGATTTTTATCATTTCCCATTGCCAGAAATATGACCAAAAACATGTAATCTATTATTAACGCCAAAACGGCTTATTTTAGGTCAATAGTATCTTCGGAGAATTTAATGGAGGCAATATGCCCTTTCTTTTGGTACTGTGCTTTTGCTGATTAATCCCCCTATGAGTGAGATATTTTCACAAATTTTCTTGGAAGTGATTATATCGAAATGATGCCTTCAGCAAATTTGTAGCTCTTACTTTTGCGAATAACTTTACTGAAGACTTCAAATATCTATTTTGAATACTGTAAAAGTTATGGCTTGTTGTTTGTGGATTACTCTTTGTCGCCTATTTATTTTATAATCCATTGAAATAAGCCAAACATTATTTCGATAAATAGAATTTTGTATTTCATTTTTCTATCTACAACCGCTAGAAATAATCACCGAACACTTCCAAGTTATCTGGAAGGAACTTGATAACTTATCAGTGCAAAAATGTTCATTTGTACGAACCTTCTCACTGCAATTTTTCTAACTTATGACCATCGGATCGATCTGAAACATACCGGAAAATGAAAAGCGAAATAAATAACTCCAAGCAACGGCGTATCCAAGAGAAGGTTTCGGGGTTTAAAACAATACAACCCCCCCCCCCCCCCCACCGCACCCAAAAAAAATATTGGATTGAAGTTGAAAATTTATTGATGCAGACTGATTTAATTCAGTATTACAATAACAATTATCTGATCCGTAGATTGATAACCTGTTGTTGTAAACATCATGAGGACTTTTGATAAATTGTCGGAATGGGGTCCTGATATGTAACTGATCTATTGGTCTTGATTTCACAGTTGTCTAATTGCATCAATATCAAATTCCAGAGCACGGGTGAATGACCTATAAGGTTAAAACCCGCTTCAATAAAATCAATCAATCAAATTCCAGAGCTCTGTAATCAATCATAATCCTCAGATTTATTTTCAAATTGGTCTCGTTTTTGTAGAGATGTGCTGTAATAAGGGTTTTTATTTAATAGGAAGCGAAGTTAAAATTGATTTAATGTCTATGAAACATAGAACTGCTCACCAAAAAAAAATGTATAACTATCAACATTTGCTAAAAATGTTTTTGGCTTTCGCATTCACTCTAAAATTCGTCAATCTTATCCCGACCCGGAGGGCCGAGTGTCATATGCCAATCGACTGAGTTCGTCGAGATCGGAAAATGTCTGTGTGTGTATGTGGAAAAAAATGTGACCTCTGTTTCTCAGAGATGGCTGGACCGATTTGCACAAAGTTAGTCTCAAATGAAAGGTACAACCATCCCATCGGCTGCTATTGATTTTTTTATTGATTGGACTTCCGGTTCCGGAGTTACGAGTTGAAGAGTGCAATCACACAGCAAATTCCCATATAAACTGAAATGAAAAAATTTCCAAATCAAATTTGTATTTTTGATGCCAAATGACTTTAAAATGCATGAAAGATTGAGATGTTTGACAAAAATTGACTTTTTTGGACTTTGGTACATTTTTGCCTTTCTCATATAGAAAGGTTATGCAATCACTCTAAAAATCGTCAATCATACCGGCCCGGAGGGAGTATGCAGTGAGGGGTTGCTACTTTAAAATTAAAACTAGTTTAAAATTTCTTAACAAGTTGAAAATTTTCGGCAGGACCTGGACCTCTCGGATCTTTCTCCATGATCCGCCGCTGGTTTCAAGCGATGTTTCAGTATCACATAGTACCTCAAGATCGTGGCTGTCGATCCATTGTATGTATGTGTAAATCGTACTGAACATGTAATATTCATTTTCACCATTGTATTGAATATAACCAGTCATGGAATCGTAGTCTGGACAAAAGCACAACTGCACCACTAGGTGGATTAAAACAGGTTTTTATTTTGGGAATGCGTCGAGTTGAGACGGAAACGTAATATGATTAATAACGAGGATAACACTTTCCGAATGTAGAGAGAAATTTATGAAAAATGACGATTTCCATTCGACTCTAGCCGGTCCTGATCGATTTTGATGAGCATTTGATTTTTGTTGTATGACCAATTATATGTATAGGTCAAATGTTTAAAAACAGTAATTTAAGGTCAAGATAGCATCATTTTGAAACCGCCAATTTCGGAGGTTTAGTATCTTCAATGAGTTTTACAAACGTTAAACAGCGCATCATTTGATAAAATAATTTTGACGGTATATCGTCCAAGAAGTATTTATAGTGAATTTTCTCAGGTTAATATTCATGACTACAATAAAGTTTCAACAAATTCGCTAAAGACACGAACTCCGTTACTATTTTCTGGAAAATTACCTCTGCATAATTTTAAAACTTCAAAAATTACGATTTCGGAATTATGCCGTTTGGACAGTATGATCGATTTTCACCAAACCCCCACCAAACCGAATTTCTGGCTACGCCGCTGACTTCAAGTAAGTAGAAACAAAGTCGTTCTACACTCGTTCACAAGAAACTTCTTCGAATGCTGCATATCTATTACAATACATTGAATCCACGATTTTATCAGCCAAATATGAACATATGTTTGATGGGCTCTAGCAGACGAACAAGACTGAATTCGAGTAAATCCTTTCTTGCGCATGTTTTCCTTATCATGAAGATGGAAATATGCAAAAACAAAAAGTTCATCATAATCAGAAATAGTTATCAGACTACATCAAGGGACTGGAAGAATATTTTAACAGCTTCAGTTTATTATAAAAAAAATTGCCCGATTTAGTCAATGTCCCCATTTTGTCAGCCTAAAATACACCATGAGATTGATAAAAATGGGTCTTTATTGTATGTATTATTCACTGTGTTTCACATTTCACATTTCATTTTTGGGGATTTTTTATTGCATCGAACTACAACAATTTTTAGGTAGCTTTCAAGGGGTTATTTTATAGACTTCTTCCAAAATTTGGCGAACCTATTCCAATTCGTATACCAATTAATTGGTATACTTAAGGGTTTATATGTTACAGATAGAGAGAATACTGAAATTCTCAGCTTTTTTTCCTACACAATATTACGAAAGCTTATTAAACAATTTTTCCTAATAAGTTTGGGAAAATTATAAACTATTTGAAATTTTTTAATAGATTAATTTTTTATTGAACCGTGATTTTTTAATCCTTTACAGATTTAACTCGCCGCGCAGATAGCTCTGAATTAGACCCGCTGGTGCCCTAAGACGATTTCGCTAGATTTTCAGAGCACTGTGCACCCAGAGCATTAACGCAAGTGACGGAAGGTTATCGAAAAGATTCGTGAAAATGAAAATTCCAGTAATGATGATGATTTTCCCAAACGGTTCATTTTCGAGAGGTTTTTATTTGTTCTTTGGCATTAGGATTAGTGATAATAATTCAAATCAAGGATACTACTGGGAAGTCACCTTTAGAAAAAGTCGATGTCGAAGTAAAATTTGGAACTATGCACGCATGCACTTCAGAGATAGCGTGATATCAGGAGCTGCGATTTCATTTCAACGCTTTTTTGTGAAAAGGGCGATACTTACAAATGTAAACATAAGGCTTTTTTCATACATGCGAATGAGGGCTTTGAAACGCAACAAATTAACCTAAAAATTTGGATTCAAAAAATACAACGGGCGAAACTGTATTTTTGTTTGTTTATTTAAAGTTTCACCCTCCACGCTCCATGCAAACAAAAAGGGCGACACTTTTTTTGCTAGCAGTTTAGAAGCGAAACTGTTATTTTCGTATTTTTTAGGATTATCAAGCTGATTCCAGCTGTAAATAGTAACAATGATCGCCATTGAAAAAACACGGACGAAATCGGTGGTGTAGAACGGTAGTTATTGTAAAAAAACGTAAGGGCGATACTTCAATGCTGATAGGTGGGACCGAAAAAGTAAACAATCGCCAAAGGGGCGATACTATCATTTTGTCAATTTCAACAGCAAAAACAAATTTTAATTTAATAGTTTCAAATACTTTATGAAGTTTGGGGTTTCGATCACTGAATCATGCAATCTAGGATGTAAAAAACACAATAGTTCTTAAATAGGAAATAAAACCAAGTCTGGAAATATTCACTGTTGATTTTCTTTGAATGGTATCACTGCTAGTATCGCCCTTTTCAACAAAAAGTGTTGATTTCTTAGTTCTCAGTCGCGTTGGAAATTTGAGTAAAGTATAAACTTCAAATCGATTAAAAAAAAATTTTGGCTCAGTACAATATATAACCCCTTTAGGAAAATTCAGTTTTCCCACCACAATTTAGATATTTTATTTTATGGGCCATTTTTTCGCTTTCCCATTGATTTGGATTGAGATTTCTAGCACTGATGTTGTCCTATGCTGATTTGAACGATTCTCTGAGTCCTGCCACTATCCCATGTAGTATGTGTTATCAAAAACATCGCGAAGCATCAAGTTCAAAATGTTCTCAAACGATATAATATCCGAAGAGAGTGATAAGAGTTATTAGAAATGTCTCATCAAACTATTAAGTGGATTAAAAGCGTTTATGACAATAATATTGACTAAGTTATTTTTTTCTTGCGTTAAACTAATCTCGAGAAACACCTGGTTTTTAAGTTCTAAAAATGTCGACGAGTTTACCAAAAACAACCTCCAAAAATTGATACAAAACTGTGCTTATTTTATATTTAACTGTATAAGAACCGCTCTAAAAATTAAGATTTTTACTGATGAATACATGGGATTTGATAATAGATTTACTGTGATTTACTGATTGACTGCTACTTGTTCGTTTTTGCCCTTTAGTTAAACTTATATATAGATATAATAATTTCTACTTTCTGAATCAGTTTAATGCAGTGGAAGCAAAAACTGAAGAACGAACACTCCAGCTGAAAAAGCCCATGTAGATATATATATATTTCTACACTACCACTCAGAATTGATTTCCAGGGACTTGATGAATTGTTGTTGGTGGTGCCTGACGTATGCAACGACATATAGCAGAGGCGTCAGGATGTCATAGCTTGTACATCACGTGCACAAGTTATGACGATGCCGCCGTCGACTTCGCCGTGTGATGACGATGATGATGATGATGAAGATAACGTTAGAAAGCAGCAGCAGCAGCAGTAGCAGTTGAACAATAAAACAAAGGCTCGGCTCTGAACTCACGAGAGGCACATATGCTTCCGTTTCCTGAGCTATGTATATGTTGTTTTAGTGTTGCCCACCGCTTGAACGACGATGCATGATGTGCATTTTTAGAACGCTTTTCCAATAAGACCATTTTAATTGCTTTTGGATTCAATTATACCCAGGGTAATAGTGGACCAAGTTGGTTGGAATAGTTGACGTGAAATTGCATCACCGATGCGATATATGTACGTGAGATCAACAATAGCTTGCAAGTGCTACTTTCAGATTATCAGGAATTTGAAAATTCAAAACTGAATATGTTGTCTAAATTTTATGACATTGCAAACAATAATGGAAAAATGCATTGCAAAGTAAAATAGTGATGTTTGGTAATGTGTGATAATTAATTACAAATGGCTGGTCCACTTAGAATCCGGAAACACAGTTTGTTTTATAGTCACTGGAATGTTTGGACTTCTGTTCATGTAAAATACTCCTCTTTTAGGATCTGGAGGATCAAAGATAAATAGTGTCATGTAAAACACTATCAGAGGTTGGATTAAAAGGACTTGCGAACAGGTAATGCATATCCAGTACTCGAAATGTCGGCAGAAAATGTAATAATAATCGTAAGCAGGATCCGTTCCTGATAAGATTTCCTTTTTGTGCCTACAAACCACGAAAGATGACGCTGAAGTAGAATCTGTCAACCAAAACATGCGCTATTTGATCAGGTTTCGACGAAGTATCAAGGATGCTTGCTTATGGACGATGAAGTTTACGTGAGGATAGATTTTAGCAGTATCTCGGGGAAACATCCAAAAGCGCCACAAGAATAGTTGATGACCAGCCAAGATAAAACTTTTTTCGCAGAAAAATTTGTACGAAAACTATTGATCTGACAAAATAGCTTGTATATACATATGAACTCGATAAAATTCAGATTTTTTTTAAATGTATAACTAAATAAACAAACAAGCAAGAACATATGCTAAAATGTTTATAAAAATGTGCAAAAATCATGTAGATTGACGGAACTACACGTACGGCCTAAAATATCTCCATCCTTGTAGCATTTCTGGTTGAACACGATAGGTCCACCCTTAACCAATACGATTGATCTATTTTTTTAGGACTAAGCAGAGTTTTGCAAATTAAAATAAAATTTCAGTATCCAAAGGTGAGTTTCCTTTATTTTAAGTGGTCCAAGTGGAGTTGTACAGCAGGGTGCCACCTTTAAATCTGTGTTTCGTTCAAAAAAATCTTCTTACCGTGTGTGATAACTAGAACAGAAAAAAAATCTGTGAAAATCTGTGTTAAATTTCTAAAAAATCTGTAAAATTTTCATTAAAATGTCAAGAATCTGTAATTTGTGACAAAGAATCTGCGATGAAAAATTGTGAAAAAAAATTGTGGTATTACAGAAAAATCTGTGAATATGTTTTTTTACATTTTAACGACATTCAATTAGCTAGAGATTACTGGATAGGGAAAGTTATGAAACTTAGAGCCATAGTACTCAAGTGAGAGCAAGGATGTGAAGTAAATTCGGAAAACTAGAAGTGGCAGGGTCATTAGAACAGGCTTAATATCGTACGGGCTTAATCTTTGTCTTCTGGTAATGAGGGTCGAGCTTAGGCAGAATAACTACGAATCACCCGAGTTCACTAACATGTGTCCTGATAAAGGTAGACGTGTCTATCTTCTGTGAATATGGATAGGCTGCTGAAGAGCTGCACAGTGGCGGATTTGGCTAAAAACCTGGCCAAAAGTCGAAAATTGCATGGTAGTACTTTGGAGTCTAGTACATATATTGTCCTTCAGATGGTGCTGCCGCATGCTATTTTAAGTGAAACACTACAAAATTTCCATATTTGAGGTGTTGACACATCCAAACAGTTTAAACCATGGCGTTTTGCTCATATTTTTCATGGAGCGCCCGAAATATCAGTATTATTTAAGTCTAGCTAGATTTTGATAAAAGTTTCGGTTTCAAATGTGTAATAATGGAAAGTTATGCTGACGATATGTACTTTATTTATATGTATTGATGTCAAAACATATTATTTTGTTTTTCTATAGAAAATGTCAATAACTTTCACGCTTTTGTAGCAGACGGTTTCAACAGACATTTTTGCTAAATTATTAAAATACTTTTTTTGTCCACGTATGTCCACTATGTTTCAAGGCAATTTGTGTTCCTTAAACGATTCTCTATTTGGAACATAATAGAATTCTTGCCCGAATTTGCCCGTTTATGAGTAATCTTTGATTAAGTGGAGAGGGAGATGGATTATAAGATTTTCAATTTAAAATTTGGACTCGTACTTTTAATTACTGCTGCACCTCCGATTGTCATAGCGAGTCGATCAAAACTGAATTTTGATCAGGAAGAGTTGTGTATTTAGTGGTGAAAATTTCATCGAGATTCATAAACATGTTCAAAAGTTATCGAAAGTGGAACGCAAAAGTGGAACGCAAAAATAATTTTGGTCGTTCATATTGAAATCCAACGAGGTCAACAGAAGTAATCGCCAAAGGTTCCAAATATAAAAAATGGATTATGAATACCATGATTAAACGTTATCGGAGAACTATGACCTTTTATCATGCAAAACAAAGCAAATCTAGAGGTGGAATATAAGATTGCATACTACAAGCGAAAAGAGCAGAGTAGTGCAAAAGAATACTGGGATCTCCGGCCGTGGTTTGGCCAAAGAGCTCACTTTGGCGTACACTCCAGTTTGTCGAATTTGTTTGTGAGAAGGTTGACAGTCGGAGCATGTCAGCAAGCATGACAACAAAACGTGGTTGCTTAAAACTATAACAGGAAGCAGTACTAGCATGTTCTGACCAAGTGTAACGCATGAATTTAAATGGACGTTTCATCGTATAATAATGTACTTTGTACAAATCCTTGGTCAAATTTAATTTAAATGAAACTATTAATCTTAGTGAATTTCACTTGTTTTCGTATTTTTCTCATATTTTCAGTTACTGCAATTTGCATGCAAAATTGTTGTCAATTTTCACTCCATGCATTTCGCTTATATTCTGTATATTAGAAAAATACTATTTTTCGTTCTTTGAGAAATATGTGCATCAACAATTGAACAATAAACGTACTGAGAGTTTAAAAGTTTCGTTACTAGGTTGCATAATATTTGAAAATACATAGTTTGCAATGACTAATAACATCAATTCTCATAATAGCTACATTATCTAGACACCCAAACCTATTAATGCGTGCAAATCAACAAATTCTATCATTTAGCTACACACTATTTAAAATTCGATACATTATAAACGTTATTGGCAAACACTGGAACCATTAAATCTTCATTCGTGAAAATTTACTTATATTTAGATTAAAATGTCGGCCATTTTGCATGCGCCATTTTGAATTTTGAAAATCTGACATCAAAATCGTAATCTGCGCCCCAAAAAACCGTGGTATGCACCTTTTCAGATCAATCAAAACCATTTTCGACTTTTGGCCAGGTTTTTAGGGAAATCCGCCACTGTGAGCTGGTGTAAAATTAAAGTTGACTTTACCCAAATCGTTTCCCAAAATTGCCCCAAAACACATATGGTTCTTAGAAGGAGGTAAAAAGAGGTGCACTCACCTTAATGATGTTGGCCGTCGTCATCATGTGACCCCGGGAATTGCTTGAAAGCTGCCTATTCCAGACCACCGTCACTGGTTTATTTATCCTAAGCGAATTAGTCATTCCTCACAAATACACAGCGCTCTTCCGCGACTAGATGGTTCGCCGACACAACATATTCGATCCGACAAATTTCACCATAACCGCTCTGTTGCCGCAAATGAATCTGCTGCTTTGCCGTTGCATTGGTAGTGGCGGTTGTTTTCCCACCGTTTTCCACCCGCGCTGTGGTTGCTTTCCCGGGCAGTCTGAACAATTGAGGTCTGTAATACTGTCTTCTTTGCAGATCCGGATCCGCTGTACAGATTTGGATCGCCTTGTTCGGAAACTTGATCACGTACTCGGTGGACCAAACCGGTTCTCCTCAGGATTTGGCCAGCCGTGGTGATTGTTGCTACTACGAGTGTTGCCGACCTGGGAAGAGCCGGACTGCACGGACTTTCCTCTCGGGACCGGGCCGACGTCGCCGAGGGATGATTATTGGATGCTCCCGAATAGTTGTTGCCGTTTTTGTTTTGATTTTACTGGCGAACTCGTTGGAACCTAGCATCCGCACGGCAGCGTGGTTTGCTCTTATATTCACTGCCGGCGTTGACCCTTGCGGCACTATTTTATACTCACGCCTCGTGACGATGGGGATGTTTTATATATCTCCTGCCTATGATGGTACGGATGCGAGAGTGGTGTCTTCGGTGTTAACGGTATCGTAGGTGTTCCCGGCGACTACTGACAACTCTACGGGCCTCCTTTTAAACCGTCCGTAGGATCAGCCCCCGTTTGCTCGTCCTCGCACTCTTTTATTGAACGCTCACCTCTCTACTGACTTTTTTTCACGTTTTTTCCTTTTTTCTACCTTTTTGACGTTTTAGCCTACGTCCGGTTTTTGTTTGCCAGACAAATTTGTTTTTGTCAAGCGAGTGTTTTACTTGCACACCTTCTTCTGTCGGGTATGCCGTGCACGCTTATCATAATTACCTCAATGAACCATAATTTAATTTTATAATTTAATTCAATATGCACATTATCTTAACCATTATGTGCAAACATAACACTGGATTCTCTACTCTGTCATGTCAGAATCAATCACTACATTTGTAGACAGGAAATGTCACCCACTAAAAAGGCCAAGTGGTTAATGCCAATTGCTGCGACGATTCTTATTGTGATATTGAGTGTACTGTTCTGATGCGAGGACGTGAAAATTTCATGATCGCAAGGGGACGAGCGTTTATATTTTCACGCTTGAGACCGCATTTATAAATTTATAAGGACTGCAAGATCGCGGGCGTATATGCGCATGGATGTTTGTTCGAGCATCTCTATGTTAACGCGTTTGATGGCGTGGGCGTTTGTATAATATGTTGCATGTGATAGTGTGTATGTCACTTCACGTGCCTAAAGGCAATTGTACTTGAATGTTCGTGCGAACTGCGCGCCTGATGTTTGATTTTGAGTGTATGGTTCAGATCCTAGAAGAGAGTAAGTTCTCACATATCACTAAAGTTCCGGCAATGTCACCCCGAAACATATTGTCTAGACTATATGAACGTCATTTTTGTTTTTGAGACGTGGCCGATTCACGGTTTCGTGGGAACGCGCGTTTGTATGATCGCACTTGAGACCACACTTTTAAAATTTAAAATATTTAGAAAAGAGTGATTTTCCACATATCATCAGAGTACCCGGCTATGGCAGTCTGAGAATGTATATGAGCTTGTTTTACTTTTGAGACGAAGACTGAATGCATGTACATCGGCTTCTAGGACCAAAGGTAAGAACTGCCGGACGTAATCGAATCAAGATCGCGTGGGAACGAGTGGTGGTATAATCACACTAACATGTTGACTTAATCACTGGAGTGTTTTTATGTACGCGAGATCACGGACGTTTGTGTGCGCGGATGATCGCGATTGTACCTTCGCATGCGTGACCAGATTTGCATTATCGCGAAGGGTACAAGCGTTTCTACGTTACGTGTTTTCTCGCGAGGGCGTTTTTACGTCGCGTATGTTAGCGTGTGTATAACTTAGCATGTTTCAATTCTTTAATTCGCCCGGACCGTCATTCTAATGTTTAATTTTATTTATTCATTTACATTCATTAGACAACTAGGTCTACATGAAGAACATAAAACTATAAACAATCACGTTGGTCAACTTATGTATCTCTCCAGTCGGTTTTTGAAAACATCAAATGATTCAAAAAAAAAGAAATGGACATAGTAGTTATTGATAATTTCAGCATTCACTCGGAAAAAATGTTTTTCTTCGCGGACCCCCAGCAACGACTTCACGGCCCTCTATGAGTCCGCGGACCCCAGGTTGAGAATCACTGCTCCAAAATGTAGCTTGAATCAATCTAACATACACAGACCGATACATAACATCCGACTCCGACCATTTCGGCGAGCAAAAACAGTCAGCTTTCCATTCCATGGCCCATCGTCTGTTCAATGTACCGATGGAAAATGGAAACTTTTAGGTCGAGCAGGATAAAATATACAAAGCTGCTCAATTGAACGGGTATGGAAAAGAATTTGTGCACAAAATTCCAAGGAAACACAAAAGGATGAAGCAGAGACAAAACGCGACAACTTTGCAGCCGAATAAAAAACAGGAACCAAGAATCTGCTTGCTGTTCTACCCCAAAATCACTAGCTATGTTCAAACCAACCATGGTTACCAAGTAGCACACCAATGTGGTAACACGCTGAAAGATGTTTGTTGATCTTCCTGGAAAGAAACCATGCTGGTCTACGTAAATGTACGATTTGACGGAACTAAGCAGTCGATCGCCAACAGTTTTGAATCAGCACAATGGGGTGATATTATGGTAGTTGGTTACATATCGCTTGTCTCCTTTATTGAAAACTGGTAACATTCCAGCAAACAATTTTGTAGTGATATCGAAATTTCAACCGAGTTATACATGTGAATATACAGTACAACTAAATCGTATGCAATGTGCAAATATGCTATATACGGACAAAAGTGGACGCAATATAACTACATTGAGATAAAATTGGGTTTCCATATACGATGTAAACTGTACATAAATGCGACTGAAGTCGGTACTTAGTCTCATTCCATGGGGCAAGAAACAGATACGTTTTATACACTTCTACGACTCAAAACAGTACTATATGCGATTTTATCAGGCTTTCGGAAAATATTAATATAAAAAAAGTTAAGAATGAGACATCTTTCGACCTCCTTGTATTTTTAAGAAAGAGAATTACTTTGAACTTTTCGCAACCCAAAACGTTTCTAGCATGGATTCACTAGGTCTCAAACCCTGAAGCATCAGCTTACATGCCTGCAACATACTCCATTTGATAGGTGTGGTTAGTTCGGGCCAAACTCATTGATTCTTGGGAAACTTTGTCTATGCGAACGAGAGATAACTAACTCGCTTATCATAACATACTTTCAATGATATCCGAAATGTGTTTTTTCAACTCACATATTATAACATCTTCCTTGTACTGATGAAAATGTACATATATGTCCATATGTAGACAAATATAATACTTCAATTTATGTCAAATTTGTATAAATACTTCGAGGCCTTCCGATTATTTGCTCTATTGCGGTAAAGAAGCTACACATCTTCTCCAAAAATATCAAAGAGAGTGCCACATTATGTTTTAAATAAATTGTAATTATGTAAACAAATTATAAACTTTTGCTTCGCTCCTACGAATCATATACACAGGTTGGCGTAAGAAACCCCATTGGTTTTTTTACTATCAAAAAGGCAAGGTCTCTCAGAGGCCCGGCTATTTTCAGTTCTCTCAGAGCCCGGCTATCTTCAGTGCTTCAGAAACCAATGAACTGAGTGATGCTTCTTGATGTCACAATTTTAGCTTGCCTTTTTGAGGGTAATGAGCATTTTTCATCAATAATACCTAAGATACCTAATAAAATTGCTTGCAAAATTTATCATATCATAGAAATAACCGAAAGAATGTCTGATTCAATCATATTAACTTTTCAAAATTTACTTTAGGATACACTTTAGCTTCAACATGTTTCGAGATCTGTGAATACTATTCACGCTTTTAATATTTTTTGTTCTGTTAACATAAGTACCTGCGCTAGTCTTGAAATTAACTTAAGCTTATAATTTTAACTATTACCTAAAAGTCTTGCCATTATTTCCATAGTTCTAAGTTCCTATTTATGGTACGATGCAACCATGGTGGTATGGGAACGAATTGAAAGCAATATCAACATATCAGGAATCAGAATATATTGGCTTAAATGGCACGTTCCCCGTATGTAGTCGGGGATTTGTTCCATATAACTTAGAACCCCTTTTTTTACAAAGTATCGATTTTTTTTTAGAAAGCTTAACAGAACTGACATTTTGTTCTGGAGATTGAATTGTAGTCGGTATCAAGCCAGCATTTTATACGAAATTAGCCCCACCACTCTTTGCTTTACGATTCTTGGCGTGCAATACTTGGATTGATTTGGCTATTACCGACACACATTTGTGTAGTCGTAATTGTGGCATATTACTGCACTAATAACGATCATTTTTATACATTATATGACTTAGTTTGCACTCATATACGAGAAAGGAGTCGTCACAACGCACTAGTTAAGATAAATTTTGTATAATACGTATACATACGGTGTACCATTAAACGATTCCGATAAAAATTACAGGCTTATACGATTTTTGTTGGTCATCCTTATTCGACACCTGTTTAAATGGGATCCGGATGGGTAGAAAAAGACGAAAAAGATAGCAAAATAAAACAAACTTTTTTTTATTCCTGTATTTATTCAGGGTTTCACAAAAATGACTGCGGCAGTTGACCGGAACTTTAGCACATAGCCATAGAAGAGAAAGATGGTGATATATTCTTCAACCCCCTGGTCGTTTCATTCTTCAGTTCCTTATCGATTTTAACCGTAAAATATTCCGAATGAATCCTCCGCTTCAGGTCCAGAAATTTTGGTGCAGCAGGAGCACGATGGGGTGTTTGGCATTTTTGTGAACGGCTGTGATTTGCAAACACTATCTCCTCTAGCAATTGCTTCGCGTAATGTACCGAGGCCAGCTCCGGCCTGAAGAAGACATCGTCCTTTGGGTGATGTTTCTTAAGGTAGGAAGGGGGAGGGAGGTTGAAGGTTTTAGCGTTAATAAAACCTTTTTTTTGCGAATGTTTTTTAGAACAATGGGGGAAGTGAATTGGCCAAAGCTTTTGTGCATTTGAAGTGTTAACTGTCATTCAAAAACTACTTAACGGATTTATTTTATATTTTGCATACACATTTTATAAAAAAAATCCAAACCTCTACATTAAGTTTTTGAGATATTTTTTTCAATTAAGGGGTTTTTTCATTCATTTGAAATAAAAATTACCATTTTTCACAAAAAAATCCACCATTTTATGAGTGGGAAATAACAAATTCAGTTCTGTTTGAATGTGCCAAAACCAACATTCAGTTTAAATTCCTTCCTCTTTCATTCACTTCCAAACAGACTGCAGTTTTATTACAATACAATATCTCAAAGACTTTGTCTACACCTCATGCATCAAATAATGTATCGTCTGGAAAGCATTAAATTGTTGCCAACCGGACGTACAATTTTCTACATTTTAAAAATAAGATTAACTGACGTTTGTACAGAAAACGTCATTCGAATATGAAATGTGTGAATAATTATTTTGGCACGGCTTCTGTCGTCAAGTGGTTCTACTCAAGCGACATTCTGAGTGACGTTATACTAACTCGCACAGATCTATGATTCCTGCTGGTGTTCCATTCTGCCGCTGCCGTTTCAATGCCAATTAGGGGGTTGGTTCGTATTATCGGGCTACTAAATGATATAGAAAACAGTTCAAACCAATCAGTGTGGCACAGATCTTAGTACAGTGTTTAGTATTAGTTAGTACATTGAATAAGTAAACCTGAAGATTTAAATTTCTCGGGATATGGCTGAATGTACCCTGGTAGAATAAAATTTGACTTAATTCAGGAACAAACTGAGGCGTATAGAGGTGCAAAACAAGCTCACGAGATTATGACGTACTTTTCGTGGCTGAGCTGCGACATTAGAGCAACCTTTACGATGCCAAATGTTTTTGTTTATTAATTTATCTCCTTTTAATTTTTCAAAGCTTTTCTTGGATCTGACGCAACACGGTAGGCGACAATACCAATTTAGCGGTAAAATTTAAATAGAGCTCAGTTGAAGTGATATTTTCAAATTTTAAGGAACTATGACTTTAATTCCCCTTTTTGGTTCACTTCTCAATATCTACCAATAAGTGCATTTTTTTTACTATGCATGCAGTGGTAAGTTGTAAGCAAAACACGTACATGGCTGTCATGAAGTGAGAGTGATGGTGAAATTAACTCGAAGGATAATGCAGAGTAGCGAATCATAAACAAACCGCATATTTTTGATTGACTCTTGCAATATTCGGAGCACCTACGGCTGTGGAATTGTGGAATACAGACGCAAACAAAATCCCAACAACGCTTTTGATTACTTTCCCATTAGCTCTAGTTGAAACAATTAAGTTGGTTAGCTGTTCTATTGTGCTGTGATTGTCCGCGTCTGGTGAACTCAAAGGTCAATTAGCACCGATTTTCTACTGTTGCCGAATCAGAAGACGAGACAAAGTAAAGACGTTTGGGAAGCCAAAATCAACAGATGATACATTTTCTTCGGCGTTCGCAGTTAAACGGATCGCGTCATCTAAATATACAACACTGTTAATTGGATATTTATAGAAAGAAAGCGCACGGTCTCACGCGAATTTAACCATCGTATCGCTCCCGATTAAAATATGATTGAATAACTATATGTACAAGACAATTATAGCCGAGAAAAAAAACAGGGTAAAGTACATATATTATTCGTTAGTTCGATTCGTTTTATCATTTCTTGGAACTAGAAAATTGGCGCTTTGGCATACATTTTATTGTATTCAGTTATTGTCGGGATACTACCAACACCCGCTTTTTTAGATGTCGTGTGACAGGAAATCATCTGTCATGTACCGATATCCACTTGTGTGCGCGACACGATATCACGCATGGGGCATTTGATATATGGAGTTCATTCACTGCCAGCGAATCCAAGTGGAGGCCTTGTCTCACACGTCTAAGAGACGTCTGCTGGCGGTTTCATGCGGTATAGCTTCCGCCGACAAACTCAAAATTGATCTGTGGCCACAGAGGGTTTTAACGATTATTTATTCTCGGTAGTGTTTACTATACATGCGCTCTAGATATAGTAGCCCCTCATTCGTTTGAATAACAAACCGAGACAAACGCATTTGAAATTAATCAAATCCCAGTGATTTGATTTGCATCAATTTATTGAATAATCACAGTTAATTTAGATTTACTGTATGAGTTTAACAATGATTTTTTTAATTTTTCGTAGTTGTAGTTGCAGTTATACGAATGTACTGCAAAGTCCACTATTTTCCAGATACTTCTGCAGTTTTTCATGCATTGGCAGTTCAATTTCGGTTTGCTCAGGCAAAAATGAAATGTGTAGGGGGAAGTGTTCGGTTGTCGGCACACTTTTGTTTTTAACTCATAACATTTCTCCTATTGCACAATATAGGGCCAGAGGCATACCAATGGAAAGCTAGAAGCCTTAGCGAAAAATTGGTGAAGGGATTTAACTTATTCCGTCAATATGAAAAATTCTACTAACAATTTAGTAAAATGATTATTTTTTGCCATTTAGAAAAAAGTGGTCAGTTGTCGGTACTCTATGAAAATTTGGCAACACTTGCAAAATATGAATGAAAATCACCAACATTCAAAGGGAAAATGAAATTTTGTTATTTCAACAACTAGCAAAGGCACTTTGAGCATCATTCCTCATTTTCTTGACAAAAGCTTCAGACAAATAGGACAAAAGTCCATGCAGGTACGTAGTTAGAGGGGGTGAAGGTAGTTTGACATGACCGATTTAGCCCAAATTTGGAGCAGACATCCTGGTGGGGATAGTAATCGAATTGCAAAGTTTTAGGACCATCTTTTCGTACAATGTGGATATTTTTGGTTTGCAAAGGTTGTAATAGTAGGTTATTTACATATCTAAAACTGATATTCACCACCATACAAAAATCCAACATCCAACTGATATTCACCACCATACAAAAATCCAACAATCTGAAAACCTCCCATGTGAGTACTTTTAGAATAGAGATGTCGCCTGCTTGTATTTCAAAATGGCATCACACATCGATTTTTGGCATCGGCTCATGAAAACCGTGTCGGAAATACTCATATTGATTGGGATATAGAGAATTCCGCTAAACCGAAAGTCGCCATCTTGAATTTCAAAATGGTGTCAAAAATCAATTTGTGGTTATAGAGAATTCAGCATTTGCCACAAAAAAGCAGTGCCAACAACCGACAACGTTTGGGTGCCGACAACCGATTTTTTTAACCTTTTTGAAAACTGCAAAAAAAAAATGTTGCGAACATTTCGGTGTCATTCAATTTTTATTCACAAAATAGAATGAATTCACTTCATAAATATTCAATGTGCATACTGTTTCGATCAATTTGCTTGTTTTTATAACACTAAGCAAATGAAAAAAAAAACTTTTGAGCAGATTTTCATTTGCTCAAAAAATATTTTGTTTGTAGAATCAAACATCGTGCTGATGTAACACACAAACAATAATTGTCATTTTGACCATGTCTGCTTTCTGTCAAAGGTTACATAGGGGTGCCGATAACCGACCAGTGCCGGCAACCGAACACTTTCCCCTATATTAGGGTGACATTAAATTACATGAAAAAAAATCTCACAACCTTTCATGGCAATCATGAAAAAATGACACTGTCAAAATTTTAGCGAAATCGGTTAACCCTAACCCCTCCCCCAAAGAGCTTAAAGTTTGTAGGGGATTTTTGGCTAAAATGTATGGGTAAACACTCGCAGTTCACAAAATCGCCGCCAGAGGTCACTGTAAACATCCGAAAAGGGACCTTGTAGAGAGATATTCCGAACAATTTTGTCGAAGACTGCAAAACAATCCAACAAACCGTTAAAGAGTTATTAACATTTAAAGTTGGATAGTGCTGCTTAACATTCGCAAAGGGCGTACTCCGTTTATCTCATTTATGTAAACCACAAGTAGGGGTAGAGCAAAGTTAGGAAAAACTCATAGAACTCTGAAACGACGAAAGATAGAAGATTATGATATTTTACAAAGTTGTAGAGCAACAAATGGACTTTCATGTTTTCACTTGCAAGTTTCGGGATTTCCCGCATAGTGGCGGTAGTGAGCTAAGTAATTTAAAGGATATACAGTGAAGACCCGATTTTATCAGCACCCGATTTTATCTGCCCCCGATTTTGTCTACCCCCGATTTTATCGGCTTTTTGATCCGATTTTGTCAGCCATAAATGAAAATTGATAGTTGGAAGTTTGATGGGCTCTAGCAGATGAACCAAGGTGACTTCGAGTAAATCCTTTCTTGAGCATATTTTTCTTATCTTAGAGATCCGAAATATGCAAAAATATTTTTTTTTAAATTTTGTGCTGTCAGAAAGGGCTATGAGGCTTTATCTAGGGATTAAAGAAGAATATTTTAAGCGCTTTGGTTTATTAAAAAGAAAGAAAAACATATGTCCCAATTTTGTCAATGTCCCCGTTTTATCAGCCTAAAATTTATCAAGGGGCTGATAAAAACGGATCTTCACTGTACTCCTATCTGCACAATGGTAGGAGAGACTTTGTTCTACGAAGTTCTAGAGTACTAGTCTTTTCTCATTTGAAAAAAGCAAATTTCAAGGTAATATGCCTGTCTATACAATGGTAACAAATAGCGCAATCTGATGTTCTACGAAGTTATATAGTACTTCAAAGGCTTATCAAATATTATGATGGAACAGGTAGATGGGTAATTCCTATTCCTAATTCCTATGCCGCATTAACCAACCTGTATCTTCGGAACCGAAAGTCAGATCGAGATGCAATTATATAGCAGCCAATTAAAGCATCAATCATTTCTAATTTGGAAGATGGCGGAAATCGGTGAAGAATTTTCTGAGGAATAGGTGTCAAATTACCTCTGAACATTGGCATGTTCGTGTCTCGTTATAAAAATATAAATCGCATGCTGGTGCTAACAGCATAACATTCATATATTATTATGCCAATCTGTGCACGGCAAGAATAAATATCTTTTGATGTTCCGTTTATGAGTTTCCTAATTTATCCGCACAATGGCGTTAGAGAATCAAACTAGTTCAAAGTAATAGTTCTATCTCTTTTACAGAGATTCTTTTGTTTTACATAACATGTTAAAAAGTTTTCTTAAGACTATCTCTTTATGATAAAATGTACGTATATTTCTGAGTTTCTTTGTAACCCCATTAATATTTTCCTGTTGCCGTTATTTACCTTTTTTAAATTTTTGAACTAACTTGCGTTGCGTTGCGTTGCGAAGCACGGTGCTATTCGTAGATTGCATACTAACGATTATCATGTGGCCTATAGGTAGCTCAACTCATCTTGCTTGTGAGATAAATGATCGGAAATGAACTTTATCTCTTATGAGTTCAGTAAACCAATAGCATGAGAATCGTTTTTGCCGGCCACGACCATCTTCGCCGATACTTAGGATAGGGTAGGAAATGTTGATGTAATACCTACTTAAGGAAGGCCCCCGACTCAGCGACGCTTCCGTAGGTATTACGGAGTTGGATTGAAGGACAGGTACAGGTCTAGGATTCGCCACAAGCGAAATTTTTGAACTAACTGTTGACAAACTTTAAGAAAAGGATTTGGTTTATAAGTGTCAAAGAAAAAATTTTGGAGGAAAAGTGTCTAAAAATAACATGAAACGTTAACATCTAGCGTCAAAATAAATGATAATGGTAAAAAAATACAAAATCTTTTGGCGTCAAGGATTTTGAAATGTCGAGTTTAATGTCAAAGCAAAAAGTAAGTTTTGAAAAAAAATTCTGTTAATAGTAAATAAGGTTAGGAAAAATATATTTAGGATAATTTTTCTTGAATGAAAGCTTTTTTTGCGACTGTCGAATTTTCCTACCGAACTGGATTGGTTAACAGAACAAATCCTAACATCTCCAGAGGTTTGGCGTTCTTACTAAACCGCCACGGAGTTTTTTTAATTGGAAAGCAGGTTCACATTTAAAAGCTAGAGTTTGTATGAAATTGAAAACCAATTTTCCAGGTGAATATGAAGATTTTTGTGTCCATCAAATTTCATAACGAACTTAGGAAAACATAAAAAAATATTACTGACTTGACAAAAATACCTAAGCACGCCAGACTACAATCCGCGCAATGCTTTCACATATTACATTCAACACCACCTATTACCAAGTAACGCGTACATGATGTATGTTCAGGACACATCGATAGATATTTGCTTCATGCTTTGTACGGAAATATCTCACAGTTGCCGCAGGGACATGGTGTATAGTGTCGCGCGTCAGTGCTCGTTGATTGCCTCTCGCAGAAGAGACGTACCCAATGCGCTGTGAACCCAGTTGAACTGACATTGGTTGCACAATTGCGGGGCTGATATTTCGGTGATAAGCGAGAGCTACCCGAGCAAATACTCATGGGTTCAAACGCCACATAGCTCCTCGAAAAGGCCTTAAACATGGTCCGTGCCAAAATTCACAACCACCAAGACACCATAAAATGGTCTCAATAACCCATAAATACACCAACATATGGTATTTTATATGGGATCTACAGGACCATGGTGATGGTTTTTCCATGGGTTGAACCCATTTCAAACACCCATGTCAAACCCCATGAGCATGGGGGTATTATGGGCTTTTCGTTTGCTCGGGTACTAGCGTAATTCGAAAATTGATATGTGACTTTTTCGTCATATCTGGTATCAGTTATAAGTTGGGACTGGGCTGCCCAAATTATAATCTGTCACATTACACGGACTACTTGACTCAAGTACTATATTCCGCTAGAACACTGGCGGCCTGGGAAAAATACCTAAGTAGGGTACAATCACTTCGCGCTATGTTCCTATTATATTCAGCATTCCCTATTACCATGCAAACAATCAAAGCGTGCATGCCAACTGCGCTGCCTGCTCAGTCGTGGGTACTACAACTGATATTTACATTTCGCTTTGTGCGGATCTTTTCACATGATCTTCTCCTTAGAGAGTTGCAATATTGCTGCCGGTGCTTGGCGATCGCTCTCGTAGTAGAGACTGAACCGGCTAAGTATTGGCACTTTACATTGTGCATTCCATCGCTCGTGATACTCGCCATCGCCGCAAAAATGTGGTGTATGGTGTTGCCGTCGGTGTTAGTTGGTCTCCTCGTTTTTCGTCGTATAAGGTATCACATAACTTCCAAAAGGGTCAATTAAAATCAATACTTTGGAATGGTAGTTCATATGAGGTCAACGCAATACGGACTACAATTCCAAAGTACTACATACTCACTTATCAAGCTAGAAACGTCATACCGCCATACCTTATAAATAAACACAAATTGCTCGATTATGGCATATTATTTTTAAGACATCAAAGTATAGCAAATTGGTTTTTTCGAGAATTCTACCATGGCGTAACACTTTACACTATGAAGTTCCGTTCTATATTTTTCCAAAAAAAAAATCGATGGTCAAAAACTTTTCAAAGCTTCAAGGAAAACTTTTATTTAAAAAAATGTTCCTAAAGTTTGTGTTTCCAAAACTTTTATTTAATACTGGATTCTTCCAAAAATTGAAAAAAAAAATAAAGGCGTCAGATTAAACTAAAAAAATTGCTTCGGTTACTTTTTCAAAGCAATAAACATTTTCAATTATGATTTGGTGGGATCTTAAATTATGGCCGTTTTCCTTGGTATCTTCTATGGCAGTAAACGTCATGGTATTATACTACTTGAGTGCTATCCAGCGAGCTTAGGTGATCTGCGGTTCCACGAATTCGTTCTTGCATTGACGTGTCTAAAAACAAATTGGAATCGGGAGTATCTAGTATACTGACATACATAACAAGAAATTATCAAATTCAAATCAAATTTTCACTAATTTGTATTAAATGCGGCTATTGCGCATTACGTATTGTACACCGCTAATTTTAAACTAGAAATTTCAGACCCCCTACGAAATTTTATTCTGGATCCGCCCCTGGTAATTATACAAAGAAAATTTATCTTAAGAACCCAGACGCTACTTCTTCTTTTATTGCATTCCATTTCTTCTCCGGAACCAAACTGGGTATCTGATAGCAAGCAGCTCACCTCAAACCAATTGTTGGGACTTCGTAGGATAATTTTCTCCAACAATTGCTATTTCAGTCGAGTCATATCGAGAGGTACTTTTAGGGATCAAAAAGTGCTACTCCTTCAATCGAATCAACTTCCCTTCGACGCCAGGTATTCAAGTTATCGCTTGTCAAACAACAATCAAAGGCAGAGATCTTCTATTTACATTCCTCCTAGGGCCATGATGGGATACCGAAGATTCTCCAACGTGACTGAACACCATCCCTCGCCTCAAATGCTTCTTGGAGACTTTAACTTCTACGGTACAGGGTGAGGCTGTCTGTACAACGATAATCGATCTTCGACCATTCAAGACCTTTGTGACAACTTCAATATGACAATTCTGAACACAGGAGAAATGACACGGATTCATGGATCACCAGTGCAAGTCTATGCACTGGACATATCTCTATGCTCGACATCACTACGGTTAGATTGCAAATCTCATCCCCACTATAGTGACCACCTGCCGATTGTAATTGCAATCACCACTGGTTCAAGACCATCGGAACCAATCATGATTCCCTATGATTTCACTCGAAGCATTGATTGGAAGAGCTACGCTGCTGCGATGCCCAAAACTATCGATTCGACACAGGTACTTCCCCCGGAGGAAGAGTATATGTTTTTGTCCACCTCGATTGTCGATACTGCGATTCATGCTGAGACGAAACGAATACCGTGAACACCCAAAAACGTTCTCCCAACCCGTGGTGAGACAAACGGTGCTCAGAAGTATACGCGGAGAAAGCTGCACTTTTTGGGGCACGGCCCGACGTATGCGAAACTGAAACCGTATTAACGAGAGCGTGGAATATTAAAACCGTTGGATATTCGATTTCGCCAAGATGGTTTGTCCGGATTTCGCCCTGGCACAGAAAATCTACCGCGCCGCGTCCCCTCACAATACCGCGAACGAAACACCGTTTTCGATAGTGGAGTTTTCACTTGCTCTCTTATCATGTAATAATAAAGCCCCAGGGCCAGACAGAATCAAATTCAACTTGATAAAGAATCTGCCAGACTACGCCATAAGACGATTGTTGAATTTATTTAATAGGTTTCTCGAGGGTAACATTATCCCACATGACGATTCCGGATCCTGGTGGTCAACTGCTTCGTATCCTTGGCCCGCCAACTATTTTTGTACACTAGGGCACTGAGGGAGCCGAAAAAATCCTCAATGGGACAGAACTGGGGCAAGTTGGCCGGGTTCCTTTTTTTCGGTACGTACGGTATCTTTGTGTGCTCAAGATAATCCAGCGTCTTTTTGGCGTAATGTGCACTAGCGCGACTTCCGGAAGGTTAAGAACGTCAGAAGAATTTTCTCAAGACACTCCTCCTGGTACACTTGTTGATTGATGGTCAGACCACTCGGCTTGAACCACGACATTGAACCTTCCTTCCACTCCTCGCTCAGGGATGCCAGAATCCGGCAAACTGTACTCACGGGTACGTTTTCATCTCGAAAGAGGTCTACAGTAGCCCCCAGAAGTAATACCGAGAGGTAGTCCCTGGGGGGAACAATGGCGGTGCCCAATGGAGTTTAGTCGGTATTACCTAGTCATGGTGTCACCATGAGAGCCCGACACTCCAGTACACCCCGTGTGGTAGCTTGGCATCTACTAATTCTCCATTGAAAAAAGAGGTCTACGGTAAACTTTGTTCCACGATGACCATCTATTTCCCTTGTCCTTTTCTATTAACTGTTAGGTGCACACTTTTTCCCCACCATACTCTACTGGTAACTAGATAAACTACACCAAAACTGATTGTATACTTCACCTAAGATTTTGTTAATCTCTGTTGTATACCAATAAATATGCCTGATTTGCTTTTGGGTATATCTTAATACATCCATATTGTCACCTCACTCTCATCATTGTGTGTATAAAACTGCAGGATGGAAAAATCGCCACGTTTGCGCTCCGAACATCTGTGAACTCGAAACCCCTATATTCGCATTTGCATTCAACAGACTGCGTGACCCAATGCAAGAACCAAAAGCCACTAATAAGTTAACGACGTCGTGAAAATCTAACGCGTATATCAACAATCAATTAGCATTAACCGAATCGAAACGAATGCCCCCAAACGGTTGGGTTGGGAAATTAGCCGAATAATGGATGTGGCTTTGATTGGCGAAACCAAATAACGTCAAGGTTACAGCTAGCACGAAATCTACTCACGTAAAGTGAAAACCTACAGGCAGTTTCCGATGGTAATATTTATATAGGTAGCGACATCGCAGTCGCTAAAACGTCGTCGCTAACACGTAATGACCCTGAACGCCACACCACCCCAACGGTGAAGCTTGGGTGGAGGAGGCACCGAACCGGGTGGGAAAGTGATTTCGGTTGAACAAGCAAGTGACAGTTCACGGAGACAGACTGCATGGGACTAATGGTTGAGTTTTCCAGCGTACTTTTAAGATTTCAGTCTAATAAATTATTATATCTATCCATTTTAATTAATGAATTACAGTTTGGAATGAGTGCAACATTGCCTAAGTTAAATTCGCAATGAAGCTGTATTCAACAAAAACATTCGGCCAAACGTCTACAAACAACTAATCTATGAACCAACACTTACCTGAATGAGCAAATCTACAACAGTCTACAAGCATCTATAAGCGCTGCTGCAGGTGCCGTGTGTTGGTTGCGTATTGGCACGAAAAGTGAGGGAAGATCATATCCACCGCACGTTGCGCGTCGTTGCCTATTTAATTTATCGGAGATAGTAATCGCCTTCAGTAACACTTGGCGAGGACGCGCTGCTGGTTGAATGTAGATGCTAGAGCCAGCCGGTGACCGGACAGTAATGGAACACTTTTGCTCTCTTACGGTTGTACTCAGTTCTCTATTGCACTATTCTATACTCAACGCGGGCATACATCTCGACGCTTAGCATCGCATTACTTTATTATGTACACAGACCGCTCTCGTTTCACCCCGCGCTTTCTATGTTGAACGTTTCACTTTTTTCTATCTCTCTATCTTCCCCGCAGATCTCTTCCGTGCGTCAAAAGCGATAATCGACACATGAAACCTTAAATCGACAGGTTGTTTGATCACAGACGTCGTAACTGAGTTACACATTCACGGTCGATCAGCGTCAATTGGTTGGCTGCCAGTAGCGGCATCATGCAGTGGGGGGTTCGGGAAACACTATTTGTACTGCCAATCCACTGATACCTGTTGATGAAATAAGAAATGGAGAGAGTAGTAGTTCATTTGGTATTAGGTATATAAGATTATTACGTGTGTTACTTCATTGCAAGTTGGTATAAATAAGCAGTTATTAACTGTTGGCTGTAAGAATCAGTATTTAAGAAAGCGATAATTTAAAGCCTTCATGCGGAAGTGATTGTGCTCTTGATGCTGCGCAATCGTATTTATAGATTCGTGTTAATTTGATGAGATTATTATTGAATCATTTAACGAATTCTACGTAACTTATAAAATAACTGTAATCACACCGAAAACTGAAACCGGCAGAGTTTAATATTAACTGTTTTGTTTATTTTTTTTCCTAATAGAGTATAACACTCAGTTGAAATAAACCCGCTATAGGTAACAATTTTAAAATGTCACTATTTCCAATCATTTTCCCGCACATTAGTCCATAACAAGTTCTACATATTCGAAGTCCAAATTCTTAAAAGTTTCGTTTAGCAGCATGAATCGAGAAAATATATATTCTGCATTGTACAAAAGTCCAGTTCTGAAATAAATTATTATCAAATATGTAGGAAAACTCAGAAGATTGATTCGTTCGGAAAAATGTGATTTTCTTAATCTAGGTAATCTTTTAAAGTCCCTACGGTTTTGCAAAATTATATTAAGCAAAAAGAGTAAAATTTATATTTGTTTTGCAGAACAATTAATATTGTGAGGGAACTCGCTTTATAATAAATACTCCGAGAATTCAAATGAATAAGGCAATGAGAATTACCGATGTGCCTCTTACCATTATTTCAACTGCGAGTAGGGTACTTAATTATTTATCCTGAAACCGGTTTTTGCCGGAATTTAGTTCAGTGTGGTATAAGGTTTGGTCGAAAATGTTGCAGGATTTTTGAAAAATAAATTGTGATTTTTAATTGGGTTTAAAACTTTTCCTAGATTGCTATAAATGTTCCCCGAACATTGCTGGTTTTTCCAACGATTTGAATCTCTGGAGTTAAGTTATTTCGTGGGTTTATTCCCTGTAGATTGAAAAAAATGTAACAACTACATTCGAGGATTATATAGGTATATACATAGACTCATCGGGAATATGATTTGTGTCCAGTAGGTGTGACAACATACCACCATATGGCACCAGAAGCATTGCATCACTATTTCGATTACATTTCCTCTTCATTGTATTGCATGTTATCCCCATTGGGTTTGCACTCTGACGATTGAAATGAATCTCGAGAGAACGAGGCGCAAGGATAACATGCGATTATGCTTGGTGCCATCTCAGAAACAAACACAAGGCCGTCAGACGAGCATCCTTTATAACCTATATACCCGTTTCATGTTTTCCGACATCCCTCTATAATTTCCCCTCTTAAGCACCAATGTTCGTGTAGAGGAAACGACGAAAAATCTATTGGCAATGGGCAAAAATAGTTCAAGGTCGTTATGGTGTATGGTTTTCGCTCGATTCTCTATCGAATCGAAAGAATGCATACAGAGTCATGCAATAGTGTTATTTCTGCATTGAACGTTGATTTATGATTCCCAAAACGAAATAGTTTTTCATTCGTTCCATGTCATGACATGTGAAACCCGAAGAAAAGGTGAAAACTTGCCACGAATTGCTTGACTACTCAGTAGATATAATTTAGTGAAACATTGCAATGTGACAATCAAGAACGGTGAACGGTAAAAAATACTAAAATTTCGATCTTTTTCGAATAGGGTTTTAAGCAACTATTTTCAAAAACAGTACTGGGAATAAGTTACGCAGCTCGATAGTAGAATTGATTCTTGTTTATTTTTAAAATTAAATAAGAGCGATAAACTTCGAAAACCCGTAAACTTTGGAGTTTTAGTTCAGAATAATACAGCGCATCTTCTGATAAAACAATGTTGATTAATTAATCCCCCAACAAGTAGTTATGCAGAATTAACTGTTCAAAAACATTTGTTAGAGATTTGGTGTCTTCAGTAAAATTGTTGAGAATATCATTCAACCCTCAAATAGGCAAGAGGTCTCAGAGGCCCGGCTAGTTACAGTTCTCTAGTTTCAAAGAACTTGTAATTTGAAATGCAAATGATCGAGCATTTTCGGGCTTTCGATTCTCTCACTGATAAAACGCCAAAAAAGAGGCTTTTGATTTCATTGGGTCTTAGGAGCGATGCTTCTTGAAGTCATAAATTTAGCTTGCCTTTTTAAGGGTTAAAGCAAGATAAAGGCTCTATGTACCTAGCTATCGAGATACATACACATACCTTGAATGAAAGTTTTAAACATTTAAACGTTATGGTGAACAGTATTATTAGACTAGAATGTTTTAAAAGATTTTTTGACTATAACCTGATATATCTCAATACCTCGAATACAATGACCGAGTCCGTGTGGCATCCGGCGAGTTGAAGTACCTCAACCAAGATTATTATTAGAATAGAATGTTTTAAAAGGTTTTTTGACTATAACCTGATATATCTCAATACCTCGAATACAATGACCGAGTCCGTGTGGCATCCGGCGAGTTGAAGTACCTCAACCAAGAATTGATCACTGGGTTCCTGCTCCCATGTCGCAAGAGGCGACTGAAAACAGTAGTCCTCAAGTCGAGGTGTTTCTCCGTGCTGGGGACTGAATCGCTGACATGACTAAAATATGCCAGTCGCGCACGGAATGTCGTGAGTCTATTCCTTGCTATGTTATGCGCATCTCTGTTGATTCGGAAAGCCTCGAATCCCTCACCACAGTCGACCAAGCAACCGTGAGCCGTTCCGATACTGTTCGTACGATTTACGAAAGCATCTTCCTACACAGCAACATGGCTTCGCTCTCTGCTGTACCTGATCCGTCCTCCAACAACATCGAGGTTTACTACCAGAATGTTGGTGGCTTAAATTCATCAACGTACAGCTATTTGCTCGCGACCCCGGGTTGCAGTTACGACGTTATCGCCTTGACCGAGACGTGGCTCGACAACCGTACTCTGTCTCGCCAGGTCTTTGGTTCAACATTCGATGTCTACCGCTGTGACAGTAATGCCCTCAACAGCCACAAGACATCAGGCGGTGGTGTGCTTATCGCCTTTCGCCATGGTATAAAAGCCAGAGTGATCAACGAAGACCGGTGGGCGAGCTCCGAGCAAGTGTGGATATCAGTGAAACTTGCCGATCGCAATCTGTTCCTGTGTGTTGTGTATTTTCCACCTGACAGAATTCGTGATTCCAGTCTGATCGATGTAAATCTTTCATCCGTTTCTTTTATCGCCGCCCCGTCTGATAATATTGTTATAGTGGGCGACTTCAACTTACCTGGCTTGACGTGGTACCAGGCAAGTAATGGTTTTCTACGATTGGATATCTAAAAATCTGCGCTTAACAATGCCAGTTGTATTTTGGACAACTACTGCAGCGCAACTCTTCGGCAAATTAATAATGGCATTAACGAGATTGGACGTACATTGGACTCCTGCTTTGTAAGTGCCCGGGATTACGCTCCGTACTGCTGCACTGCACCGACTCCTCGTTATCACGCTGTTGGATATAAACTGGGACGAAAATCTTAACAATGACGACGCGAACGAAGAGATAACGTTTTCTAGTATTCTTAACTACCTTATCGACCGCCATGTGCCAGAACGAAGAATTAGAACACCCTCCCTGGCAATCGTCCTTAGACGATTAAAATCTGCCAAACGACCTGCATTTAAAAAATTCTCGAAGCATAAGACACTTGCATTACGAAATCACTACTACTCAACCACGAATACAAACAGCAAAGCAGACGCGCCATTTTAGACACCAGCGAAACGTCGAGCGTCAAATGAAATCCAAGCCCAAGTCGTTCTGGAAGTATGTTAACGAGCAGCGAAAAGAATCCGGTTTACCATCTTGTATGTCGTATAATGGAGTTTTCGTTCATTCGTTTTCGAGCTCTCCATCGAGACAGAGGTTGTTTTTTCTAGTCCGTAGTGCTGTGTGAGACGATAAAGAATAGTGTTAATCCGCATTCAAGGTTATTTTGCCAGTTCGGTTCGGTCCTCAGTCTTTTGTTCGCGTGTGAGGATTAAACAATAGCCAGCTGTATAAGCTGTAAGGTTCGTCGTTGGACACCAGTTTAAAGCTAAGTGGTTTTTGACTTTTGTAACACATTTATTGCTTTCTTCCGTCTGCGCGGGCGCTGACCCCGTGCGTTGACGTTTTCTATGGTTCCCTCTCCGGATGGTCAAATGGAAGTTGAATCGGGTTCAACTTCTAAGGCTCCCCCCCGGCCCAAATGCTATCCAGAACTCTCAACTGGTCCATTTGTGGTCTTCTTTCGGCCCAAGACTAAATCACTGAATCTTCTTCAGATTTCTAGAGACCTAACGGAACGGTTCTCGGCTGTGACCGAAATTTCAAAGGTCCGCTCGGACAAGATAAGGGTGTTGCTAGCCAACTCAAAGGCAAACGATATTGCTTGCTGTGAGCACTTTACGCGGGATTATAACGTGTATATTCCGGCTGTAAGAGTACAATCCGAAGGCGTCGTAACCGATGAGAGTTTGACGTGCGAGGATCTGCTGAAGTACGGGGTTGGCCGGTTCAGAGACCGCTTACTTCAGCCAGTTAAAATACTTGAGTGCAAACGTTTGCACTCAGTAGTAGTTGCGGGGGATGGTTCAAAAACGTACCCCCAATCAAACTCTTATCGGGTGACCTTCGCTGGTACCGCTTTGCCAAATTTCGTCCTCTTGCACAAGGTTCGTCTTCCTGTGCGTCTGTTTGTGCCGCGGGTCATGAATTGCACAAAGTGTAAACAACTGGGTCACACAGCCACCCATTGTAGCAATAAGGCCCGCTGTGGAAAATGCGGGGAGAATCATCTAGATGATTCGTGCAGTAGGCAAGCCGAAAAGTGTCCTTACTGTGCGGAGAGTCTGCATGATATCTCGGCATGTCCCGCGTACAAACTACGCGGGGATAAACTGAAACGTTCCCTTGCGGGACGATCCAAACATTCTTTCGCAGAAATGTTAAAGAATGCTACGCCACCATCCTCAGCAAACATTTATACTCACTTGCCTCCTGACGAGGGCGAGGCTGGTAACCCACAAGAGGGAACATCTACTAGGGTGCCTAGAATTTATAGGAAGAGGAGGAACATTTCCTCTCGTAAAGTTCCTTGTAAAGGCCAGAAGGTGTCCCTTGACGGGGCTCCGAAAGTGACATCTATTGGAAGTGTTGCAACCAAACCGAAGCAATTAGCTCCTGGTCTCGGAGGATTAAGCTCAGAGAAGGAGTTCCCAGCACTTCCAGGAACATCAAAAATCCCAAGTGTTCCTTTGTTTCAGTTCGAGAGTAATCACAGCACTGGAATTGTAAAACTCTCGGACATAGTGGACTGGATAATAAAAACTTTCAATATTACTGATCCTATTAAAAGTCTTATGTTAGCTTTTCTCCCTACAGTGAGAACATTTTTGAAGCAGTTGACTGCTAAATGGCCCCTCCTCTCAGCGATTGTATCCTTCGATGGCTAACTCATCGAACGAGGTCACGGATTTGATCACTGTTCTACAGTGGAATTGCAGAAGTATCATCCCGAAAATCGATTCCTTCAAAATTTTAATAAATAATTTGAGTTGCGATGCATTTGCATTATGTGAAACTTGGTTAACTTCCGACATAGATCTCAACGTCCACGACTTTAATATTATTCGCCTGGATCGAGACACCCCCTATGGAGGAGTGCTTTTGGGGATCAAAAAGTGCCCTTCCTTCTACAGAATTAACCTTCCCTCGATAACAGGTATTGAAGTTGTCGCTTGTCAAGTAACAACCAAAGGCAAAAGCCTTTGCATAGCTTCCATATATATTCCCCCCAACACCGCGGTTGGGCACCGACGGCTACAAGACATCTTAGAATCCCTGCCAGCACCGCGACTAGTTTTAGGAGACTTTAACTCTCACGGTACAGCATGGGGTTGCCTCTATGATGATAACCGGTCTTCCTTAATTCAAGATCTTTGCGATAACTTCAATTTGACAATTTTAAACACGGGTGAAATGACACGGATTCCTGCTCCTACAGCGCGCCCGAGCGCCTTAGACTTGTCCCTTTGCTCAACATCGCTGCGGTTAAATTGCACGTGGAAGGTAATCCCTGATCCCCACGGCAGCGACCATCTGCCGATTGTAGTCTCAATCAATAACGGTTCAAGGCCATTGAAATCAATCAATATTTCGTATGACCTCACACGAAATATCGATTGGAAGAGCTATGCTGCCGCGATATCCGACAACATCGAATCTACCCAAGAACTTCCTCCGGAGGAAGAGTACAGCTTTTTGGCTGGCTTGATTCTCGACAGCGCGAATCAAGCTCAGACTAAGCCAGTACCCGGCGCGAACATACAAAAACGCTCTCCTATTCCGTGGTGGGACAAAGAGTGCTCAGACGTGTACGCGGAGAAGGCCGCCGCGTATAAGACCTTCCGGGACGACGGGTTACCCGCTAGCTATCGACAATATGCGACGTTAGAAACGCGAATGAAGAGTTTGATGAAAGCCAAGAAACGTAGTTACTGGCGCCGGTTCGTTGACGGACTAACGAGAGAAACATCGATGAGCACTCTTTGGGGCACGGCCCGGCGTTTGCGAAACCGAAACAGTATTAACGAGAGTGCAGAATATTCAAACCGTTGGTTATTCGATTTCGCCAAGAAGGTTTGTCCGGATTCCGCCCCGGAACAGAAGATTTACCGCGCCGCGTCTCCTCACGATAACGCGAACGAAACACCTTTTTCGATGGTGGAGTTCTCACTTGCTCTCTTGTCGTGTAACAATAAAGCTCCGGGGCCAGACAGAATCAAATTCAACTTGCTGAAGAATCTGCCTGACTCTGCCAAGAGACGCTTGTTGAACTTATTTAATAAGTTTCTCGAGGCTAACATTGTCCCACTCGATTGGAGACAAGTGAAGGTCATCGCCATCCAAAAACCAGGAAAACCAGCCTCCGACCACAATTCGTACCGTCCGATCGCAATGCTATCCTGTATCCGGAAGTTGTTCGAGAAAATGATCCTATCCCGCCTCGACAATTGGGTCGAAGCAAATGGCTTACTGTCAGATACACAATTTGGCTTTCGCAAAGGCAAAGGGACGAACGATTGTCTTGCGTTGCTCTCAACTGAAATTCAAATGGCCTATGCTAGCAAAGAGCAGATGGCATCAGTGTTCCTAGATATTAAGGGGGCTTTTGATTCAGTTTCGATCAACATTCTTTCAGAGAAGCTGCACCAGCATGGTCTTTCAGCGACTTTAAACAACTTTTTACTAAACTTGTTGTCGGAAAAGCACATGCATTTTTCGCATGGCGACTTATCGACATCACGATTTAGCTACATGGGCCTTCCCCAGGGCTCATGTCTAAGCCCCCTTTTATACAATTTCTATGTCAACGACATTGATGAATGTCTGGACAATTCCTGCACGTTAAGGCAACTTGCAGACGATGGCGTGGTGTCTGTTACGGGACCCAAAGCTGTCGATCTACAAGGACCATTACAGAATACCTTGGACAATTTGTCTGCTTGGGCTATTAAGCTGGGTATCGAATTCTCCACGGAGAAAACTGAGCTAGTTGTATTTTCAAGGAAGCGTGAACCAGCACAACTACAGCTTCTATTAATGGGCCAAACTATCGCTCAGGTCTTCACAGTAAAATATCTAGGGGTCTGGTTCGACTCGAAAGGTACTTGGGGATGCCATATTCGGTATCTGAAACAGAAATGCCAGCAAAGGATCAACTTTCTTCGTACAATAACCGGAACATGGTGGGGTGCCCACCCATGAGACCTAATTAGGTTGTATCAAACAACGATACTGTCGGTAATGGAATACGGATGCTTCTGCTTTCGCTCCGCCGCGAACATACATTTCATCAAACTCGAAAGAATTCAGTATCGTTGTTTGCGTATCGCCTTAGGGTGCATGCAGTCGACCCATACGATGAGTCTCGAAGTGCTGTCGGGCGTTCTCCCGTTGAAAAATCGATTTTGGGAACTCTCATATCGATTGCTCATTCGATGCGATATCTTGAACCCGGTCGTGATTGAAAATTTCGAAAGGCTTGTTGAGCTCAATTCTCAGACCCGTTTCATGTCCCTGTACTTTGACTACATGGCGCAGAATATTAACCCTTCTTCTTACAATCCCAACCGTGTGCATTTCATAAATACTTCTGAATCTACTGTTTTCTTCGACACATCCATGAAAGACGAGATTAGTGGAATTCCGGACCACATACGCCCACAAGTGGTTCCAAACATTTTTTATAATAAATTCCGAGAAGTCGACTGTGCTAAGATGTTTTATACTGACGGATCAAACCTCGAAGGATCCACTGGCCTCGGTATTTTCAATCAAAAGTTCACCGCCTCCTACAAACTCAGTGACCCTGCTTCAGTTTACGCCGCAGAACTAGCTGCCATTCAGTATACCCTTGGAATCATTGAAACATTACCCGCAGGCCATTACTTCATCGTTTCGGATAGCCTCAGTTCCATTGACGCTATTCGCTCGATGACACATGGAAAGCACTCCTCGTATTTTTTGGGGAAAATACGGGAGCTACTGAGTGCTTTATCTGACAACTCTTTCCAGATTACCTTGGTATGGGTCCCTTCTCATTGCTCCATTCCGGGCAATGAGAAGGCAGACTCCTTAGCTAAGGTGGGTGCCTTAGAAGGAGACGTTTACGAAAGACCAATTTGCTTCAGCGAATTTTTCAGTATTACTCATCAGAGAACCCTCGAAAGTTGGCAAACTTCGTGAAGCAGTGGAGAGCTGGAAAGGTGGCTGCATTCGATAATCCCGAAGGTATCGACGAAACCTTGGTTCAAGGGGATGGATGTGGGTCGTGACTTCATTCGTGTGATGTCCCGACTCATGGCAAACCATTACACGCTGGATGCACATCTCCGGCGTATTGGGCTCGTGGATAGTGGTATCTGCGCTTGTGGCGACGGCTATCACGACATCGAGCACATTGTCTGGGCGTGCACCGAATACAGTTCCGCCAGGTCTCGGCTAATGGATACCCTGCGGGCCCGAGGAAGACCAACCAACGTCCCGGTTCGAGATGTGCTGGCAAGCCGCGATGTCCTCTATATGTCCCTTATATACAACTTTGTGAAAACCATCAATATACAAGTTTAACTGCCCCTTCTTATTTTCCTTATTATTCTCAGAACCCTATTCCACCTGTATCAAAGCATCTGTATCGAATGAGCCAACAAACACGGTACCTACGGCACGAACATAACACGCTTAACTCGAAATGTAGCCGATCCACATCTGAGCCGTACTACGAAATCGTCTGGAAAAACCCTTGCCATCTTGAGGAGGACCACCCGGCGTCCCAGTACATGATTCCCCTGATGAAGGCCACCCGAGTTTGTAATCCATCCGTTGATCTCACGATGCCTGAAACTGAAATAATTTTCTCTCCCTGCCATCTTTGTCTACCCTCCCTCCCCTGACTCTTATAGCCAGAAGTAATACCCCTAACCCCCCCCCCCCCCAATATCATCACGAAGCATTTAGCTCTTCTTGTCTCTTCTAGTTTTAACTATTATATTATATAATCTCGTTGAAAATGCCCAACTCTACTACCCATAAAAATAACTATAATTACGAATCTTTACAAAATTCAACCATGCCCTCTAGTTATTCCTACTTTTAAGATAGTCGTAACAAATTGACCCCCTTAGTTAAACATTATTTGCTCCAATAATCTCACTGATAAAAATGTCAAACCATATTGCCACAAAAACTAAATGACCCCCTAATCTTACGAAAATAATATTATCCCCTTGTGTAGATGTGTGTATAAGATAGCTACAAAATCGCATTAGTTTCATTTAAAAAAAATCAATATGTAATCCCCTAGTTTTAAGCAATTTAAAATGTAAAAAACAAAAAAAAATTGGCACCTTTAAGCTAACGCAACGTGCCTTTTCAAATAAACGATTTGAATAAAAAAAAATGGAGTTTTAGGCACCGACACTAAGGAAATTTGCCAACTATTCTCCGACAAATTTTCAAGCGGTTTTTTTTCCAACGAACGCCTTCCACTACAACAGGTCTCTGCCGACGCCAATTTAACTCCTTCTCTAGGACAAACCATCAACCGAATTTGGGTCGATGATGCTGCCATTGTTGTAGCAAATACCAAACTGAAAGCATCTTGTTCCCCGGGTCCAGATGGCGTTCCCTCGATTTTTGTCAGAAAGTGCTTCTTGAACCACTTCGGCGAGTCTTCGAGCTATCACTCACTACCGGAGCATTCCCTTCCTGCTGGAAAGCAGCGCATATGTTCCCAGTTCATAAAAAAAGAACCAAATCGAACATTGACAATTATCACGGTATCTCGTGTGTAAGTGCCGTATCAAAACAATTCGAGCTGGTTGTTTTAGGCCTTATTTTCTTTCACTGCAAACACTACATTGCAGATGACCAACACGGTTTTATGCCTAAACGGTCGACAACGACCAACCTGCTCTCGTTCACAACATATGTAATGGATGGATTCGCTGACGGATTGCAAACCGATGCTATTTACATGGATCTATCTGTGGCCTTCGACAAAATCAACCATGATATCGCAATAGCGAAGCTGGACAAACTCGGCATTCATGGACAACTTCTGCGCTGGTTTCGTTCCTACCTCGATGGAAGGCAACTCCAAATCAGCATTAAGGACTGTCTATCTGCACCGTTCTTCGCTACATCCGGCATACCACAAGGAAGCCATCTCGGTCCAGCAATATTCCTCCTCTACTTTAATGACGTCAATATTACATTACAAGGACCCCGCCTTTCTTTCGCCAATTTTTCGACAAATATGGGATAAAACCGATGCCGAGCTTCTTCAGAGGGAACTGGACAGCTTTAGTATGTGGTGTGATCTAAACTGAATGGTTTTAAACCCGAACAAATGCTTAATCGTTACGCTCCCGCGGAAACGTCACCCGACTTAGTTTAACTACCATTTCTTCGACTCGAGCATTCCAATACACTCTCACATCAAGTATCTCGGAGACATCATGGATTCGGCACTAACGTTCAAACCACATACTTCATACATCGTGGATAAGGCATCACGACAGCTTGGGGTCATCTTCCGAATAGCGGAAAAATTCAGGGACGTATACTGTCTTAAATCGCTTTACTGCGCGTTGGCCCGATCATCGTTAGAATATTGTTCTGCTGTTTGGAATCCGTACTACCTGAACGGGATTGACAGATTCGAGGCTGTCCAACGCCGATTCATGCCCTTCGGCATCTCCTATGGCGAAACAGATTTCAGCTGCCGAGCTATGAAAACTGTTACCAGCTAATACACCTCGATACACTCAGCATTGGGAGGGACTGCTCTCGAGTCCTGTTCGACTCGGACTTACTCTCTGCTAGAGTGGATTGTAATACAATTCTAGAACGTCAGAATCTTCAAGCCTGCATTCGAACACTGCGTACTAACTGTCTTCTGCGACTACCTTTTAGGAGAACCAACTACGGTCGCCACAGCGCTGTGACCGGACTTGAGCGAGTCTTCAATAGAGTTGCCACAGGTTTCGACTTTCATTGGACTAGAAATATGATTAAAAATAATTGTTTGGCCTGTTGGTGTTTATACAACAAATAAATAAATTTCTGACACAGTGGACGTTTGTTTCTTCCTAAATCGCGGGATTCAAATGATGGTCATGTCCCTAATACCCATTTCGGGGTTCGCTGTAGGCAATTATAAGCCAACGTAATTGGTATCTTCTAGTTGCTGTGCAACAAGTGCTGATGTTGAAATGTGTAGTGCTGTGACCGGGTATGGTTAGAGAAGCACAAATTAATCTTCAGACACATTCTTTCGTGACGTTACAACGATTTGACGATTATTCATTCCATTAATATGTTATAACTTTATCAAATGAACGCCTACATCAAAACTTATTATAGACTCGGAAAGTAGACAAAATTTCACTAAAGATTCAATAAACATAGACTGAATATACTGGAAGAGGATTGTTTTATGACAGATAATGTAACGTGACGTTACAACCCGTCACAAATTAGAAATTTCAACGTATTTCTATAAAAGTCAAAATATCTGCTCTATAAGATTTTTTATTAAGAACAAATCTTCTATAATGTATTTCTAAATAGCATACGAATAACTAGGTGTCATTAGATATATTTTTTATTGTTTTGTTTCTTACTAAGCATCTTTTAATTTTCGTGACGTTACAACGCTCCTTTTTCAGAAAAGTGATATTGCGTTGTAACGTCACGAAAATCTTTAACTATTCTATAACTCTGTAAGGTAAGTTACGCTGGTGTTATTGTTTTGAGTAAAATTTTAAATATTTTTCACATTTAGCTGTTTTAATGATAATTTACTCGAATAACAATATGGGGTTGTCGAAAAATCACGCTATGATGGTTTAACGGAGCCAGAAAAGCAAGTTTTATCACATATTTCACAAACAAAAATAAACTGGCAGTTTAGTTTTGTTTAATTTGGTAAGGGTGATCCCTTACCCGATCCGAGTTTATAGTATGATATTTGTATTGTTGGCCTAAGCAAGTGGATTTATACGACAAAGCGAGCACAATGCGCCAGACAATCAACAGTGCTAAGTACACTGAAATATTTTATTTATTATAGTTGCAACGATTCAGAGAAAAGGAACACGTCACATCGTCGTGATGTGACGAAAGAAAATGTGTTACATCCAATCGTCAATTCGACGGGTTTTTAAATGTCTGCAAACATCAATAAACACTTCGTCATCTATCTTTTTTGTGCACATTTGAAATGTTCTAAAGCCTTTTTATCCTACTCTATGCAATTGAGACGATTTAGTGTGGTCACTCAGATAGGTCTCTGTACACCCAATTATGTTTTACAACTTCCGGTAAATTCGAATAGATACCCGTCTATATTGGATTTAATACCTCGGGCATTTCAATAACGTAGCTGCTTTGACGATGTATTTGGGCTTGTAACGGAAGAATTGGTGTTACTAACTGACGGCACGTGCGACTACAACGGAGGTTGCGGACAACCTAATAACGGGCGTCTCGTCGATGATGGCAAAGTGTAGAATGGTTGATTGCTGGGAGGAAAGAAATATTCAGGGAACGCATTATTATTTATGGCTAAATACTAATCCGAGAACAAAGTTCGGAAATTCCCTCACAACCTTCCATCGCATGTCCTGGACTACGTTGCTGTTAGCGTGATTGCATCGGAACGTACTATATGACCAGCGTTCGGGAGAGTACAGTATTGGTGGACATTTAAAGAAATATAATGTGAAGTTGTTCAATTGTTTATTAAAAATACCTCCTCCAGTGCTGTAGATCAAATCTTATAAAAAATTTTGTTTATTTTCTGAATCTATAATTAGGAGTTCATTTGAAAAAGTTATAACAGATTTAGAGAATGGAGGTTGGTCAAATCGTTGTAACGTCACGAAAGAATGTGTCGATGGTATATAACCCCTTAAGCACTTAAGGATATACATTCTGAATTTATGAATATCACGCTAGTATAATTTCCTGTTTACGAAACAACTTGAAAGCGTTTCAATAAATCATACGAAGTACAATTTGCTGCTATATCTGATAAATCATTCAAGCGTCTGATAAAAGTTAAATTACGTGACGTTACAACGCAAAGTGTATCCTGTTCTAACTTTAATTCCACACATCCAATAAAAGAAATTGTAGGCTTTTTAGAAAAGTATTTTTGAATACAAAGGGAATCCGGAATAAAAATTTGAACAAAATTTTATTTTTATTTAATAAAATAAAAAAATAGGCATTTTTCTTGACGATACAACGCAGAAACAACCAAAACTTCTATTAGTTCAAAAAGTATTAGTGGACAAATCAAGAAAAAAATCTTTCTAGTTTTATTGTTCTACACTCAATAACGCAAAAATTTCTTTAAATAGATAAATATTTCAATAATAGTTTCATGAAATAGACTTTTCTTAGAAGTCAATAATTCAGGAGCCATTTTCCGTGAAATAGTTGGATTACATAACTTTTCAATGGTTTAAACACTACCGAATCGAAGAAAAAATATTGTGATACCAAAATAAGACATAACAAAAACCTCTTTCTGGTGTACAAGCCCGCGGAATGTGTCTTCAGCATAAACGTACAGCAACTATGAATCTATCCCGCCTTGTGCAGCTTCCATAGCTTTGAGTATATGTTGGAAAGCTACTTAACCCCGTCTTCGCAGCATTCAACAAAAATTACATGACAAATCCACATGAAATGCCCCGTGCATGAATGCCCTCGAATAGTGCTATTGAAGCATCATATCCGAACTCATAAGTCACGATATTTGTGTTGTCCCGATCAATATGACTGTTGATAACGTAAACAAAAAATACGTCTGTTGTTCGGCATATTTGCCGCTTAATGGACCATACCCTTTTAACCATTTCAAAAGGGTTGTATCATACACTGGCAGAAATGGGTTTCCTCTCATAATCGGCGATGATGCAACTGCCCACCACATAATTTGAGGCAGCTCAGATATCAATTTTAGAACTGGCAACCGAATTGATGGAATACTTAAGCAGTACAAATCTGCACACATTACCCAACATTTGCAAGAGCTAGCAGAGAAGAGGTGTTAGATGTAATTCTCTGCACTGACAGTATTACGCATGTGTTGGCAAACTGGCTCGTACCAAACGAGATGAAACTGTCGTTATCTGATCGTAATTTTATCTTCTTTAATAATTTAAGGGTCTCGCAAATCTACGGACTGGGACCTCTACGAAGAGGGCTTGGCGACTAGGTTTCAGGTTTCCGACGATTGAATCTCCAAGTGACTTGGATGAGGTCGTGGATAAAACAAACTCACTCATCGTAGCAGTATACCAAGAGGCTTGCTCGCTTCGAGTTATGCGTGCGTCTACTTCTTCCTCTGAGCGAAGTGGTTGGAAAAGCCTCTGCACAAATGTCTCAAGAATCAACGAGACTAGTAGATTAAATAAGTTACTTTTGAAATCGAAAGACTTTCATCTCAGTTCGAACTGCTAATGGTGAATACTCGTCTGATGAAGATGTAGTACTCAACTGTTTTTTAATGCATATTTTCCAGGCTGTACAGAGCCATTACTGACGACTGCTCCTGAGTTCTTTTCAGGTAGTTCGAATTTTTTGGCATTTGCTCGTAGAATTGTGACAACCGAATCGATCAAATGGGCGATTGAAAGTGTTGTTCCGTACAAGTCTCTGGAAAAAGATGGAATCAGTTCTACTAAAAAGAAGATATGAACACTTCAAGCGTATTTTGAAAAAGATTCTTACTTGTAGTCTTACAACAGGATACATTCTATTAGCGTGGCGGGAAATAACTAAAATTCATTTCCAAAGGGGACCGCGTCACCTATGAGGAGGCAAAAAGCTTTAAACCGATCGGTCTGACCTGCTTCCTTCTCATTCCGACATTAATGGAAATGAATGGGCGAACGAATTGGCTAGAGTTAGCGACTGAGTTCGTTGGTCCAAGATTCGCTCTTGGGTTGCATCCGAACATGCCAACCATTCGCGTAGCGTGCGAACTCGCGTTCAAGGAAAAACTTTTCCGCCGAATGTGAGTTCGAAAATGTCAAAGAATTTGCATTATTTTTCCAAACACGATTGCCCTGCAATAATGCAAAAGCGTATCCGGATTTTTGGTTCTCCTTACATAGATGAACCTATGTACAGAGAACTGAAACTCAAGGATATGCTATTGTTCTTAACACCGTGTGCTGAAGAGCTATAATTTAAGCCGCATTTGAATGACAATATCTCTTCGGGGGTGTAGTTGTTCTGTTATTTCAATGTCCCCTCGGGAGTGTTGACATATCCACTCATCGAGAAGTGTCTTTTATTTCGGGTTACGTTCAGCATCTGTGTGCGGCTACAACGTACTACACCGATGGCACATTTTTGTTCCATTTGTTTCGAAAAATAAAAAAGCACAAATTTCCCAAAAGAATCAAAATTCCGTGAAGAGAATCCATTCATCTGCATGTGCTAACATGTGTAACCCGTCAGGGTAACAATTTAGCACTGAGTGTAAATATACCTTTTTTACGTATACACTCCGTAGAGTGTATTGTTTACGTAAAGTTATGCTTACTACTGTTCCATATGATCGTTCGCTTTAACGTTAAATTTTGTTTATATTTTTGTTTGTGGACGATTTTGTTAGATCAGATAGGTGTAGTAATTTTTGTTAAATATTTGTATATTAATAACATAGGGTTTAGTCAGGTAACCGCTCTCCTCTCGCTGCGAAAAGTGTGCGGACTATGCTGTACCATAGCGATGACAGCTATGCGGGATGTGCGTTTTTTTTATGTTGGTTGTCTGACGGAAGAAAAAGACAGATAGTGACGGACCACGGCATCGATCAGACGCCCGATCAGTTTGTTTTTGTTTTCGGGACAGTTTGCCGCCACTAGAAAAATATTTCAGTGCGCGCGTGCGACGGCAAGCTAAAACCGTCAAAAGTGCCGGCCCGTGGTTCGGGCATTAGTGAAGTGTACGGTGTCGGTTCGTCAATAGGGGTAAGCTAAGTGTAAAGGAGTGCTTTCGCTTCCCCGGCTAAATAATAAGGAACCACGACATCGGCCGTTCTCGCTATAGAGGATAAGTCAAACGAGCCAAGCTCTCCTCTATAGCTAATTGTCAAGGAGAACGAAGCAGGGCGGACAAAGGTTCCCCCTGGAAAGAGCACTGCGGTGACTTCCGGGATCGTTTACGGCGAGTAGACGATCCGGCGATTTGTCGCCAACGTCGCTAGGGAGGTTCCGACAAGGACAGCTGCCGGAGCAACCAACGACATTCCAGGAGAACTCGGCCGTTGCAATCCCGGCCGGTCGGAAGAGACAATCCGCCTTTCCGCCCAGAAACGTAGCAGCAGCACCAGCGTGAAGATTTTGAAGAAAATAAAAGTTGGTAAATTTAGTAATTAATTTTGTTTGTTTACCCTTTTGTTTGTGTTACGAAAATCCGAAATTCTGTAGACACCTTGGCCGCCCTGAAAAGAAGGGTACGCCGGGCAAACAAGAATCCGAATAGTGGGCAAACCCCAACTTACACATGCTTACATACAGTGGTACAATTTCTAAGCAATCTGAGATAAGACATTTAAGTTACAAACGGTGCTGTCTTGCGCCAATGCAATATTTTGATTTTGACGATGAAATAAAAAGAAGAAGCATAAACGACGGCAGCCATTTTAGCTGCCACCTTGTGACTGTTCAGCAGGGGTGTACCCCATATGGCATAATGGACGTTTGGTAAAACGGGTTTGGCATAAAGACGTTTGGCATAATGGACATTTGGCATAATGCTTATTGAGAGGTAGGGACATTTGGCATAATGGACGTTTGGCATAATGGACATTTGGCATAATACCTGTTGGGGGTTAAGGGACATTTGGCATA